>NC_074693.1:9677082-9959582 GCF_029448725.1 Salvelinus fontinalis
TTCATCACACACAGACAACATGGATCTGATTACTACTGCAGTCCCTATTCATCACACACAGACAACATGGATCTGATTACTACTGCAGTCCCTATTCATCACACACAGACAACATGGATCTGATTACTACTGTCCCTATTCATCACACACAGACAACATGGATCTGATTACTACTGTCCCTATTCAGCACACACACACACACACACACACACACACACACACACACACACACACACACACACACACAGCAGTGGTGTAACGATACACATGTGGAGCCAGGGGAGACACTGGCTTCCCAAAAACTCTCGGATGCTGTGTGTGTGTGTGTGTGTGTATGTGTGTGTGTGTGTATGTGTGTGCGTGTGTGTGTGTGTGTGTGTGTGTGTGTGTGTGTGTGTGTGTGTGTGTGTGTGTGTGTGTGTGTGTGTGTGTGTGTGTGTGTGTGTGTGTGTGTGTGTGTGTGTGTGTGTGTGTGTGTGTGTGTGTGTGTGTGTGTGTGTGTGTGTGTGTATGCGCGTGTGTGGGGTGTGTATCTGAAACATGATAGGGCGAGGTCGAGGGGAAGTCTGCCACGAGGCTCTCGCTCAGAGAAAAGCCATCATCCATGACCTCATCGAGGGAAAAATCCCCTTCTCCTCTCCTCCTCTCCTCTCCCTCTCTCCTTTCCTCTCTTCTCCTCCTCTCCCTCCACATTCCTTCTCTCTGACCAAAGATCCCACACTGTCTCAACTCAGCGGGAGAGAGGGAACAGAGAGAAAGAAAGGAGAGGAAGAGAAAGGCAGGGGAAAGTATTGCGGAGGTCAGAGACCCCAGTAATTGCCTGAGGGCTCTGGGGCAGGCCGCACAGAGAGAGGTAGAGAGAGAGAGAAAGAGAGAGACAGCAACCTTGGGAAAATCCTCTGCATTATCATTAACAGCAGACTCATACATTTCCTCAGCGAAATCAATGTACTGAACAAATATCAAATTGGCTTTTTACCAAATTACCGTACAACAGACCACATATTCATCCTGCACACCTTAATTGAAAAACAAACAAACCAAGTCTTTGTATGCTTTGTTGATATCAAAAAAGCTTTCGATTAAATTTGGCACAAGGGCCGGCTATACAATTTGATGGAAAGTGGTGTTAGGGGAAAAACATACGACATTATAAAATCCATGTACACAAACAACAAGTGTGCAGTTAAAATTGGCATAAAACACACACATTTCTTTCCACAGGACCGTGAGGTGAGACAGGGATGCAGCTTAAGCCCCACTCTCTTCAACATATCTATCAACGAATTGGCGAAGGCACTAGAACAGTCTGCAGCACCCGGCCTCACCCTACTAGAATCTGAAGTCAAATGTCTACCGTTTGCTGATGATCTGGTGCTTCTGTCCCCAACCAAGGAGGGCCTACAGCAGCACCTATATCTTCTGCACGTATTCTGCCAGACCTGGGCCCTGACAGTAAATCTCAGTAAGACAAAAATAATGGTGTTCCATACAAATTCCATCTAGACAAAAATGATACATACCTCGGCCTAAACATTAGCGCCACAGGTAACTTCCACAAAGCTGTGAACGATCTGAGAGACAAGGCAAGAAGGGCCTTCTATGCCATCAAAAGGAACATAAAATTCAACATACCATTTAGGATCTGGCTAAAAATACTTGAATCAGTTATAGAACCCATTGCCCTTTATGGTTGTGAAGTCTGCTGTCCGCTCACCAACCAAAAATTCACAAAATGGGACAAACACTAAATTGAGACTCTGCATGCAGAATTCTGCAAAGATATCCTCTGTGTACAACGTAAAACACCTAATAATGCATGCAGAGCAGAATTAGGCTGACACCTGCTAATTATCCAAATCCAGAAAAGAGCCATTCAATTCTACAACCACCTAAAAGGAAGCGATTCCCAAACCTTCTATAACAAAGCCATCACCTACAGAGAGATGAACCTGGAGAAGAGTCCCCTAATCAAGCTGGTCCTGGGGCTCTGTTTTACATAGACTAACACACCCCACAGAGCCCCAGGACAGCAACACAATTAAACCCAACCAAATCACGAGAAAACAAAAAGATAATTACTTGACACATTGGAAAGAATTTACCAGAACACAGAGCAAACTGGAATGCTATTTGGCCCTAAACAGAGAGTACACCGTGGCAGAATAGCTGTGACACACTGTGACTGAGCCAAAATTAAGGAAATCTTTGACTATGTACAGACTTAGTGAGCATAGCCTTGCTATTGCGAAAGGATAAGAAAAAAAAATTTATTTCTACTATCAGATTGTTTGTTCCACTGACATCAAATTACGTTAACCACAGAAGAAAAAGGGTTTAAAAAACTCCTCCCTCCTGCTCGCTCTAACCACAGCCTCCATCCCTCTTTCTCATCCCTCCACCCCTCTCTCCCCTGACATCCGTCTGCTTCTCTTTTGCCAGGCTCTACTCTGTCATTCTGCAGACCAGCCAGCACACGTTAGGCTGGTCCACACAAACCACAGTACACACACACACTTGGCCAAGCGGATATGGAGGGTTAGAGGATGGTGTCACCGCAACCTAAGGGGCAGAGAAAACAAATGAGTCACACATAAGTCATCTTGTCTACCCTCTCCCCCTCTTCTCTGCTCCCCTCTCTTCCTCTCCCCCTCTCTTCTCTGCTCCCCTCTCTTCCTCTCCCCCTCTCTTCTCTTCTCTTCTCTCCTCCCCTCTCTTCCTCTCCCCTCTCCCCCCCTCTCCTCTCCTACTCTCCTCCCCTCTCTCCTCCCTCTCCTCTCCTCCTCTCCTCCCCTCATTCCTCTCCTCCCCTCTTTCCTCTCCTCCCTCTCCTCCTCTCCTCCCCTCTCTCCTCTCCTTCCCCCTCTCTACTCTCCTCCCTCTCCCTCTCCCCACTCTCTCCTCTCCTCCTCTCCTTCCCTCCCCTCTCTCCTCTCCTCCTCTCCCCCTCTCTTCTCTCCTCCTCTCCCCCACTGTAATGTGAGTCTTTGAGGAGCTTCTGCAGGCTTAAATATACTGAGAATGTAATAGTGTGATCAAGATACATAACAAGTGGCTGTCCAACACCATGAGATCAGCCCTGGGGAATCTGCTGGCATCTCTTCCCAGTCACACATACAAATAGTGGGAGAGTGGAGCTGTATGCCATGGCTATTTATGCTCAAAGGAGAACATGCAGAAACACCAAGGAACACACAGAGCGGACGGCTGGAGAGAGACAGGAGGAGAGGAGAAGAGGAGGGAGGAGGAGAGGATAGGTCACTGAGATTCTACAGAGGAGGGAGGAGGAGAGGATAGGTCACTGAGATTCTACAGAGGAGGGAGGAGGAGAGGATAGGTCACTGAGATTCTACAGAGGAGGGAGGAGGAGAGGATAGGTCACTGAGATTCTACAGAGGGGGAGGAGGAGAGGAGCGGTCACTGAGTTCCTACAGAGGGGGAGGAGGAGAGGATAGGTCACTGAGGTCCTATAGAGGGGGAGGAGGAGAGGAGAGGTCACTGAGATTCTATAGAGGGGGGAGGAGAGGTCACTGAGATTCTACAGAGGGGGGAGGAGGAGAGGTCACTGAGTTCCTACAGAGGGGGGAGGAGGGGAGGAGAGTTCACTGAGATTCTACAGAGGGGGAGGAGGAGAGGAGAGGTCACTGAGATTCTACTGAGGGGGAGGAGGAGAGGATAGGTCACTGAGATTCTACAGAGGGGGAGGAGGAGAGGTCACTGAGGTCCTACAGAGGGGGGAGGAGGGGAGGAGAGGTCACTGAGGTCCTACAGAGGAGGAGGAGAGGATAAGTCACTGAGGTCCTACAGAGGGGGAGGAGGGGAGGAGAGGTCACTGAGGTCCTACAGAGGAGGAGGAGGAGAGGTCACTGAGGTCCTACAGAGGGGGGAGGAGGGGAGGGGAGGTCACTGAGGTCCTACAGAGGAGGAGGAGGAGAGGTCACTGAGGTCCTACAGAGGGGGGAGGAGGGGAGGAGAGGTCACTGAGGTCCTACAGAGGAGGAGGAGGAGAGGTCACTGAGGTCCTACAGAGGAGGAGGAGAGGATAGGTCACTGAGGTCCTACAGAGGGGGAGGAGGGGAGGTCACTGAGGTCCTACAGAGGGGGAGGAGGGGAGGAGAGGTCACTGAGGTCCTACAGAGGAGGAGGAGGAGAGTTCACTGAGGTCCTACAGAGGGGGGAGGAGGAGAAGTCACTGAGGTCCTACAGAGGGGGGAGGAGGAGAGGTCACTGAGGTCCTACAGAGGAGGAGGAGGAGAGGTTACTGAGGTCCTACAGAGGGGGGGAGGAGGAGAGGTCACTGAGGTCCTACAGAGGGGGGAGGAGGGGAGGAGAGGTCACTGAGGTCCTACAGAGGAGGAGGAGGAGAGGTCACTGAGGTCCTACAGAGGGAGGAGGAGGAGAGATCACTGAGGTCCTACAGAGGGAGGAGGAGGAGAGATCACTGAGGTCCTACAGAGGGGGGAGGAGGGGAGGTCACTGAGGTCCTACAGAGGGGGGAGGAGGGGAGGAGAGGTCACTGAGGTCCTACAGAGGGGGAGGAGGGGAGGAGAGGTCACTGCGTTCCTACAGAGGGGGGCGGAGGAGAGGAGAGGTCACTGAGGTCCTACAGAGGGGGAGGAGGGGAGGAGAGGTCACTGAGGTCCTACAGAGGGGGGGGGGGGGGGGGGGGGAGGTCACTGAGGTCCAACAGAGGGGGGTAGAGGGTATTAGGTAGATATATATATTATATACAGAGTGGAAGGAGAGGAGTGGGGGAGAGAGGGAGGGAGATAGAGGAGAAGAGTGATGACAGACAGAGAGGAAAGAGAGGAGTGGGGGAGAGAGGGAGGAGGAAGGAGGAGAGGAGAGATGTGACAGACAGAGAGGAAAGAGAGGAGTGGGGGAGACAGGGGGGAGGAGGGAGGACAGGAGAGCGGTGACAGACAGAGACAGTTCTCTCCTCTAACTCTTTAATCTCTCTGAGCCACATGCAGAAGCAAAGACTAGTCAGCACCTCTGCTGCCAACTCACTCTCTCCCTCTCATCCTCTCTCAACCTCTAGCCCTCCCTCTCTCTCATCCAGTTCTCCATCTCTCTCATCCTCTCTCTCCCACCCTCTCTCTCATCCTCTCATCCTCTTTCTATCCGTACCTTTCTCATCTTCTATCACTCTATCCGACCTTCTCTCATCTTTTTTCTCACTCACATTTTTACCCTCTATTTCTCACCCTGACCCACTCTCCATCTTTTTTGTTTGTCTCTCACTATACCCACTCACTTCTTTCTTTTTTCACTCCCCCTCTCTGCATCTCCCTCTCGTTGTCTTCCTATGCATTACCAGTGCACAAAGTCTGGAACCTTCAGGACCCTGAACAGCTTCTACCCAACGCCATTATACTGCTAAACTAGACTGCTAAATAGCTCATCAAATGGCTACCTGAACTACCTGCATTTATCGTTTTATGCACTGACTTTGTTGAACACACACTGGACTCTACCCACACACTGGACTCTACCCACACTACCCGCACACTGTACTCTACCCACACACTGGACTCTACCCACACTAACCACACACTAGACTCTACCCACACTACCCGCACACTGTACTCTACCCACACTACCCACACACTGGACTCTACCCACACTAACCACACACTGGACTCTACCCACACTACCCACACACTGGACTCTACCCACACACTGGTCTCTACCCACACTACCCACACACTGGACTCTACCCACATTACCCACACACTGGACTCTACCCACACTACCCACACACTGGACTCTACCCACACTACCCACACACTGGACTCTACCCACACTACCCACACACTGGACTCTACCCACACTACCCACACACTGGACTCTACCCACACTACCCACACACTGAACTCTACCCACACTAGCCACACACTGGACTCTACCCACACTACCCACACACTGGACTCTACCCACACACTGGACACTACCCACACACTGGACTCTACCCACACTACCTACACACTGGACTCTACCCACACTACCCACACACTGGACTCTACCCACACTACCCACACACTGGACTCTACCCACACACTGGACTCTACCAACACTACCCACACACTGGACGCTACCCACACTACCCACGCACTGTACTCTACCCACACTACCCACACACTGGACTCTACCCACACCACCCACACACTGGACTCTACCCACACAATGGACTCTACCCACACTACCCACACACTGGACTCTACCCACACACTGGACTCTACCCACACTACCCACACACTGGACTCTACCCACACTACCCACACACTGGACTCTACCCACACACTGGACTCTACCCACACTACCCACACACTGGACTCTACCCACACTACCCACACACTGGACTCTACCCACACTACCCACACACTGGACTCTACCCACACTACCCACACACTGGACTCTACCCACACACTGGACTCTACCCACACTACCCACACACTGGACTCTACCCACACTACCCACACACTGGACTCTACCCACACTACCCACACACTGGACTCTAACCACACTACCCACACACTGGACTCTACCCACACACTGGACTCTACCCACACTACCCACACACTGGACTCTACCCACACTACCCACACACTGGACTCTACCCACACACTGGACTCTACCCACACTACCCACACACTGGACACTACCCACACTACCCACACACTGGACTCTACCCACACTACCCACACACTGGACTCTACCCACACACTGGACTCTACCCACACTACCTACACACTGGACTCTACCCACACTACCCACACACTGGACTCTACCCACACTACCCACACACTGGACTCTACCCACACTACCCACACACTGGACTCTACCCACACTACCAAAACACTGGACTCTACCCACACTACCAAAACACTGGACTCTACCCACACACTGGATTCTACCCACACTACCCACACACTGGACTCTACCCACACTACCCACACACTGGACTCTACCCACACTACCCACACACTGGATTCTACCCACACACTGGACTCTACCCACACTACCCACACACTGGACTCTACCCACACTACCCACACACTGGACTCTACCCATACTACCCAAACACTGGACTCTACCCATACACTGGACTCTACCCACACTACCCACACACTGGACTCTACCGACACTACCCACATACTGGACTCTACCCACATTACCCACACACTGGACTCTACCCACACACTGGACTCTACCCATACACTGGACTCTACCCACACTACCTACACACTGGACTCTACCCACATTACTCACACACTGGACTCTACCCAAACACTGGACTCTACCCACATTACCCACACACTGGACTCTACTCACACTAACCACACACTGGACTCTACCCACACTACCCACACACTGGACTCTACCCACACTACCCACACACTGGACTCTACCCACACTACCTACACACTGGACTCTACCCACATTACCCACACACTGGACTCTACCCACACTACCTACACACTGGACTCTACCCACATTACCCACACACTGGACTCTACCCACATTACCCACACACTGGACTCTACCCACACTACCCACACACTGGACTCTACCCACTCTACCCACACACTGGACTCTACCTACACACTCGACTCTACCCAAACACTGGACTCTACCCACACACTATTCTACCTACACACTGGACTCTACACACACACTGGACACTACCGACACTACCAACACACTAGTCTACCCACACACTGGACTCTGCCCACACTACCCACACACTGAACCTTACCCACACACTGGACTCTACCCACATTACCAACACACTATCTACACACTGGACTCTACCCACACTACCTATACACTGGACTCTACCCACAGTACCCACACACTGGACTCTACCCACACTACCTACACACTGGACTCTACCCACACTACCTACACACTGGACTCTACCCACATTACCCACATACTGGACTCTACCCACTCTACCCACACACTGGACTCTACCCACACTACCCACACACTGGACTCTACCTATACACTGGACTCTACCCACACTACCTACACACTGGACTCTACCCAAACACTGGACTCTACCCACACACACACTGATTAACCAGAAATCACCTCAAAAATAGTAAACAAGCCCAAATTTGACCAACTAGGGACATTTTGTTAGTCCACACAAGGTCAAATGCTATTTCTAGAGGGTTTAAGGTTAAGGTTAGAATTAGGTTTAGGGTCAGGGTTAGGATGCTAGGGTTAGTTTAGGGTTAGGAGCTAGGGTTAGTTTAGGGTTAGGAACTAGGGTTAGTTTAGGGTTAGGGTTAGGAGCTAGGGTTAGTTTAGGGTTAAGGTTAGTTTTAGGGTTAGGGTTAGTTTTAGGGTTAGTTTAGGGTTAAGATTAGGAGCTAGGGTTCGTTTTAGGGTTAGTTTAGGGTTCAGGTTAGGGTGTGCGTGTGTGCGCGTGTGTGTGTGTGTGCGCACGTGTGCGTGCGCGTGTGCGTGCGTGCGTGCGTGCGTGCGTGCGTGCGTGCGTGTGTGTGTGTGTGTGTATGTGTGTGTGTGTGTGTGTTGGAGTGTAGTATGTGTGAGTGTGTGGGTAGAATCCGATTAGTGTGCATATAGCTGGTGCAAGAAAGTCAGTTCAAATAGAAAGGGGTCCCCTTTTGCAGCAATTACAGCTGCAAGTCTCTTGGGGTATGTCTCTATAAGCTTGGCATATTGTAACGGTCCTGACCTGTTTTATGTTGTTTTTTATGTGTTTATGGTCAGGGCATGTGTTTTGGGTGGGCAGTCTATGTTATCTGTTTCTATGTTGGTTTTGGGTTGCCTGGTATGGCTCTTGATTAGAGGCAGGTTGTTTGCGTTTTCCTCTAATTAAGAGTCATATTTAGGTAGGGCGTTCTCACTGTTTGTTTGTGGGTGATTGTCTCCTGTGTCGTGTCGATGTATGTACCATACGGGACTGTTTGGCTGTTCGTTTTCGTTTCGATGTTGTCTGTTTCCTGTCCGTGAGTTTACGTGTAGTTATGTAAGTTTATGTTCAGGTTTCGTTGACGTCGTTTTCTTGTTTTGTAAATTTGAAAGTGTTTTGTGTTTCGTGTTGCCATCATCATCGTGTTAAATAAAAAGATGGCTTATTTCCCTGAAGCTGCATTTTGGTCTGATGATCCTTCTCTCCTCTCCTCGTCCGAGGATGAGGAGAGAGACAGCCCTAACAGAATCACCCACCATTCCAGAGCCAAGCAGCGGAGTAATTGGAGTAAGGGACAGGAAAGGAAGGAGCAATGGACATGGGACGATATTTTGGACGGAAAGGGTTGCTACACATGGGAGGAGATCCTGGCTGGTAGGGATCGCCTCCCATGGGAACAGCTGGAGGCACTGAGGAGAGCAGAGGCTACCGGAGAGAGGAACCGGAGCTATGAGGGAACGCGTCTGGCACGGAAGCCCAAAAAGCCCGTAAGTAATTCCCAAAAATTTCTTGGGGGGGGCTAGGAGGTAGTGGGCCAAGGGCAGGTAGGAGACCTGCGCCCACTTCCCAGGCTTACCGTGGAGAGCGGGAGTACGGGCAGGCGCCGTGTTACGCAGTAGAGCGCACGGTGTCTCCTGTACGAGTGCATAGCCCAGTGCGGGTTATTCCACCTCCCCGCACTGGTAGGGCTAGATTGGGTATTGAGCCAGGTGTCATGAGGCCGGCTCAACGCGTCTGGTCTCCAGTGCGTCTCCTCGGGCCGGCATACATGGCACCGGCCTTACGCATGGTTTCCCCGGTTCGCCTACATAGGCCGGTGCGGGTTATTCCACCTCCCCGCACTGGTCGGGCGACCGGGAGCATTCAACCAGGTAAGGTTGGGCAGGCTCAATGCTCAAGAGTGCCAGTACGCCTCCACGGTCCGGTATTTCCGGCGCCACCTCCCCGCCCCAGCCTAGTACCTACAGTGCCTACACTACGCACTAGGCTACCAGTGCGTATCCTGAGCCCTGTTCCTCCTCCACGCACTCTCCCTGTAGTGCGTGTATCTAGCCCGGTGCCTCCAGTTCCGGCACCACGCACTAAGCCACCTGTGCGTCTCCAGAGCCCTGTACACACTGTATCTTCTCCCCCTACTAATCCTGATGTGCTTGTCCTCAGCCCGGTGTCACCAGTGCCGGTGCCTCGCATCAGTTACAGAGTGGGCTTTGAGAGTACAGTGTGCCCTGTCCCTGCTCCCCGCACTAGTAGGAAGGTGCTTATCCTTAGCCCGGTGCCTCCAGTTCCGGCACCACGCACCAGGTCTACAGTGCGCCGTATCCGGCCAGAGCCATCCGTCTCCCCAGCGCCATCTGAGCCATCCGTCTCCCCAGCGCCATCTGAGCCATCCGTCTCCCCAGCGCCATCTGAGCCATCCGTCTCCCCAGCGCCATCTGAGCCATCCGTCTCCCCAGCGCCGTCTGAGTCATCCGTCTGCCAGGAGCCTGCAAAGCCGCCCGTCTGCCATGAGCCTGCAAAGCCGCCCGTCTGACATGAGCCTACAGAGCCATCCGCCAGACAGGAGCCGCTAGAGCCGTCAGCCAGACAGGAGCCGCTAGAGCCGTCAGCCAGACAGGAGCCGCTAGAGCCGCCCACCAGACAGGATCTGCCAGAGCCGCCCGCCAGACAGGATCTGCCAGAGCCGCCAACCAGACAGGATCTGCCAGAGCCGCCAGCGAGCCATGAGCAGCCAGAGCCGCCAGCGAGCCATGAGCAGCCAGAGCCGCCAGCGAGACATGAGCAGCCAGAGCCGCCAGCGAGCCATGAGCAGCCAGAGCCGTCAGAGAGCCATGAGCAGCCAGAGCCGTCAGAGAGCCATGAGCAGCCAGAGCCGTCAGCCTGCCATGAGCGTCGAGAGCCGTCAGCCTGCCATGAGCGTCGAGAGCCGTCAGCCTGCCATGAGCGTCGAGAGCCGTCAGCCTGCCATGAGCGTCGAGAGCCGTCAGCCTGCCATGAGCGTCGAGAGCCGTCAGCCTGCCATGAGCGTCGAGAGCCGTCAGCCTGCCATGAGCGTCGAGAGCCGTCAGCCTGCCATGAGCGTCGAGAGCCGTCAGCCTGCCATGAGCGTCGAGAGCCGTCAGCCTGCATAGACCTGCCAGAGTCCCTCAGCCAGGATCTGCCAGAGTATATCAGCCGGGACCTGCCCCTTGTCCCGGTGCTGCCCCTTGTCCCGGTGCTGCCCCTTGTCCCGGTGCTGCCCCTTGTCCCGGTGCTGCCCCTTGTCCCGGTGCTGCCCCTTGTCCCGGTGCTGCTCTTATCCCGGTGCTGCCCCTTGTCCCGGTGCTGCCCCTTGTCCCGGTGTTGCCCCTTATCCTGGTGCTGCCCCTTGTCCCGGTGCTGCCCCTTGTCCCGGTGCTGCCCCTTCTCCTGGTGCTGGCCGTTTATTTAGGGGATGTGAGTTTTAGGGTGGTCATTGGGAGGGGAAGACAGAAGCGGGGAGTGACTATGGTGGTGTGGGGACAGTGTCCTGAGCCGGAGCCACCACCGTGGTCAACTGCCCACCCAGACCCTCCCCTGGACTTTGTGCTGGTGCGCCCGGCGTTCGCACCTTGAGGGGGGGGTTCTGTAACGGTCCTGACCTGTTTTATGTTGTTTTTTATGTGTTTATGGTCAGGGCATGTGTTTTGGGTGGGCAGTCTATGTTATCTGTTTCTGTGTTGGTTTTGGGTTGCCTGGTATGGCTCTTGATTAGAGGCAGGTTGTTTGCGTTTTCCTCTAATTAAGAGTCATATTTAGGTAGGGCGTTCTCACTGTTTGTTTGTGGGTGATTGTCTCCTGTGTCGTGTCGATGTATGTACCATACGGGACTGTTTGGCTATTCGTTTTCGTTTCGATGTCGTCTGTTTCCTGTCCGTGAGTTTACGTGTAGTTATGTAAATTTATGTTCAGGTTTCGTTGACGTCGTTTTCTTGTTTTGTAAATTTGAAAGTGTTTTGTGTTTCGTGTTGCCATCATCATCGTGTTAAATAAAAAGATGGCTTATTTCCCTGAAGCTGCATTTTGGTCTGATGATCCTTCTCTCCTCTCCTCGTCCGAGGATGAGGAGAGAGACAGCCCTTACACATATCTAGCCACTGGGATTTTTCCCCATTCTTCAAGGCAAAACTGCTCTAGCTCCTTCAAGTTGGATGGGTTCCACTGGTGTACACTAATCTTTAAGTCATACCACAGATTCTCAATTAGATTGAGGTCTGTGTTTTGACTAGGCCATTCCAAGTAATTTAAATGTTTTTCCTTAAACTACGCAAGTGTTGCTTAATCAGTATGCTTAGGGTCATTTTCCTGCTGGAAGGTGAACTTCCGTCCCAGTCTCAAATCTCTGGAAGACTGAAAAAGGTATCCCTCAAAAATGTCCCTGTATTTAGCGCCATCCTTCATTCCTTCAATTCTGACCAGTTTCCCAGTCCCTGCCGATGAAAAACATCCCCACAGCATGATGCTGCCACCACCATGCTTCACTGTGGGGATGGTGTTCTCAGGGTGATGAGAAGTGTTGGGTTTGCGCCAGACATAGCGTTTTCCTTGATGGTCAAAAATATCAATTTTAGTCTCATCTGACCAGAGTACCTTCTTCCATATGTTTGGGGAGACTCCCACATGCCTTTTGGCAAACACCGAACGTGTTTCCTTATTTTCTCTTTAACTTCTTATGGCTGCAGGGGCAGTATTGAGTAGCTTGGATGAAAGGTGCACAGAGGTGCCCGTAGTAAACGGCCTGCTCCTCAGTCATAGTTGCTAATATATGCATATTATTATTAGTATTGGATAGAAAACACTCTGAAGTTTCTAAAACGGTTTGAATTATGTCTGTGAGTAAAACAGGACTCATATGGCAGGCAAAAACCTGAGAAAAAATCCAAACAGGAAGTGGAAACTCTGAGGCTGGTAGATTTTCAACCAAGCTCCCATTGAAATCACAGCGAGAAATGGATGAGTTTTCACATCCTACGGCTTCCACTAGATGTTAACAGTCTGTAGAACTTTGTCTGATGACTCTACTTTGAAGGGGGGCCGGATGAGAGGAGAATTAGTCACCACTGCCATGAGGTGACCATTCTTTGACCATGCGCGTTCACATGAGAGGGAGCTCCGTTCCATTGCTCATCTGAAGTCAATGTAATTCTCTGGTTGGAACGTTATTCAACATTTATGTTAACAACATTCTAAAGATTGATTCAATACATCGTTTGACATGTTTCTACGGACTGTTATGGACATTTTTGACATTTCGTCAGGTTTTAGTGAACGCGCTTCCCTGACGTTGGATTTGTATACCAAACACGCAACAAAAATAGCTATTTGGACATAAATGATGGAAATACCGAAAGAAAAAAAAACATTTCTTGTGGAAGTGGGAGTCCTGGGAGTGCATTCCGACAAAGATCAGCAAAGGTAAGTAAAGATTTATAATGGTTTTTATGAGTTTTGTTGACTGCACAGTTTGGGCGCGTAACTGTATGGCTTGCTTTTGTGGCTGAACGCTGTTCTCAGATGATTGAATATTGTGCTTTTGCCGTAAATCTTTTTGAAATCTGACACAGCGATTGCATTAAGAACAAGTGTATCTTTAATTCTATGTAAAACATGTATCTTTCATCAAAGTTTATGATGAGTATTTATGTTATTTGACGTGGCTCTCTGCAATATTTTGGAGGCATTTCTGAACATGGCGCCAATGTAAACGGAGGTTTTTGGATATAAATATGAACTTAAACGAACAAGACATATATGTATTGTGTAATATGAAGTCCTATGAGTGTCATCTGATGAAGATCATCAAAGGTTAGTGATTCATTTGATCTCTATTTGTGCTATTTGTGACTCCTCTCTTTGGCTGGAGAAATGGCTGAATTTTTCTTTGAGTTGGTGTTGACCTAACATAATCATTTGTGGTGTTTTCGCTGAAAAGCCTATTTGAAATCGGACACTTGGTGGGATTAACAACAAGATTACCTTTAAAATGGTATAAGACACATGTATGTTTGAGGAATTTTAATTATGAGATTTCTGCTGTTTGAATTAGGCGCCCTGCACTTTCAGTGGCTGTTGTCATATCGATCATAAGAAGTTTTAAGCAATGGCTTTTTTCTGGCCACTCTTCCATAAAGCCCAGCTCTGTGGAGAGTACGGCTTAAAACTTCTTGCCACTAGGGGGGTGCCATTTCGACATAGTACAAAGTCGTTCCCAAATTAAACTGCCTCGTACTCAATTCTTGCTCGTACAATATGCATATTAGTATTACTATTGGATAGAAAACACTCTCTAGTTTCTAAAACCGTTTGAATTATTTCTCTGGGTGAAACAGAACTCGAGTTAGAGCATTTTTCCTATGAGAATGTGAGAATGCATAAATCTTCTTGCTGTTCTGAGATCTGTTTATAAATCTGCCTGTCTTCTATTGGTTGAAATGCACTGCATACGCCTTCCTCTGGGTGTCAGCGAATAGAGGGTCTTGAAATGGAGTCTCTAGGCAGAGCTGAAAGTCTATAAATTGATTGGAAACGAGGTGTATCGTTCTTTTCCCCTTCGCTCTGATGCACTGAGGACCTTGGCACGTTCTTCTGGAAACATCGGTTATAGATCTTAGACATTTCCGGCTGTGTTTTTATTCGATATATGCTTTAAAGACATCATAATCTTGTTATTTTGAACCGAATTATATCAGTTTATGTCAGTATATTGCGATTTTTGGGTATTTATTTTCTTGGCGCTGTAGGAAGTTGGGTATCTCGCTCTCTCATGCTATTGTTTACTGCTAATTGCAACGTGGAAGACGACGTTCTCCAACCTAGCAACGATTCTTTTGGACAAAGGACACCTATCCCAAGATTCTGATAAGAGTTCATCGAAAAGTAAGAACTATTTATGCTGATAATTCATTGTTCTGTTGAAAAAAGTCAAATGCATAAGACGCCATTACTTGCAGTGTAGCCTTGCTTTATCGCACGCTGTATTTTGGAGTAACGTTAATTTTAAATATGTAATCCAGCGATTGCATTAAGAACTAATTTGTCTTTCAATTGCTGTCCAACCTGTATTTTTTAGTCAAGTTTTGGAATAGTTACTGATTAGAATAGGTGCCTCTTCAAAGGTTTCTCCTGACATTTTCTGGGCAGCTTTGCTACTTATCTCATTGTATAACACGATTTGTGGCGCTAAATATGCACATTTTCGAACAAACTCTATATGCATTGTGTAATATGATGTTATAGGACTGTCATCTGAAGAATTCTGAGAAGGTTAGTGAAAAAATTAATATATTTTGGTGGTTTATACGTTATTGCTATTTTTGCCTTGAATCAATGCAGTTGTGATGTTTGCTATTGTGGTAAGCTAATATAACGCTATATTGTGTTTTCGCTGTAAAACACTTAGAAAATCTGAAATATTGTCTGGATTCACAAGATCTATGTCTTTCATCTGCTTTACGCTGTGTATTTTTAAGAAATGTTTTATGATGAGTAATTAGCTAATACACGATTGTCTCTGTAGTTATTCTAGTCGCTTTGGTGAGAGTTGTGATGGTGGCTGCAATGGTAAACTATGATTTATACCTGAAATATGCACATTTTTCAAACAAAACATATGCTATACAATAAATATGTTATCAGACTGTCATCTGATGAGGTTGTTTCTTGGTTAGTGGCTATTTATATCTTTATTTGGCCGAATTTGTGATAGCTACTGATGGAGTAAAAAACTGGTGGAGTAAAAAAAGTGGTGTCTTTTGCTAACGTGGTTAGCTAATAGATTGACATATTGTGTCTTCCCTGTAAAACATTTTAAAAATCAGAAATGATGGCTTTATTCACAAGATGTGTATCTTTCATTTGGTGTCTTGGACTTGTGATTTCATGAACATTTCATTATATGATATCCCTGTGGCTTTAGGCTAGGCTATGCTAGTCAGCTTTTGTGATGGGGGTGCTCCCGGATCCGGGATTGGTAGGCGTTAGAGGTTAAAGTGGTACTATGGACAGATACTCCAATTTCCGCTGTGAAACTTTGCAGCTCTTTCAGGGTTATCTTCAGTCTCTTTGTTGTCTCTCTGATTAATGCCCTTCTTGCCTGGTCCATGAGTTTTGGTGGGCGGCCCTCTCTTGACAGGTTTGTTGCGGTAACATATTCTTTCAATTTTTTAATAATGGATTTAATGATGCTCTGTGGGATGTTCAACGTTTCTGATATTTTTTATAACCCAACCCTGATCTGTACTTCTCCACAACTTTGTCCCTGACCTGTTTGGAGAGCTCCTTGGACTTCATGGTGCCGCTTGCTTGGTGGTGCCCCTTGCTTAGTTGTCACGTTCCTGACCTGTTTTCTGTTGTTTGGTATGTGTTTAATTGGTCAGGGCGTGAGTTTTGGGTGGGTAGTCTATGTTATGTGTTTTCTATGTTGGGTTAATGGGTTGCCTGGTATGGCTCTCAATTAGAGGCAGGTGTTTGGCGTTTTCTCTAATTGAGAGTCATATTAAGGTAGGTTGTTTCACATTGTTTGTTGTGGGTGGTTGTCTTCCGTGTCAGTACATGTTACCACACGGGACTGTTTCGGCTTGTCTGTTCCTGTTCGTGTGTTCTTCGTTTCATGTAAGTTCGTAAGTTTAGGTCTGTTTAGTTCGTTTTGTTATTTTGTATTTCTAAAGTGTTATTTCGTGTTACGTCGTTTATTGTTTTGTAGTTTGTTAAAGTGTTGTCGTGTTTTTCCGTTTTGTCTAATAAATCATTATGTCCACATACCTCGCTGCGTGTTGGTCTGATTCATGCTCCTCCTCATCCGGGGAGGAGGAATATGACGACGATCGTTACATTAGTGGTGTTGCAGTCTCTGGGGCCTTTCATAACAGGTGTATATATACTGAGATCATGTGACAGATCATGTGACACTTAGATTGCATACAGGTGGACTTTATTTAACTAACTATGTGACTTCTGAAGGTAATTGGTTGCACCAGATCTTATTTAGGTGCTTCATAGCAAAGGGAGTGAATACATATGCACAAACCACTATTCAGTTTTTTATTATTTATACTTTTTTGTAGCGAGTAATTTTTTTTTCATTTCACTTCACCAATTTGTACTATTTTGTGTATGTCCATTACATGAAATCCAAATAAAAATCAATTTAAATTACAGGTTGTAATGCAACAAAATATTAAAATGGCAAGGGGGATGAATACTTTTGCAAGGCACTGTAGGTATTACAAACTGGGTAAGGGAGAGGTTAGTCAAGGACCATATCACCTCCACCCTACCTGACACCCTAGACCCACTCCAATTTGCTTACCGACCCAATAGGTCCACAGACGACGCAATCGCAACCACACTGCACACTGCCCTAACCCATATGGACAAGAGGTATACCTATGTGAGAATGCTGTTCATCGACTACAGCTCAGCATTTAACACCATAGTACCATCCAAACTCGTCATCAAGCCCTGTGCAACTGGGTACTGGACTTCCTGACGGGCCGCCCCCAGGTGGTGAGGGTAGGTAACAACATCTCCACCCCGCTGATCCTCAACACTGAGGCCCCACAAGGGTGCGTTCTGAGCCCTCTCCTGTACTCCCTGTTCACCCACGACTGCGTGGCCATGCACGCCTCCAACTCAATCATAAAGTTTGCGGACGACACTACAGTGGTAGGCTTGATTACCAACAACGACGAGACGGCCTACAGGGAGGAGGTGAGGGCCCTCGGAGTGTGGTGTCAGGAAAATAACCTCACACTCAATGTCAACAAAACAAAGGAGATGATTGTGGACTTCAGGAAACAGTAGAGGGAGCACCCCCCTATCCACATCGACGGGACAGTAGTGGAGAGGGTAGTAAGTTTTAAGTTCCTCGGTGTACACATCATGGACAAACTGAATTGGTGCACCCACACAGACAGCGTTGTGAAGAAGGCGCAGCAGCGCTTCTTCAGCCTCAGGAGGCTGAAGAAATTTGGCTTGTCACCAAAGCACTCACAAACTTCTACAGATGCACAATCGAGAGCATCCTGTCGGGCTGTATCACCGCCTGGTACGGCAACTGCTCCGCCCACAACCGTAAGGCTCTCCAGAGGGTAGTGAGGTCTGCACAACGCATCCCTGGGGGCAAACTACCTGCCCTCCAGGACACCTACACCACCCGAAGTCACAGGAAGGCCATAAAGATCATCAAGGACAACAACCACCCAAGCCACTGCCTGTTCACCCCGCTATCATTCAGAAGGCGAGGTCAGTACAGGTGCATCAAAGCGGGGACCGAGAGACTGAAAAACAGTTTATATCTCAGGGCCATCAGACTGTTAAACAGCCACCACTAACATTTAGTGGCCGCTGCCAACATACTGACTCAACTCCAGCCACTTTAATAATGGTAATTTATGGAAATTTATGTAAAAATGTATCACTAGCCACTTTAAACAATGCCACTTAATATAATGTTTACATACCCTACATTACTCATCTTATATGTATATACTGTACTCTATATCATCTACTGCATCTTGCCATCTTTATGTAATACATGTATCACTAGCCACTTTAAACTATGCCACTTTATGTTTATATACCCTACATTACTCATCTCATATGTATATACTGTACTCTATACCATCTACTGCATCTTGCCTATGCAATTCTGTACCATCACTCATTCAAATATCTTTATGTATATATTCTTTATCCCTTTACACTTGTGTGTATAAGGTAGTAGCTGTGGAATTGTTAGGTTAGATTACTCGTTGGTTATTACTGCATTGTCGGAACTAGAAGCACTAGAGCTACACTCGCATTAACATCTGCTAACCATGTGTATGTGACAAATACATTTGATTTGATTTGATTTTTAATTTGAGGTTGAAAATGTCAGTGAAGACTCTTGCGAGCTGTTCAGCGCATGCTCTGAGTACGCATACTGGTACTCCATGGCCCTGTATCCTTGTGAATGTGAATCTTGACCTGTTTTAAGGTCTTACTCACATCGGCTACGGAGAGCATGATCACACAGTCGTCCAGAACAGTTGTTGCTTTCATGCTTGCCTCGAAGGAGCATGGAAGGCATTTAGCTCGTCTGGTAGGCTCGCGTCACTAGGCAGCTCCTGGCTGGGTTTCCCTTTGTACTCAGTGATAGTTTGCAGGCCCTGCCACATTTGACGAGCGTCAGAGCCAGTGTAGTAGGATTTGATCTTGGTCCGGTATTGATGCTTTGATTCGTTGGAGAGCGCAGCGGGATTTCTTATAAGCGTGCGGATTACTGTCCTGCTCCTTGAAAGCGGCAGCACTAGCATTTAGCTCAGTGCAGATGTTGCCTGTAATCTATGGCTTCTGGTTGGGATATGAACGTGCGGTCACTGTGGGGATGAAGTCATCGATGCACTTACTAACGAAGCCAATGATTAATGTGGTAAACTCCTCAATGCCATCGGATGAATGCAGGAATATATTCAAGTCTGTGCTTGTAAAACAGTCCTGTAGTTTAGCATCCGCTTCATCGGACCACTTCTGTATTGAGTACGTCACTTGTACTTTCTGTTTGTGCTTGTAAGCAGGAATCAGAGGGATAGAGTTGTGGTCAGATTAAGCCAAATAGAGGGCAAGTGAGAGCTTTGCATCTCTGTGTGTGGAGTAAAGGAGACCTAGAGTTGTTTTCGCCTCGTTGCACAGGTGACATGCTGGTGGAAATTGGTGTTTCCTGCATTCAAATCCCTGGCCACTAGGAGCACCGCCTCTGGGTGAGCATTTTCTTGTTTGCTAATGGCCCTATACAGCTCGTTGCATTGGGCATAAACATTTTTGACTCTATGCACACACACTAGACTCTACCCACACACTCACACATACACTGATACCCCAACACACACACACACACACACACACACTACATATGCCCATACACATAACACGCGCACGCTGCATACTGACGCCACACATTCACACACACACACACACACACACACACTTTTCAAACTCATCACATACGCTGCTGCTACAGTTTATTATTTATCCTGTTCCCTAGTCCCTTTACCCCTACTTACTGCATATGTACAGTACATAGCCACAGTTGAAGTCAGAAGTTTACATGCACTTAGGTTGGAGTCATTAAAACTTGTTTTTCAACCACTCCACAAATTTCTTCTTAACAAACTATAGTTTTGGCAAGTCGGTTAGGACATCTACTTTGTGCATGACACAAGAAATGTTTCCAACAATTGTTTACAGAAAGATTATTTCACTTATAATTCACTGTATCACAATTCCAGTGGGTCAGAAGTTTACATACACTAAGTTGACTGGGCCTTTAAACAGCTTGGAAAATTCCAGAAAATGACGTCATGGCTTTAGAAGCTTCTGATAGGCTAATTGACATCATTTGAGTCAATTGGAGGTGTACCTGTGGATGTATTTCAAGGCCTACCTTCAAACTCAGTGCCTCTTTGCTTGACATCATGGGAAAGACAAAAGAGATCAGCCAAGACCTCAGAAAAAAATGTTGGACCTCCACAAGTATGATTCATCCTTGGGATCAATTTCCAAACACCTGAAGGTACCACGTTCATCTGTACAAACAATAGTACGCGAGTATAAACACCATCGGACCACGCAGCCGTCAAACCGCTCAGGAAGGAGACGCGTTCTGTCTCCTAGAGATTAACATACTTTGGTGCGAAAAGTGCAAATCAATCCCAGAACAACAGCAAAGGACCTTGTGAAGATGCTGGAGGAAACATGTACAAAAGTATCTACATCCACAGTAAAACGAGTCCTATATCAACATAACCTGGAAGGCCGCTCAGCAAGGAAGAAGCCACTGCTCCAAAACCGCCATAAAAAAGCCAGACTACGGTTAGCAACTGCACAAAGATCGTACTTTTTGGAGAATTGTCCTCTGGCCTGATGAAACAAAAATAGAACTGTTTGGCCATAATGACCATCGTTATGTTTGGAGGGAAAAGGGGGATGCTTGCAAGCCGAAGAACACCATCCCAACCATGACGCACGGGGGTGGCAGCATCGTGTTGTAGGGGTGCTTTGCTGCAGGAAGGACTGGTGCACTTCACAAAATAGATGACATCATGAGGTAGGAAAATTTAGCAGATATATTGAAGCAACATCTCAAGACATCAGTCAGGAAATTAAAGCTTGGTCGCAAATGGTTATTCCAAATGGACAATGACCCCAAGCATACTTCCAAAGTTGTGGCAAAATGGCTTTAGGACAACAAAGTCAAGGTATTGGCATGGCCATCACAAAGCCCTGAACTCAATCCTATAGAAAATTTGTGGGCAGAATTGAAAAAGCGTGTGCGAGCAAGAAGGCCTACGAACCTGACTCAGTTACAACAGCTCTGTCAGGAGGAATGGGCCAAAATTCACCCAACTTATTGTGGGAAGCTTGTGGAAGGCTACCTCAAATGTTTTACCCATGTCACGCTCGTAGTAACATTGAAGACAGGAGGACCAAGGCCCAGCGTGATAACAATACATCTTCTTTTATTGAAGACGAAAAATGAAGAACGCTATACAAACTATACAAAACAATAAAACGACGAACGTGAAGCTATAGAAACAATGTGCTAACATGCAACATAGACATAGACAATCACCCACAAACTACCTAATGAATATGGTTGCCTAAATATGGTTCCCAATCAGAGACAACGATAGACAGCTGTCTCTAATTGAGAACCAATCTAGGCAACCATAGACATACATACACCTAGACTAGACACTGCCCCATAAACATACAAAAAACCCTAGACAATACAAAACACATACATCCCCCATGTCACACCCTGACCTAACTAAAATAATAAGGAAAACAAAGATAACTAAGGCCAGGGTGTGACAGTAACCCCCCCCCCCCCCCCCCCCCCAAAGGTGGTGACTCCGGCCGCAAAACCTGACACAGAAGGGGAGGGTCCGGGTGGGCGGCTCGGGTGCGGGATGTGGACCCCACTCCACCATAGTCAATACCCGCTTTGGTGGTGCCTCTGGAGCGGGGACCCTTACAGCGAGTCCCGGACTGAAGACCATCCTAGAGGGTGCCATTGGACTGAGGGGCAGCTCCGGACTGAGGGGCAGCTCCGGACGCTCCTGACTGGCGGGCGGCTCTGGCAGCTCCTGACTGGCGGGCGGCTCTGGCAGCTCCTGACTGGCGGGCGGCTCTGGCGGCTCCTGACTGGCGTGTGGCTCTGGCAGCTCCTGACTGGCGGGCGGCTCTGGTGGCTCCTGACTGGCGGGTGGCTCTAGCGGTTCCTGACTGACGGACGACTCTAGCGGCTCAGGACAGACGGGCGGCTCTGACGGCTCAGGACAGACGGGCGGCTCTGACGGCTCCGGACAGACGGGCAGCGCAGGCGGTGCTGGGCAGACGGACAGCTCAGACGGCACTGGGCAGACGTGCAGCGCAGGCGGTGCTGGGCAGACGGACAGCTCAGATGGCACTGGGCAGACGGCAGATTCTGGCCTGCTGAGGCGCACAGTAGGCCTGGTGCGTGGTGCCGGAACTGGTGGTACCGGGCTAAGGACACGCACCTCAAGGCTAGTGCGGGGAGCAGCAACAGGACGTACAGGGCTCTGGAGACGCACAGGAGGCTTGGTGCGTGGTGCCGGAACTGGTGGTACCGGGCTGGAGACACGCACCACAGGGCGAGTGCATGGAGGAGGAACAGGGCTCTGGAGACGCACTGGAAGCCTGGTGCGTGGTGTTTGCACTGGTGGTACTGGGCTGGGGCGAGTATTTGGCACCGGATAGACCGGACCGTGAAGGCGTACTGGAGCTCTTGAGCACCGAGCCTGCCCAACCTTACCTGGTTGAATGCTCCCCGTAGCCAGGCCAGTGTGGGGAAGTGGAATAACCCGCACTGGGCTGTGCTGGCAAACCGGGGACACCATGCGTAAGGCTGGTGCCATGTACACCGGCCCGAGGAGACGCACTGGAGACCAGATGCGTTGAGCCGGCTTCATGGCACCTGGTTCAATGCCCACTCTAGCCCGGCCGATACGAGGAGCTGGGATGTACTGCACCGGGCTATGCACACGTACAGGAGACACCGTGCGCTCTTCCGCATAACATGGTGTCTGCCCGTACTCTCGCTCTCCACGGTAAGCACGGGGAGTTGGCGCAGGTTTCCTACCTGACTTCGCCACACTCCCCTTTATCCCCCCAAGAAATTTTTGGGGCTGCCTCCCTGGCTTCCAGCCACGCTTCTGTGCTGCCTCCTCATACCACCACCTCTCGGCTTTAGCTGCCTCCAGCTCTTCACGAGGGCGGCGATATTCTCCAGATTGTGCCCGGGGTCCTCCGCCTTCCAGAATTTCCTCCCAAGTCCATGAGTCCTGCGATCGCTGCTGCTGCCTTTTATCACGCTGCTTGGTCCTTTTTTGGTGGGTGATTCTGTCACGCTCGTAGTAACATTGAAGAGAGGAGGACAAAGGCGCAGCGTGATAACAATACATCTTCTTTTATTGAAGACGAAAAATGAAGAACGCTATACAAACTATACAAAACAATAAAACGACGAACGTGAAGCTATAGAAACAATGAGCTAACATGCAACATAGACATAGACAATCACCCACGAACTACCTAATGAATATGGCTGCCTAAATATGGTTCCCAATCAGAGACAATGATAGACAGCTGTCTCTAATTGAGAACCAATCTAGGCAACCATAGACATACATACACCTAGACTAGACACTGCCCCATAAACAATACAAAACACATACATCCCCCATGTCACACCCTGACCTAACTAAAATAATAAAGAAAACAAAGATAACTAAGGCCAGGGCGTGACAACCCAAGTGAAACAATTTAAAGGCAATGCTACCAAATGCTAATTGAATGTATGTAAACTTCTTGCCTGCTGGGAATGTGATGAAAGAAATAAAAGCTGAAATAAATAATTCTCTCAACTATTAGTCTGACATTTCACATTCTTAAAATAAAGTGATGATCTTAATTGACCTAAGACAGGGAATTTTTACTAGGATTAAATGTCAGGAATTGTGAAAAACTGAGTTTAAATGTATTTGGCTAAGGTGTATGTAAACTTCCGACTTCAACTGTACCTCAATCACCTCATACCCCTGCACATCAACTCTGTACTGGTACTCCCTGTATATAGCCATGTTAGCTGTACTTGTTATTCGTTATTCCTTATTCACTGTGTATTTATTCCTCGTGTCACTATTTATATTTAAAAAAATATTGATCTTTATCTTTAACTCTGCGTTGGAAAAGGACCCCTAAGTAAGCATTTCACTGTTAGTCTACACCTGTTTTTTACAAAGCATGTGACAAATGCAATTTGATTTGATTTGTAAGTGGTGATATTGGTAGTATATATAGTATACTATAGTGGTATTGGTAGTATATATAGTTTACTGTAGTGGTAGTGGTACTTTATATTGTATACCGTAGTGCTAGTGGTAGTATATATATTATACTGTAGCGATAGTAGTAGTATATATATTATACTGTAGTGGTAGTATATATAGTATACTGTAGTGGTGGTATATATAGTATCTTGGAGTGATAATGGTAGTATATATAGTATACTGTAGTGATAGTGGTAGTATGTATAGCATACTGTGGTGGTAGTATATATATATAGTGCACTGTAGTATAGTGGTAGTATATATAGTACACTGTAGTGATAGTGGTAGTATATATAGTACACTGTAGTGATAGTGGTAGTATATATAGTATACTGTAATGATGGTGGTAATATATATAGTATACTGTAGTGATGGTGGTTGTATAAATAGTATACTGAAGGGATAGTGGTAGTATATATATTATATTGTAGTGGTAGTCGTAGTATATATAGTATACTGTAGTGGTAGTATATAGTATACTGTAGTGATAGTGGTAGTATATATAGTAGACTGTAGTGGTAGTATATAGTATACTGTGGTGATAGTGGTAGTATATATAGTGTATCGTAGTGGTAGTGGTAGTAAATATAGTTTACTGTAGTGATATTGGTAGTATATATAGTGTACTGTAGTATTAGTATATATAGTATACTGTTGTGATAGTGGTAGTATATATAGTGTACTGTAGTTATATTGGTAGTATATATAGTATACTGTAGTGATAGAGGTAGTATATTTGGTATATTGTAGTGATATTGATAATATATATAGTATACTGTAGTGGTAGTATATATAGTGTACTGTAGTGATTGTAGTAGTATATATAGTTTGCTGTAGTTATAATGGTATTATATATAGTGTACTTTATTGATGTTGGTGGTATATATAGTATACTGTAGTTGTCATGGTAGGTTATCTACTGTACTGTAGTGATAGTGGTAGTATATATAGTATACTGTAGTGATATTGGTAGTATATATAGTATACTGTAGTGGTAGTATATATAGTGTACTGTAGTGATTGTAGTAGTGTATATAGTTTGCTGTAGTTATAATGGTATTATATATAGTGTACTTTATTGATGTTGGTGGTATATATAGTATACTGTAGTTGTCATGGTAGGTTATCTACTGTACTGTAGTGATAGTGGTAGTATATATAGTATACTGTAGTGATATTGGTAGAATATATAGTATACTTAATGTGTTGTATACTCAGTGTATATGGAGTGTACTGAAGTGGTAGTGGTTGTGTATAGCACAGTGACTTTCAAAGCTTCTGACTGTCAACTCACAATGGCTGTGTCACCACCTCATCCATCAGACTCTGAGTGGCACAGAGAGACTGGCACTTACCTCAGGAGCACAGCAGCTGGGGCACGCGATGCCAACACAAGCACATGGACATATGCACACACACCCACACATGCATACACAAACAGACACGTGCACACATACACAGGCACTCTCTCACACATGCACACACGCACACACTCACGCACGCACATACGCACACACACACACATATCCCTAATCACTGAATCCAGGTAAGTCTTAATGTGTTCCTGTTGATCGAATCCAGTAAGAGAATGATTACTTTTCCAGGTGTCGGTGTGCGCACTTCCATATCGCTGTGGAAACAACCCATTGTTGCTCGGCTGCTGAGACAGGAAACACCTTTCACAACAACTCCTTGACACACATACTCCAAGCATTGCCTGAACAACTCACACAATCTAATAGAAATGGCCAAAAACTCAAGCCACCCAAGACATGGACTGTTCTCCAGGCTCAGACAAACAAAGTCCTAAACAGCTTCTATCCCCTGGCCATCATCTACTGTTCTCAATCTCCCACAGACTATCCACACTGAATCTGTGCCCATCCACAGGTCTCTGCCTACTCAGATACAACCTAAGCTGCTGCTAAAATGATTATTGATTAGATGTATTATTCCATTATGCTGCTGTTCATTGATTATTGATTACCATTAGTATCTATCTATTTATCCTGCTACTGGTCACTATTACTCCTGTTTACATGTATATATTACCATTAGTATCTATCTATTTATCCTGTTACTGGTCACTATTACTCCTGTTTACATGTATATATTACCATTAGTATCTATCTATTTATCCTGTTACTGGTCACTATTACTCCTGTTTACATGTATATATTACCATTAGTATCTATTTATTTATCCTGCTACTGATCACTATTACTCCTGTTTACATGTATATATTACCATTAGTATCTATTTATCCTGCTACTGATCACTATTACTCCTGTTTACATGTATATATTACCATTAGTATCTATCTATTTATCCTGCTACTGGTCACTATTACTCCTGTTTACATGTATATATTACCATTAGTATCTATCTATTTATCCTGCTACTGGTCACTATTACTCCTGTTTACATGTATATATTACCATTAGTATCTATCTATTTATCCTGCTACTGGTCACTATTACTCCTGTTTACATGTATATATTACCATTAGTATCTATCTATTTAACCTGCTACTGGTCACTATTACTCCTGTTTACATGTATATATTATCATTAGTATCTATCTATTTATCCTGCTACTGGTCACTATTACTCCTGTTTACATGTATATATTACCATTAGTATCTATTTATCCTGCTACTGGTCACTATTACTCCTGTTTACATGTATATATTACCATTAGTATCTATCTATTTATCCTGCTACTGGTCACTATTACTCCTGTTTACATGTATATATTACCATTAGTATCTATTTATCCTGTTACTGGTCACTATTACTCCTGTTTACATGTATATATTGCCATTAGTATCTATGTATCCTGCTACTGGTCACTATTACTCCTGTTTACATGTATATATTACCATTAGTATCTATGTATCCTGCTACTGGTCACTATTACTCCTGTTTACATGTATATATTACCATTAGTATCTATGTATCCTGCTACTGGTCACTATTACTCCTGTTTACATGTATATATTGCCATTAGTATCTATTTATCCTGTTACTGGTCACTATTACTCCTGTTTACATGTATATATTACCATTAGTATATTACCATAAGTATTTAAAGTGCCTTCAGAAAGTATTTACACCCCTTGGCTTACAAAGTGGGATTCAAATGTATTTAATTGTCTTTTTTTTTGTCATCGATCTACACAAAATAATGTCAAAGTGGAATCAAATTTGAACGTTTAAAAAATAAAATGAAGTAAAATAAACCACCAGTATATCACAGGAAGAAGCTGAGGGAAGGATGACTCATAACAAAGGATGGAAGTAAATGGAATGGCTTCCAACACATGGAAAACGTGTTTGTTACCTTTTTAGTTTTCAAATATTTTTGTTTACATTTTTCCCCACACCAAATACTAACATACACATACAAACAACAACTTACAGACGCACACAAACAGTGACTACATCTCCTCTGCCCAGACCCGCATGCTCACACCCTCATCCCTAGTACCTGGCCACACCCCCATCCCTAGTGCCTGGCCACACCCCCATCCCTAGTGCCTGGCCACACCCCCATCCCTAGTGCCTGGCCACACCCCCATCCCTAGTGCCTGGCCACACCCTCATCCCTAATGCCTGGGCACACCCCCATCCCTAGTGCCTGGCAACACCCCCATCCCTAGTGCCTGGCAACACCCCCATCCCTAGTGCCTGGCCACACCCCCATCCCTAGTGCCTCCATTATTGTTTGGCAGCATTATTGTTTGGAAGCATTATTGTTTGGCAGCATTATTGTTTGGAAGCATTATTGTTTGGAAGCATTATTGTTTGGCAGCATTATTGTTTGGAAGCATTATTGTTTGGCAGCATTATTGTTTGGCAGCATTATTGTTTGGCAGCATTATTGTTTGGAAGCATTATTGTTTGCTACATGGCCTTAAATTATTCCAAATATTTTTTTATTTATTTTTTCCCCAAGCCGATGCAGCTCGGCAGGGCTTGAGATCCAGAGTTGTCTGTACTGAGGTACTACCGGTCATTATGTGTCTATCTGTCCCTTCAAGAGACCTAGCTCATTCGTTGGAGTGAGTACTCTGGTGGGCCTTAAAGATAATTTTTCGTCTCCCCTTGCTCGCCCCCCTTCTCCGTGCCATCCTGTGGTGGGGCAACCAGTCCAAGTCTCTCCAGGTACTCATCGACTCGGGGGCCGATGTGAGTCTCATGGATGTTACCCTGGCGTCCGAGCTGGGCATCCCCACTCAAACCCTCTCCATTCCCATGGGTGTTAAAGTTACGCCCTAATCTGTTTCACCTGTCCTTGTCTCCATCCCTGTATATTTAGCTTTGTGTTTAAGGTTATTGTCCTGCTGAAAGGTGAACTTGTCTCCCAGTGTCTGTTGGAAAGCAGACTGAACCAAGTTTTCCTCTGGGATTTTGCCTGTGTGTAGCTCTATTCCATTTATTTGTATAAGTAAAAACAACTTCCTATTCCTTGACGATGACAAGCATACCCATAACATGATGCAGCCACCACCATGCTTGAAAATATGAAGAGCGGTACTCAGTGTTGTGTTGTGTTGGATTTTCCCCAAACATAATGATTTGTACTCAGGACGAAAACTTTTTGCAGTATTACTTCAGTGCCTTATTGCAAACATGATACATGTTTTGGAAAAATGTTATTCTCTACAGACTTTGTTCTTTTCATTCTGTAATTGATGTTATTATTGTGGAGTAACTACAATGTTGTTGATCCAGCCTCAGCTATCGCCTATCACAGCCATTAAACTCTGTAACTGTTTTAATCATCATTGGCCTCATGGCACAATTCCTGAGCGGTTTCCTTCCTCTCTGTCAACTAAGTTAGGAAAGAGCGACTGTATCTTTGTAATGACTGGGTGTATTGACGCACCATCCAAAGTGTAATTAACAACTTCAACATGCTCAAAGGGATATTCAATGTCTGTTTTTTTAATACCCATCTATCAATAGATGGCCTTCTTTTCGAGGCATTGTGTCACGATCGTCGTTACGTGAAAGAGAGGAGGACCAAGGTGCAGCGTGAAATGAACACATATTTAGTCAACGAAGACGAAGAACACTTACAAACTAAACAAAACAACAAACCGACGAACGTGAAGCTATATAATGACAAGGGCAGACACAGGCAACTTACACATAGACATAGACAATCACCCACGACATAACCAATGAATATGGCTGCCTAAATATGGTTCCCAATCAGAGACAACGATAGACAGCTGTCTCTAATTGAGAACCAATCTAGGCAACCATAGACCTACATAAACACCTAGACTGAACACTGCCCCATAAACATACAAAAAACCCTAGACAATACAAAACACATACATCCCCTATGTCACACCCTGACCTAAATAAAAATAATAGAGAAAACAAAGATAACTAAGGCCAGGGCGTGACACATTGGAAAACCTCCCTGGTCTTTATGGTTGAATCTGAGCTTAAAATTCACTGCTCGACTGAGGGACCTTACAAATAATTGTATGTGTGGGGTACAGAGATGGGGTAGTCGTTTAAAAATCCTGTTAAACACCATTATTGCGCACAGAGTGAGTCCACACAACTTATGTGACTTACTCCTAAACGTATTTAGGCTTTCCATAAGAAAAGGTTTGAATACTTAATGACTCAGTACATTTCAGCGTTACATTTTTTTATGAATTTGTATACATGTGTAAAATCATTCAACTTTGGGGTATTGTGTGCACATCAGTAATGCACAATCTCAATTCAATCCATTCTGAATTCAGGCTGTAACACAACAACATGTGTCAAGGCTGTGAATACTTTCTGAAGGCACTGTATCTATTCCTGCTACCAGTCACTTTTCAGCCCTGTTTACCTGTATATCCTGCTACCAGTCACTATTCAGCCCTGTTTACCTGTATATCCTGCTACCAGTCACTTTTCAGCCCTGTTACCTGTATATCCTGCTACCAGTCACTATTCAGCCCTGTTTACCTGTATATCCTGCTACCAGTCACTTTTCAGCCCTGTTAAATTGTATATCCTGCTACCAGTCACTTTTCAGCCCTGTTTACCTGTATATCCTGCTACCAGTCACTTTTAGCCCTGTTTACCTGTATATCCTGTTACCAGTCACTTTTCAGCCCTGTTTACCTGTATATCCTGCTACCAGTCACTTTTCAGCCCTGTTTAAAAGTATATCCTGCTACCAGTCACTTTTCAGCCCTGTTTACCTGTATATCCTGCTACCAGTCACTTTTCAGCCCTGTTTACATGTATATCCTGCTACCAGTCACTTTTCAGCCCTGTTAACCTGTATATCCTGCTACCAGTCACTTTTCAGCCTTGTTTACCTGCATATCCTGCTACCAGTCACTTTTCAGCCCTGTTTACATGTATATCCTGCTACCAGTCATTTTCCAGCCCTGTTTACCTGGATATCCTGCTACCAGTCACTTTTCAGCCGTCTTAACCTGTATATCCTGCTACCAGTCACTTTTCAGCCCTGTTAACCTGTATATCCTGCTACCAGTCACTTTTCAGCCCTGTTAACCTGTATATCCTGCTACCAGTCACTTTTCAACCCTGTTAACCTGTATATCCTGCTACCAGTCACTTTTCAGCCATGTTTACCTGTATATCCTGCTTCCAGTCACTTTTCATCCCTGTTAACCTGTATATCCTGCTACCAGTCACTTTTCAGCCCTGTTTACCTGTATATCCTGCTACCAGTCACTTTTCAGCCCTGTTTACCTGTATATCCTGCTAACAGTCACTTTCAGCCCTGTTCACATGTATATCCTGCTACCAGTCACTTTTCAGCCCTGTTAACCTGTATATCCTGCTAACAGTCACTTTTCAGTCCTGTTTTCCTGTATATCCTGCTACCAGTCACTTTTCAGCCCTGTTTACCTGTATATCCTGCTACCAATCACTTTTCAGCCCTGTTTACATGTATATCCTGCTACCAGTCACTTTTCAGCCCTGTTTACCTGTATATCCTGCTACCAGTCACTTTTCAGCCCTGTTTACCTGTATATCCTGCTACCAGTCACTTTTCAGCCCTGTTAACCTGTATATCCTGCTACCAGTCACTTTTCAGCCCTGTTAACCTGTATATCCTGCTACCAGTCACTTTTCAGCCCTGTTTACCTGTATATCCTGCTACCAGTCACTTTTCAGCCCTGTTAAAACCTGTATATCCTGCTACCAGTCACTTTTCAGCCCTGTTTACATGTATATCCTGCTACCAGTCACTTTTCAGCCCTCTTAACCTGTATATCCTGCTACCAGTCACTTTTCAGCCCTGTTTACATGTATATCCTGCTACCAGTCACTTTTCAGCCCTGTTAACCTGTATATCCTGCTACCAGTCACTTTTCAGCCCTGTTTACCTGTATATCCTGCTACCAGTCACTTTTCAGCCCTGTTTACCTGTATATCCTGCTAACTGTCACTTTCAGCCCTGTTCACATCTATATCCTGCTACCAGTCACTTTTCAGCCCTGTTTACCTGTATATCCTGCTACCAGTCACTTTCAGCCCTGTTTACCTCTATATCCTGCTACCAGTCACTTTTAAACCCTGTTTACCTGTATATCCTGCTACCAGTCACTTTCAGCCCTGTTTACCTGTATATCCTGCTACCAGTCACTTTTCAGCCCTGTTTACATGTATATCCTGCTAACAGTCACTTTTCAGCCCTGTTTACCTGTATATCCTGCTAACAGTCACTTTTCAGCCCTGTTTACCTGTATATCCTGCTACCAGTCACTTTTCAGCCCTGTTACCTGTATATCCTGCTACCAGTCACTTTTCAGCCCTGTTTACCTGTATATCCTGCTAACAGTCACTTTTCAGCCCTGTTTACCTGTATATCCTGCTACCAGTCACTTTTCAGCCATGTTTACATGTATATCCTGCTACCAGTCACTTTCCAGCCCTGTTTACCTGTATATCCTGCTACCAGTCACTTTTCAGCCGTCTTAACCTGTGTATCGTGCTACCAGTCACTTTTCAGCCCTGTTAAACTGTATATCCTGCTCCCAGTAACTTTTCAGCCCTGTTAACCTGTATATCCTGCTACCAGTCACTTTTCAGCCCTTTTAACCTGTATATCCTGCTACCAGTCACTTTCAGCCCTGTTTACCTGTATATCCTGCTACCAGTCACTTTTCAGCCCTGTTTACCTGTATATCCTGCTACCAGTCACTTTCAGCCCTGTTAACCTGTATATCCTGCTACCAGTCACTTTTCAGCCCTGTTAACCTGTATATCCTGCTAACAGTCACTTTTCAGTCCTGTTTTCCTGTATATCCTGCTACCAGTCACTTTTCAGCCCTGTTTACATGTATATCCTGCTACCAGTCACTTTTCAGCCCTGTTAACCTGTATATCCTGCTAACAGTCACTTTTCAGTCCTTTTCTCCTGTATATCCTGCTACCAGTCACTTTTCAGCCCTGTTTACCTGTATATCCTGCTACCAATCACTTTTCAGCCCTATTTACATGTATATCCTGCTAACAGTCACTTTTCAGTCCTGTTTACCTGTATATCCTGCTACCAGTCACTTTTCAGCCCTGTTTACCTGTATATCCTGCTACCAGTCACTTTTCAGCCCTGTTTACCTGTATATCCTGCTACCAGGCACTTTTCAGCCCTGTTAAAACCTGTATATCCTGCTACCAGTCACTTTTCAGCCCTGTTTACCTGTATATCCTGCTACCAGTCACTTTTCAGCCCTGTTTACCTGTATATCCTGCTACCAGTCACTTTCAGCCCTGTTCACATGTATATCCTGCTACCAGTCACTTTTCAGCCCTGTTTACCTGTATATCCTGCTACCAATTACTTTTCAGCCCTGTTTACATGTATATCCTGCTACCAGTCACTTTTCATCCCTGTTAACCTGTATATCCTGCTACCAGTCACTTTTCAGCCCTGTTAACCTGTATATCCTGCTACCAGTCGCTTTTCAGCCCTGTTAACCTGTATATCCTGCTACCAGTCACTTTTCAGCCCTGTTTACCTGTATATCCTGCTACCAGTCACTTTTCAGCCCTGTTTACCTGTATATCCTGCTACCAGTCACTTTTCAGCCCTGTTTACATGTATATCCTGCTACCAGTCACTTTTCAGCCCTGTTAACCTGTATATCCTGCTACCAGTCACGTTTCAGCCCTGTTTACCTGTATATCCTGCTACCAGTCACTTTTCAGCCCTGTTAACCTGTATATCCTGCTACCAGTCACTTTTCAGCCCTGTTTACCTGTATATACTGCTAACAGTCACTTTTCAGCCCGGTTTACCTGTATATCCTGCTACCAGTCACTTTTCAACCCTGTTACCTGTATATCCTGCTACCAGTTACTTTTCAGCCCTGTTTACCTGTATATCCTGCTACCAGTCACTTTCAGCCCTGTTGACCTGTATATCCTGCTACCAGTCACTTTTCAGCCCTGTTTACATGTATATCCTGCTAGTAGTCACTTTTCAGCCTTGTTAACCTGTATATCCTGCTAACAGTCACTTTTCAGTCCTGTTTTCCTGTATATCCTGCTACCAGTCACTTTTCAGCCCTGTTTACATGTATATCCTGCTACCAGTCACTTTTCAGCCCTGTTAACCTGTATATCCTGCTAACAGTCACTTTTCAGTCCTTTTCTCCTGTATATCCTGCTACCAGTCACTTTTCAGCCCTGTTTACCTGTATATCCTGCTACCAATCACTTTTCAGCCCTATTTACATGTATATCCTGCTAACAGTCACTTTTCAGTCCTGTTTACCTGTATATCCTGCTACCAGTCACTTTTCAGCCCTGTTTACCTGTATATCCTGCTACCAGTCACTTTTCAGCCCTGTTTACCTGTATATCCTGCTACCAGTCACTTTTCAGCCCTGTTAACCTGTATATCCTGCTACCAGTCACTTTTCAGCCCTGTTTACCTGTATATCCTGCTACCAGTCACTTTTCAGCCCTGTTTACCTGTATATCCTGCTACCAGTCACTTTCAGCCCTGTTCACATGTATATCCTGCTACCAGTCACTTTTCAGCCCTGTTTACCTGTATATCCTGCTACCAGTTACTTTTCAGCCCTGTTTACATGTATATCCTGCTACCAGTCACTTTTCATCCCTGTTAACCTGTATATCCTGCTACCAGTCACTTTTCAGTCCTGTTTACCTGTATATCCTGCTACCTGTCACTTTTCAGCCCTGTTTACCTGTATATCCTGCTACCAGTCACTTTTCAGCCCTGTTTACATGTATATCCTGCTACCAGTCACTTTTCAGCCCTGTTTACCTGTATATCCTGCTACCAGTCACTTTTCAGCCCTGTTTACATGTAAATCCTGCTACCAGTCACTTTTCAGCCCTGTTTACCTGTATATCCTGCTACCAGTCACTTTCAGCCCTGTTTACCTGTATATCCTGCTACCAGTCACTTTTAGCCCTGTTTACCTGTATATCCTGTTACCAGTCACTTTTCAGCCCTGTTTACCTGTATATCCTGCTACCAGTCACTTTTCAGCCCTGTTTAAATGTATATCCTGCTACCAGTCACTTTTCAGCCCTGTTTACCTGTATATCCTGCTACCAGTCACTTTTCAGCCCTGTTTACATGTATATCCTGCTACCAGTCACTTTTCAGCCCTGTTAACCTGTATATCCTGCTACCAGTCACTTTTCAGCCTTGTTTACCTGCATATCCTGCTACCAGTCACTTTTCAGCCCTGTTTACATGTATATCCTGCTACCAGTCATTTTCCAGCCCTGTTTACCTGGATATCCTGCTACCAGTCACTTTTCAGCCGTCTTAACCTGTATATCCTGCTACCAGTCACTTTTCAGCCCTGTTAACCTGTATATCCTGCTACCAGTCACTTTTCAGCCCTGTTAACCTGTATATCCTGCTACCAGTCACTTTTCAACCCTGTTAACCTGTATATCCTGCTACCAGTCACTTTTCAGCCATGTTTACCTGTATATCCTGCTTCCAGTCACTTTTCATCCCTGTTAACCTGTATATGCTGCTACCAGTCACTTTTCAGCCCTGTTTACCTGTATATCCTGCTACCAGTCACTTTTCAGCCCTGTTTACCTGTATATCCTGCTAACAGTCACTTTCAGCCCTGTTCACATGTATATCCTGCTACCAGTCACTTTTCAGCCCTGTTAACCTGTATATCCTGCTAACAGTCACTTTTCAGTCCTGTTTTCCTGTATATCCTGCTACCAGTCACTTTTCAGCCCTGTTTACCTGTATATCCTGCTACCAATCACTTTTCAGCCCTGTTTACATGTATATCCTGCTACCAGTCACTTTTCAGCCCTGTTTACCTGTATATCCTGCTACCAGTCACTTTTCAGCCCTGTTTACCTGTATATCCTGCTACCAGTCACTTTTCAGCCCTGTTTACCTGTATATCCTGCTACCAGTCACTTTTCAGCCCTGTTAACCTGTATATCCTGCTACCAGTCACTTTTCAGCCCTGTTTACCTGTATATCCTGCTACCAGTCACTTTTCAGCCCTGTTTACCTGTATATCCTGCTACCAGTCACTTTTCAGCCCTGTTTACATGTATATCCTGCTACCAGTCACTTTTCAGCCCTGTTAACCTGTATATCCTGCTACCAGTCACTTTTCAGCCCTGTTTACATGTATATCCTGCTACCAGTCACTTTTCAGCCCTGTTAACCTGTATATCCTGCTACCAGTCACTTTTCAGCCCTGTTTACCTGTATATCCTGCTACCAGTCACTTTTCAGCCCTGTTTACCTGTATATCCTGCTAACTGTCACTTTCAGCCCTGTTCACATCTATATCCTGCTACCAGTCACTTTTCAGCCCTGTTTACCTGTATATCCTGCTACCAGTCACTTTCAGCCCTGTTTACCTCTATATCCTGCTACCAGTCACTTTTCAACCCTGTTTACCTGTATATCCTGCTACCAGTCACTTTTCAGCCCTGTTTACCTGTATATCCTGCTACCAGTCACTTTTCAGCCCTGTTTACATGTATATCCTGCTAACAGTCACTTTTCAGCCCTGTTTACCTGTATATCCTGCTAACAGTCACTTTTCAGCCCTGTTTACCTGTATATCCTGCTACCAGTCACTTTTCAGCCCTGTTACCTGTATATCCTGCTACCAGTCACTTTTCAGCCCTGTTTACCTGTATATCCTGCTACCAGTCACTTTTCAGCCCTGTTTACCTGTATATCCTGCTACCAGTCACTTTTCAGCCCTGTTTACATGTATATCCTGCTACCAGTCACTTTCCAGCCCTGTTTACCTGTATATCCTGCTACCAGTCACTTTTCAGCCGTCTTAACCTGTGTATCGTGCTACCAGTCACTTTTCAGCCCTGTTAACCTGTATATCCTGCTACCAGTCACTTTTCAGCCCTGTTAACCTGTATATCCTGCTACCAGTCACTTTTCAGCCCTGTTAACCTGTATATCCTGCTACCAGTCACTTTCAGCCCTGTTTACCTGTATATCCTGCTACCAGTCACTTTTCAGCCCTGTTTACCTGTATATCCTGCTACAAGTCACTTTCAGCCCTGTTAACCTGTATATCCTGCTACCAGTCACTTTTCAGCCCTGTTAACCTGTATATCCTGCTAACAGTCACTTTTCAGTCCTGTTTACCTGTATATCCTGCTACCAGTCACTTTTCAGCCCTGTTTACATGTATATCCTGCTACCAGTCACTTTTCAGCCCTGTTAACCTGTATATCCTGCTAACAGTCACTTTTCAGTCCTTTTCTCCTGTATATCCTGCTACCAGTCACTTTTCAGCCCTGTTTACCTGTATATCCTGCTACCAATCACTTTTCAGCCCTATTTACATGTATATCCTGCTAACAGTCACTTTTCAGTCCTGTTTACCTGTATATCCTGCTACCAGTCACTTTTCAGCCCTGTTTACCTGTATATCCTGCTACCAGTCACTTTTCAGCCCTGTTTACCTGTATATCCTGCTACCAGTCACTTTTCAGCCCTGTTAACCTGTATATCCTGCTACCAGTCACTTTTCAGCCCTGTTTACCTGTATATCCTGCTACCAGTCACTTTTCAGCCCTGTTTACCTGTATATCCTGCTACCAGTCACTTTCAGCCCTGTTCACATGTATATCCTGCTACCAGTCACTTTTCAGCCCTGTTTACCTGTATATCCTGCTACCAGTTACTTTTCAGCCCTGTTTACATGTATATCCTGCTACCAGTCACTTTTCATCCCTGTTAACCTGTATATCCTGCTACCAGTCACTTTTCAGCCCTGTTAACCTGTATATCCTGCTACCAGTCACTTTTCAGCCCTGTTTACCTGTATATCCTGCTACCAGTCACTTTTCAGCCCTGTTTACCTGTATATCCTGCTACCAGTCACTTTTCAGCCCTGTTTACCTGTATATCCTGCTACCAGTCACTTTTCAGCCCTGTTTACATGTATATCCTGCTACCAGTCACTTTTCAGCCCTGTTAACCTGTATATCCTGCTACCAGTCACTTTTCAGCCCTGTTTACCTGTATATCCTGCTACCAGTCACTTTTCAGCCCTGTTAACCTGTATATCCTGCTACCAGTCACTTTTCAGCCCTGTTTACCTGTATATACTGCTAACAGTCACTTTTCAGCCCGGTTTACCTGTATATCCTGCTACCAGTCACTTTTCAACCCTGTTACCTGTATATCCTGCTACCAGTTACTTTTCAGCCCTGTTTACCTGTATATCCTGCTACCAGTCACTTTCAGCCCTGTTGACCTGTATATCCTGCTACCAGTCACTTTTCAGCCCTGTTTACATGTATATCCTGCTACCAGTCACTTTTCAGCCCTGTTAACCTGTATATCCTGCTAACAGTCACTTTTCAGTCCTGTTTTCCTGTATATCCTGCTACCAGTCACTTTTCAGCCCTGTTTACATGTATATCCTGCTACCAGTCACTTTTCAGCCCTGTTAACCTGTATATCCTGCTAACAGTCACTTTTCAGTCCTTTTCTCCTGTATATCCTGCTACCAGTCACTTTTCAGCCCTGTTTACCTGTATATCCTGCTACCAGTCACTTTTCAGCCCTGTTTACATGTATATCCTGCTAACAGTCACTTTTCAGTCCTGTTTACCTGTATATCCTGCTACCAGTCACTTTTCAGCCCTGTTTACCTGTATATCCTGCTACCAGTCACTTTTCAGCCCTGTTTACCTGTATATCCTGCTACCAGTCACTTTTCAGCCCTGTTAACCTGTATATCCTGCTACCAGTCACTTTTCAGCCCTGTTTACCTGTATATCCTGCTACCAGTCACTTTTCAGCCCTGTTTACCTGTATATCCTGCTACCAGTCACTTTCAGCCCTGTTCACATGTATATCCTGCTACCAGTCACTTTTCAGCCCTGTTTACCTGTATATCCTGCTACCAGTCACTTTTCAGCCCTGTTTACATGTATATCCTGCTACCAGTCACTTTTCAGCCCTGTTAACCTGTATATCCTGCTACCAGTCACTTTTCAGTCCTGTTTACCTGTATATCCTGCTACAAGTCACTTTTCAGCCCTGTTTACCTGTATATCCTGCTACCAGTCACTTTTCAGCCCTGTTTACATGTATATCCTGCTACCAGTCACTTTTCAGCCCTGTTTACCTGTATATCCTGCTACCAGTCACTTTTCAGCCCTGTTTACCTGTATATCCTGCTACCAGTCACTTTTCAGCCCTGTTTACCTGTATATCCTGCTACCAGTCACTTTTCAGCCCTGTTTACCTGTATATCCTGCTACCAGTCACTTTTCAGCCCTGTTTACCTGTATATCCTGCTACCAGTCACTTTTCAGCCCTGTTTACCTGTATATCCTGCTACCAGTCACTTTTCAGCCCTGTTTACCTGTATATCCTGCTACCAGTCACTTTTCAGCCCTGTTTACCTGTATATCCTGCTACCAGTCACTTTTCAGCCCTGTTAACCTGTATATCCTGCTACCAGTCACTTTTCAGCCCTGTTTACCTGTATATCCTGCTACCAGTCACTTTTCAGCCCTGTTTACCTGTATATCCTGCTACCAGTCACTTTTCAGCCCTGTTTACCTGTATATCCTGCTACCAGTCACTTTTAAGCCCTGTTTACCTGTATATCCTGCTAACAGTCACTTTTCAGCCCTGTTACCTGTATATCCTGCTACCAGTCACTTTTCAGCCCTGTTTACCTGTATATCCTGCTACCAGTCACTTTCAGCCCTGTTTACCTGTATATCCTGCTACCAGTCACTTTTCAGCCCTGTTACCTGTATATCCTGCTACCAGTCACTTTTCAGCCCTGTTTACCTGTATATCCTGCTACCAGTCACTTTTCAGCCCTGTTTACCTGTATATCCTGCTACCAGTCACTTTTCAGCCCTGTTTACCTGTATATCCTGCTACCAGTCACTTTTCAGCCCTGTTTACCTGTATATCCTGCTACCAGTCACTTTTCAGCCCTGTTTACATGTATATCCTGCTACCAGTCACTTTTCAGCCCTGTTTACCTGTATATCCTGCTACCAGTCACTTTTCAGCCCTGTTTACCTGTATATCCTGCTACCAGTCACTTTTCAGCCCTGTTTACCTGTATATCCTGCTACCAGTCACTTTTCAGCCCTGTTAACCTGTATATCCTGCTACCAGTCACTTTTCAGCCCTGTTTACCTGTATATCCTGCTACCAGTCACTTTTCAGCCCTGTTTACCTGTATATCCTGCTACCAGTCACTTTCAGCCCTGTTCACATGTATATCCTGCTACCAGTCACTTTTCAGCCCTGTTTACCTGTATATCCTGCTACCAGTCACTTTTCAGCCCTGTTTACATGTATATCCTGCTACCAGTCACTTTTCAGCCCTGTTAACCTGTATATCCTGCTACCAGTCACTTTTCAGTCCTGTTTACCTGTATATCCTGCTACCAGTCACTTTTCAGCCCTGTTTACCTGTATATCCTGCTACCAGTCACTTTTCAGCCCTGTTTACATGTATATCCTGCTACCAGTCACTTTTCAGCCCTGTTTACCTGTATATCCTGCTACCAGTCACTTTTCAGCCCTGTTTACCTGTATATCCTGCTACCAGTCACTTTTCAGCCCTGTTTACCTGTATATCCTGCTACCAGTCACTTTTCAGCCCTGTTTACCTGTATATCCTGCTACCAGTCACTTTTCAGCCCTGTTTACCTGTATATCCTGCTACCAGTCACTTTTCAGCCCTGTTTACCTGTATATCCTGCTACCAGTCACTTTTCAGCCCTGTTTACATGTATATCCTGCTACCAGTCACTTTTCAGCCCTGTTTACCTGTATATCCTGCTACCAGTCACTTTTCAGCCCTGTTTACCTGTATATCCTGCTACCAGTCACTTTTCAGCCCTGTTAACCTGTATATCCTGCTACCAGTCACTTTTCAGCCCTGTTTACCTGTATATCCTGCTACCAGTCACTTTTCAGCCCTGTTTACCTGTATATCCTGCTACCAGTCACTTTTCAGCCCTGTTACCTGTATATCCTGCTACCAGTCACTTTTCAGCCCTGTTTACCTGTATATCCTGCTACCAGTCACTTTTCAGCCCTGTTTACCTGTATATCCTGCTACCAGTCACTTTTCAGCCCTGTTTACATGTATATCCTGCTACCAGTCACTTTTCAGCCCTGTTTACCTGTATATCCTGCTACCAGTCACTTTTCAGCCCTGTTTACCTGTATATCCTGCTACCAGTCACTTTTCAGCCCTGTTTACCTGTATATCCTGCTACCAGTCACTTTTCAGCCCTGTTTACCTGTATATCCTGCTACCAGTCACTTTTCAGCCCTGTTTACCTGTATATCCTGCTACCAGTCACTTTTCAGCCCTGTTTACCTGTATATCCTGCTACCAGTCACTTTTCAGCCCTGTTTACCTGTATATCCTGCTACCAGTCACTTTTCAGCCCTGTTTACCTGTATATCCTGCTACCAGTCACTTTTCAGCCCTGTTTACCTGTATATCCTGCTACCAGTCACTTTTCAGCCCTGTTTACCTGTATATCCTGCTACCAGTCACTTTTCAGCCCTGTTTACATGTATATCCTGCTACCAGTCACTTTTCAGCCCTGTTTACCTGTATATCCTGCTACCAGTCACTTTTCAGCCCTGTTTACCTGTATATCCTGCTACCAGTCACTTTTCAGCCCTGTTACCTGTATATCCTGCTACCAGTCACTTTTCAGCCCTGTTTACCTGTATATCCTGCTACCAGTCACTTTTCAGCCCTGTTTACCTGTATATCCTGCTACCAGTCACTTTTCAGCCCTGTTTACATGTATATCCTGCTACCAGTCACTTTTCAGCCCTGTTTACCTGTATATCCTGCTACCAGTCACTTTTCAGCCCTGTTTACATGTATATCCTGCTACCAGTCACTTTTCAGCCCTGTTAACCTGTATATCCTGCTACCAGTCACTTTTCAGCCCTGTTTACCTGTATATCCTGCTACCAGTCACTTTTCAGCCCTGTTAACCTGTATATCCTGCTACCAGTCACTTTTCAGCCCTGTTTACCTGTATATCCTGCTACCAGTCACTTTTCAGCCCTGTTTACCTGTATATCCTGCTACCAGTCACTTTTCAGCCCTGTTTACCTGTATATCCTGCTACCAGTCACTTTTCAGCCCTGTTTACCTGTATATCCTGCTACCAGTCACTTTTCAGCCCTGTTTACCTGTATATCCTGCTACCAGTCACTTTTCAGCCCTGTTTACCTGTATATCCTGCTACCAGTCACTTTTCAGCCCTGTTAACCTGTATATCCTGCTACCAGTCACTTTTCAGCCCTGTTTACCTGTATATCCTGCTACCAGTCACTTTTCAGCCCTGTTTACCTGTATATCCTGCTACCAGTCACTTTTCAGCCCTGTTTACATGTATATCCTGCTACCAGTCACTTTTCAGCCCTGTTTACCTGTATATCCTGCTACCAGTCACTTTTCAGCCCTGTTTACATGTATATCCTGCTACCAGTCACTTTTCAGCCCTGTTTACCTGTATATCCTGCTACCAGTCACTTTTCAGCCCTGTTTACCTGTATATCCTGCTACCAGTCACTTTTCAGCCCTGTTTACCTGTATATCCTGCTACCAGTCACTTTTCAGCCCTGTTTACCTGTATATCCTGCTACCAGTCACTTTTAAGCCCTGTTTACCTGTATATCCTGCTACCAGTCACTTTTCAGCCCTGTTTACCTGTATATCCTGCTACCAGTCACTTTTCAGCCCTGTTTACCTGTATATCCTGCTACCAGTCACTTTTCAGCCCTGTTTACCTGTATATCCTGCTACCAGTCACTTTTCAGCCCTGTTTACCTGTATATCCTGCTACCAGTCACTTTTCAGCCCTGTTTACCTGTATATCCTGCTACCAGTCACTTTTCAGCCCTGTTTACATGTATATCCTGCTACCAGTCACTTTTCAGCCCTGTTTACCTGTATATCCTGCTACCAGTCACTTTTCAGCCCTGTTTACCTGTATATCCTGCTACCAGTCACTTTTCAGCCCTGTTTACCTGTATATCCTGCTACCAGTCACTTTTCAGCCCTGTTTACCTGTATATCCTGCTACCAGTCACTTTTCAGCCCTGTTTACCTGTATATCCTGCTACCAGTCACTTTTCAGCCCTGTTTACCTGTATATCCTGCTACCAGTCACTTTTCAGCCCTGTTTACCTGTATATCCTGCTACCAGTCACTTTTCAGCCCTGTTAACCTGTATATCCTGCTACCAGTCACTTTTCAGCCCTGTTTACCTGTATATCCTGCTACCAGTCACTTTTCAGCCCTGTTTACCTGTATATCCTGCTACCAGTCACTTTCAGCCCTGTTCACATGTATATCCTGCTACCAGTCACTTTTCAGCCCTGTTTACCTGTATATCCTGCTACCAGTCACTTTTCAGCCCTGTTTACATGTATATCCTGCTACCAGTCACTTTTCAGCCCTGTTAACCTGTATATCCTGCTACCAGTCACTTTTCAGCCCTGTTTACCTGTATATCCTGCTACCAGTCACTTTTCAGCCCTGTTAACCTGTATATCCTGCTACCAGTCACTTTTCAGCCCTGTTTACATGTATATCCTGCTACCAGTCACTTTTCAGCCCTGTTTACCTGTATATCCTGCTACCAGTCACTTTTCAGCCCTGTTTACATGTATATCCTGCTACCAGTCACTTTTCAGCCCTGTTTACCTGTATATCCTGCTACCAGTCACTTTTCAGCCCTGTTTACCTGTATATCCTGCTACCAGTCACTTTTCAGCCCTGTTTACCTGTATATCCTGCTACCAGTCACTTTTCAGCCCTGTTTACCTGTATATCCTGCTACCAGTCACTTTTCAGCCCTGTTTACCTGTATATCCTGCTACCAGTCACTTTTCAGCCCTGTTTACCTGTATATCCTGCTACCAGTCACTTTTCAGCCCTGTTTACCTGTATATCCTGCTACCAGTCACTTTTCAGCCCTGTTTACCTGTATATCCTGCTACCAGTCACTTTTCAGCCCTGTTTACCTGTATATCCTGCTACCAGTCACTTTTCAGCCCTGTTTACATGTATATCCTGCTACCAGTCACTTTTCAGCCCTGTTTACCTGTATATCCTGCTACCAGTCACTTTTCAGCCCTGTTTACCTGTATATCCTGCTACCAGTCACTTTTCAGCCCTGTTAACCTGTATATCCTGCTACCAGTCACTTTTCAGCCCTGTTTACCTGTATATCCTGCTACCAGTCACTTTTCAGCCCTGTTTACCTGTATATCCTGCTACCAGTCACTTTTCAGCCCTGTTTACATGTATATCCTGCTACCAGTCACTTTTCAGCCCTGTTTACCTGTATATCCTGCTACCAGTCACTTTTCAGCCCTGTTTACCTGTATATCCTGCTACCAGTCACTTTTCAGCCCTGTTAACCTGTATATCCTGCTACCAGTCACTTTTCAGCCCTGTTTACCTGTATATCCTGCTACCAGTCACTTTTCAGCCCTGTTTACCTGTATATCCTGCTACCAGTCACTTTTCAGCCCTGTTTACCTGTATATCCTGCTACCAGTCACTTTTCAGCCCTGTTTACCTGTATATCCTGCTACCAGTCACTTTTCAGCCCTGTTAACCTGTATATCCTGCTACCAGTCACTTTTCAGCCCTGTTTACCTGTATATCCTGCTACCAGTCACTTTTCAGCCCTGTTTACCTGTATATCCTGCTACCAGTCACTTTCAGCCCTGTTCACATGTATATCCTGCTACCAGTCACTTTTCAGCCCTGTTTACCTGTATATCCTGCTACCAGTCACTTTTCAGCCCTGTTTACATGTATATCCTGCTACCAGTCACTTTTCAGCCCTGTTAACCTGTATATCCTGCTACCAGTCACTTTTCAGTCCTGTTTACCTGTATATCCTGCTACCAGTCACTTTTCAGCCCTGTTTACCTGTATATCCTGCTACCAGTCACTTTTCAGCCCTGTTTACCTGTATATCCTGCTACCAGTCACTTTTCAGCCCTGTTTACCTGTATATCCTGCTACCAGTCACTTTTCAGCCCTGTTTACCTGTATATCCTGCTACCAGTCACTTTTCAGCCCTGTTAACCTGTATATCCTGCTACCAGTCACTTTTCAGCCCTGTTTACCTGTATATCCTGCTACCAGTCACTTTTCAGCCCTGTTTACCTGTATATCCTGCTACCAGTCACTTTTCAGCCCTGTTTACATGTATATCCTGCTACCAGTCACTTTTCAGCCCTGTTTACCTGTATATCCTGCTACCAGTCACTTTTCAGCCCTGTTTACCTGTATATCCTGCTACCAGTCACTTTTCAGCCCTGTTTACCTGTATATCCTGCTACCAGTCACTTTTCAGCCCTGTTAACCTGTATATCCTGCTACCAGTCACTTTTCAGCCCTGTTTACCTGTATATCCTGCTACCAGTCACTTTTCAGCCCTGTTTACCTGTATATCCTGCTACCAGTCACTTTTCAGCCCTGTTAACCTGTATATCCTGCTACCAGTCACTTTTCAGCCCTGTTTACCTGTATATCCTGCTACCAGTCACTTTTCAGCCCTGTTTACCTGTATATCCTGCTACCAGTCACTTTCAGCCCTGTTCACATGTATATCCTGCTACCAGTCACTTTTCAGCCCTGTTTACCTGTATATCCTGCTACCAGTCACTTTTCAGCCCTGTTTACATGTATATCCTGCTACCAGTCACTTTTCAGCCCTGTTAACCTGTATATCCTGCTAACAGTCACTTTTCAGTCCTGTTTTCCTGTATATCCTGCCACCAGTCACTTTTCAGCCCTGTTAACCTGTATATCCTGCTACCAGTCACTTTTCAGCCCTGTTTACATGTATATCCTGCTACCAGTCACTTTTCAGCCCTGTTTACCTGTATATCCTGCTACCAGTCACTTTTCAGCCCTGTTTACGTGTATATCCTGCTACCAGTCACTTTTCAGTCCTGTTTACCTGTATATCCTGCTACCAGTCACTTTTCAGCCCTGTTTACCTGTATATCCTGCTACCAGTCACTTTTCAGCCCTGTTTACCTGTATATCCTGCTACCAGTCACTTTTCAGCCCTGTTTACCTGTATATCCTGCTACCAGTCACTTTTCAGCCCTGTTTACATGTATATCCTGCTACCAGTCACTTTTCAGCCCTGTTTACCTGTATATCCTGCTACCAGTCACTTTTCAGCCCTGTTTACCTGTATATCCTGCTACCAGTCACTTTTCAGCCCTGTTTACCTGTATATCCTGCTACCAGTCACTTTTCAGCCCTGTTTACCTGTATATCCTGCTACCAGTCACTTTTCAGCCCTGTTTACATGTATATCCTGCTACCAGTCACTTTTCAGCCCTGTTTACCTGTATATCCTGCTACCAGTCACTTTTCAGCCCTGTTTACCTGTATATCCTGCTACCAGTCACTTTTCAGCCCTGTTACCTGTATATCCTGCTACCAGTCACTTTTCAGCCCTGTTTACCTGTATATCCTGCTACCAGTCACTTTTCAGCCCTGTTTACCTGTATATCCTGCTACCAGTCAATTTTCAGCCCTGTTTACATGTATATCCTGCTACCAGTCACTTTCCAGCCCTGTTTACCTGTATATCCTGCTACCAGTCACTTTTCAGCCGTCTTAACCTGTGTATCCTGCTACCAGTCACTTTTCAGCCCTGTTAACCTGTATATCCTGCTACCAGTCACTTTTCAGCCCTGTTAACCTGTATATCCTGCTACCAGTCACTTTTCAGCCCTGTTAACCTGTATATCCTGCTACCAGTCACTTTCAGCCCTGTTTACCTGTATATCCTGCTACCAGTCACTTTTCAGCCCTGTTTACCTGTATATCCTGCTACCAGTCACTTTTCAGCCCTGTTAACCTGTATATCCTGCTACCAGTCACTTTTCAGCCCTGTTTACCTGTATATCCTGCTACCAGTCACTTTTCAGCCCTGTTTACCTGTATATCCTGCTAACAGTCACTTTCAGCCCTGTTCACATGTATATCCTGCTACCAGTCACTTTTCAGCCCTGTTTACCTGTATATCCTGCTACCAGTCACTTTTCAGCCCTGTTTACATGTATATCCTGCTACCAGTCACTTTTCTGCCCTGTTAACCTGTATATCCTGCTAACAGTCGCTTTTCAGTCCTGTTTTCCTGTATATCCTGCTACCAGTCACTTTTCAGCCCTGTTAACCTGTATATCCTGCTACCAGTCACTTTTCAGCCCTGTTTACCTGTATATCCTGCTACCAGTCACTTTTCAGCCCTGTTTACGTGTATATCCTGCTACCAGTCACTTTTCAGTTCTGTTTACCTGTATATCCTGCTACCAGTCACTTTTCAGCCCTGTTAACCTGTATATCCTGCTACCAGTCACTTTTCAGTCCTGTTTACCTGTATATCCTGCTACAAGTCACTTTTCAGCCCTGTTTACCTGTATATCCTGCTACCAGTCACTTTTCAGCCCTGTTTACATGTATATCCTGCTACCAGTCACTTTTCAGCCCTGTTTACCTGTATATCCTGCTACCAGTCACTTTTCAGCCCTGTTTACGTGTATATCCTGCTACCAGTCAGTTTTCAGTTCTGTTTACCTGTATATCCTGCTACCAGTCACTTTTCAGCCCTGTTAACCTGTATATCCTGCTACCAGTCACTTTCAGCCCTGTTTACCTGTATATCCTGCTACCAGTCACTTTTCAGCCCTGTTTACCTGTATATCCTGCTACCAGTCACTTTTCAGCCCTGTTTACATGTATATCCTGCTACCAGTCACTTTTCAGCCCTGTTTACCTGTATATCCTGCTACCAGTCACTTTTCAGCCCTGTTTACCTGTATATCCTGCTACCAGTCACTTTTCAGCCCTGTTTACCTGTATATCCTGCTACCAGTCACTTTTCAGCCCTGTTTACCTGTATATCCTGCTACCAGTCACTTTTCAGCCCTGTTTACATGTATATCCTGCTACCAGTCACTTTTCAGCCCTGTTTACCTGTATATCCTGCTACCAGTCACTTTTCAGCCCTGTTTACCTGTATATCCTGCTACCAGTCACTTTTCAGCCCTGTTACCTGTATATCCTGCTACCAGTCACTTTTCAGCCCTGTTTACATGTATATCCTGCTACCAGTCACTTTTCAGCCCTGTTTACCTGTATATCCTGCTACCAGTCACTTTTCAGCCCTGTTTACATGTATATCCTGCTACCAGTCACTTTTCAGCCCTGTTTACCTGTATATCCTGCTACCAGTCACTTTTCAGCCCGTCTTAACCTGTATATCCTGCTACCAGTCACTTTTCAGCCCTGTTAACCTGTATATCCTGCTACCAGTCACTTTTCAGCCCTGTTTACCTGTATATCCTGCTACCAGTCACTTTTCAGCCCTGTTAACCTGTATATCCTGCTACCAGTCACTTTTCAGCCCTGTTTACCTGTATATCCTGCTACCAGTCACTTTTCAGCCCTGTTTACCTGTATATCCTGCTACCAGTCACTTTCAGCCCTGTTCACATGTATATCCTGCTACCAGTCACTTTTCAGCCCTGTTTACCTGTATATCCTGCTACCAGTCACTTTTCAGCCCTGTTTACATGTATATCCTGCTACCAGTCACTTTTCAGCCCTGTTAACCTGTATATCCTGCTAACAGTCACTTTTCAGTCCTGTTTTCCTGTATATCCTGCTACCAGTCACTTTTCAGCCCTGTTAACCTGTATATCCTGCTACCAGTCACTTTTCAGCCCTGTTTACATGTATATCCTGCTACCAGTCACTTTTCAGCCCTGTTTACCTGTATATCCTGCTACCAGTCACTTTTCAGCCCTGTTTACGTGTATATCCTGCTACCAGTCACTTTTCAGTTCTGTTTACCTGTATATCCTGCTACCAGTCACTTTTCAGCCCTGTTTACCTGTATATCCTGCTACCAGTCACTTTTCAGTCCTGTTTACCTGTATATCCTGCTACAAGTCACTTTTCAGCCCTGTTTACCTGTATATCCTGCTACCAGTCACTTTTCAGCCCTGTTTACATGTATATCCTGCTACCAGTCACTTTTCAGCCCTGTTTACCTGTATATCCTGCTACCAGTCACTTTTCAGCCCTGTTTACATGTATATCCTGCTACCAGTCACTTTTCAGCCCTGTTAACCTGTATATCCTGCTACCAGTCACTTTTCAGCCCTGTTTACCTGTATATCCTGCTACCAGTCACTTTTCAGCCCTGTTTACCTGTATATCCTGCTACCAGTCACTTTCAGCCCTGTTAACCTGTATATCCTGCTACCAGTCACTTTTCAGCCCTGTTTACCTGTATATCCTGCTACCAGTCACTTTTTAGCCCTGTTTACCTGTATATCCTGCTAACAGTCACTTTCAGCCCTGTTCACATGTATATCCTGCTACCAGTCACTTTTCAGCCCTGTTTACCTGTATATCCTGCTACCAGTCACTTTTCAGCCCTGTTTACATGTATATCCTGCTACCAGTCACTTTTCTGCCCTGTTAACCTGTATATCCTGCTAACAGTCACTTTTCAGTCCTGTTTTCCTGTATATCCTGCTACCAGTCGCTTTTCAGCCCTGTTAACCTGTATATCCTGCTACCAGTCACTTTTCAGCCCTGTTTACATGTATATCCTGCTACCAGTCACTTTTCAGCCCTGTTTACCTGTATATCCTGCTACCAGTCACTTTTCAGCCCTGTTTACATGTATATCCTGCTACCAGTCACTTTTCAGCCCTGTTAACCTGTATATCCTGCTACCAGTCACTTTTCAGCCCTGTTTACATGTATATCCTGCTACCAGTCACTTTTCAGCCCTGTTTACCTGTATATCCTGCTACCAGTCACTTTTCAGCCCTGTTTACCTGTATATCCTGCTACCAGTCACTTTTCAGCCCTGTTTACCTGTATATCCTGCTACCAGTCACTTTTCAGCCCTGTTTACGTGTATATCCTGCTACCAGTCAGTTTTCAGTTCTGTTTACCTGTATATCCTGCTACCAGTCACTTTTCAGCCCTGTTAACCTGTATATCCTGCTACCAGTCACTTTTCAGTCCTGTTTACCTGTATATCCTGCTACAAGTCACTTTTCAGCCCTGTTTATCTGTATATCCTGCTACCAGTCACTTTTCAGCCCTGTTTACATGTATATCCTGCTACCAGTCACTTTTCAGCCCTGTTTACCTGTATATCCTGCTACCAGTCACTTTTCAGCCCTGTTTACCTGTATATCCTGCTACCAGTCACTTTTCAGCCCTGTTTACCTGTATATCCTGCTACCAGTCACTTTTCAGCCCTGTTTACCTGTATATCCTGCTACCAGTCACTTTTCAGCCCTGTTTACATGTATATCCTGCTAACAGTCACTTTTCAGCCCTGTTTACCTGTATATCCTGCTAACAGTCACTTTTCAGCCCTGTTTACCTGTATATCCTGCTACCAGTCACTTTTCAGCCCTGTTACCTGTATATCCTGCTACCAGTCACTTTTCAGCCCTGTTTAGATGTATATCCTGCTACCAGTCACTTTTCAGCCCTGTTTACCTGTATATCCTACTACCAGTCAATTTTCAGCCCTGTTTACATGTATATCCTGCTACCAGTCACTTTCCAGCCCTGTTTACCTGTATATCCTGCTACCAGTCACTTTTCAGCCGTCTTAACCTGTGTATCCTGCTACCAGTCACTTTTCAGCCCTGTTAACCTGTATATCCTGCTACCAGTCACTTTTCAGCCCTGTTTACCTGTATATCCTGCTACCAGTCACTTTCAGCCCTGTTAACCTGTATATCCTGCTACCAGTCACTTTTCAGCCCTGTTTACCTGTATATCCTACTACCAGTCACTTTTCAGCCCTGTTTACCTGTATATCCTGCTAACAGTCACTTTCAGCCCTGTTCACATGTATATCCTGCTACCAGTCACTTTTCAGCCCTGTTTACCTGTATATCCTGCTACCAGTCACTTTTCAGCCCTGTTTACATGTATATCCTGCTACCAGTCACTTTTCTGCCCTGTTAACCTGTATATCCTGCTAACAGTCACTTTTCAGTCCTGTTTTCCTGTATATCCTGCTACCAGTCACTTTTCAGCCCTGTTAACCTGTATATCCTGCTACCAGTCACTTTTCAGCCCTGTTTACATGTATATCCTGCTACCAGTCACTTTTCAGCCCTGTTTACCTGTATATCCTGCTACCAGTCACTTTTCAGCCCTGTTTACGTGTATATCCTGCTACCAGTCACTTTTCAGTTCTGTTTACCTGTATATCCTGCTACCAGTCACTTTTCAGCCCTGTTAACCTGTATATCCTGCTACCAGTCACTTTTCAGTCCTGTTTACCTGTATATCCTGCTACAAGTCACTTTTCAGCCCTGTTTACCTGTATATCCTGCTACCAGTCACTTTTCAGCCCTGTTTACATGTATATCCTGCTACCAGTCACTTTTCAGCCCTGTTTACCTGTATATCCTGCTACCAGTCACTTTTCAGCCCTGTTTACATGTATATCCTGCTACCAGTCACTTTTCAGCCCTGTTAACCTGTATATCCTGCTACCAGTCACTTTTCAGCCCTGTTTACCTGTATATCCTGCTACCAGTCACTTTTCAGCCCTGTTTATCTGTATATCCTGCTACCAGTCACTTTCAGCCCTGTTAACCTGTATATCCTGCTACCAGTCACTTTTCAGCCCTGTTTACCTGTATATCCTGCTACCAGTCACTTTTCAGCCCTGTTTACCTGTATATCCTTCTAACAGTCACTTTCAGCCCTGTTCACATGTATATCCTGCTACCAGTCACTTTTCAGCCCTGTTTACCTGTATATCCTGCTACCAGTCACTTTTCAGCCCTGTTTACATGTATATCCTGCTACCAGTCACTTTTCTGCCCTGTTAACCTGTATATCCTGCTAACAGTCACTTTTCAGTCCTGTTTTCCTGTATATCCTGCTACCAGTCGCTTTTCAGCCCTGTTAACCTGTATATCCTGCTACCAGTCACTTTTCAGCCCTGTTTACATGTATATCCTGCTACCAGTCACTTTTCAGCCCTGTTTACCTGTATATCCTGCTACCAGTCACTTTTCAGCCCTGTTTACATGTATATCCTGCTACCAGTCACTTTTCAGCCTTGTTAACCTGTATATCCTGCTACCAGTCACTTTTCAGCCCTGTTTACATGTATATCCTGCTACCAGTCACTTTTCAGCCCTGTTTACCTGTATATCCTGCTACCAGTCACTTTTCATCCCTGTTTACCTGTATATCCTGCTACCAGTCACTTTTAAGAATTTCTGAACCCGATTAATCAACCACACTTGCTTCTTTGGTAACGTAGTTATTTCAACAGGACTTTGACTGTGGCTACGACTGACCAAGATGACATGGGACTGGGAGGATTGGAATGTCTACCACATTGTCTACCCTATCATACACCTCGTCAGTTTACTCTTCTTTCAGTAGAGAGAAAAATCCCTGAGCATTGAAATTCATCCGTCGCTTCTAATGGTACACAGAGAAGCATGGGATAATCACGTTGGCACGACAGAGAGGCATTGTTAGGATACAGGATTGTCACCTGTAAATGTGGCTAGATTCTCCTGGAATTTATCTGGGAGAAACCGTCTCAGAACCCTCGTAAACAAGGAACGTTGTGGGAACATCAGGTGCTGGAGCCTGTTTGTGTGTCACCATACTAAGGTACCGGGTTCAACTGGAGGTGGATAAACATGACTAGTTGACTAGTTCAGGACTAGACAACCCATGCATTACGTCATGACGTTCACTCGTCAGTGTTCTGAGACATAGAGAAGCTGTAGAAGATTCTATCTATGTTCTGTCTCTCTCTCTGGGAGCGTGTGTCTGTCCTGCCTGCCTGTCTGTCAGTCCCTGGAATAGCAGCTAACTATGTGACCATGACTACACTCAACTATTTCTGTGAGGACAGGCTTATGGGAGGCTCCACTACTGTACATGATAATGCACACACACACACACACACACACACACACACACACACACACACACACACACACACACACACACACACACACACACACACACACACACACACACACACACATACACACACATACACACACACAAACACACACACACACACACACACACACACACACACACACACACACACACACACACACACACACACACTGAATAATCACTGTACAACTCAGCAATAGTTTGACAAAAATCTGTCAAAGCCATTTACAGTTTAAGAACGATAGCAGATGTTACAGCCTCAGCTATATGCCACTGCGTCCTTCTTAGAAGTGGTTGTTCCAGTTTCCAAGTCTGCATCGATTCCAAACGAGGCACAGCACTCTCCCTATTGCTCAACATATGGTTTAAGCAGAACACTCTTGAGACACGCCCTGCATGTTGCAGCTGAATTTCTGGCTTCAACCAGTTCTCCCTCCCTGTCACCAATATCTCTGCCAAAGAATCAGAAGAAAAAGACAATGGGAATCTTTAGACCTTTTACTGTGTGAAGTGTACTAACAATTAACTTCAACGAGACAAGACTGTTTTTATTTTACTTTTGAGTCAGCAATTTCAGATCCAGCAACAATTGACTGTTAGGGGACCCATTTAACCGTTTACCACCACCCCTCTCATCTCTAAGACCCTCTCACCCTCACTGCATTCCAGAGGGGGTCCCTAAACCAACAAAGACCCCACATCAAACAGCCAGGCCCATGGTTGGGGGAAGCAGGTCGCCCACACATACACACACACACACACACACACACACACACACACACACACACACACACACACACACACACACACACACACACACACACACACACACACACACACACACACACACACACACACACACACACACACACACACACACATGCACGCACAGACATACAGTCTTGTAAAACTAACACACACACACATACACACACCACCAGTAGCAGCATCAGCATCCGGACAGGAGGTGATTTCACTGTCTGAGTAACAGTTGGTTGAGTCTGGCTATGAGTCCATAGACTAAACCAGACCATTAAGCCAGGCAATGTTATGTTACACACCACCACAGCATTGTTGTTTAGCCACAGGGTATTTACTGTACGGGGCTGCTGTGAGCTCTACATCACCTCTGTGGGGTGTTGGTATTCAGGCGTGCTCAGTGGTGGAAGGATTAAGTGTTATAGTATAGTTGCATGTGTGTGTGTGTGTGTGTGTGTGTGTGTGTGTGTGTGTGTGTGTGTGTGTGTGTGTGTGTGTGTGTGTGTGTGTGTGTGTGTGTGTGTGTGTGTGTGTGTGTGTGTGTGTGTGTGTGTGTGTGTGTGTGGGCGTGGGCGTGGGCGTGGGCGTGTGCGTGTGCGTGTGTGCGTGTGTGCGTGCGTGTGTGTAGTAGAGTTGCTCATATGTTACATTAGTAGGCAGCGTCTCTGAGCGTGCCATCTGTTGGCTGTGTGACTAATGCTGTGGTGGTGTAGTGGAATGATGCGATGTACTCTCAGATCAGGTGTCCCAACTTCATCTGCTCCCCCAAAGGCTTCCTGTTCCTGTTCCTGGCTAGAGTGCAGCAGGTTCATGTCCCTCCCCCACCCACCCACTGTAACCAGCCACTTAGTAATGTATCGTCAGATTGACGATCAGTCAGAGCACCTGATGGGGTCCTGTCATCATAACTGCATAGTCTTATAGCTTCAGATTACTGTAGATTAAAGGAGAACAGCCGAGAATACACTAGTTTACTGTAGATCAAAGGAGAACAGCCGAGAATACACTAGATTACTGTAGATCAAAGGAGAACAGCCGAGAATACACTAGATTACTGTAGATCAAAGAAGAACAGCCGAGAATACACTAGATGACTGTAGATCAAAGGAGAACAGCTGGAAATACACTAGATTACTGTTGATCAAAGGAGAACAGCCGAGAACACACTAGATTACTGTAGATCAAAGGAGAACAGCCGAGAATACAATAGATTACTGTAGATCAAAGGAGAACAGCCGAAAACACACTAGATTAATGTAGATCAAAGGAGAACAGCTGAGAATACACTAGATTACTGTTGATCAAAGGAGAACAGCCGAGAACACACTAGATTACTGTAGATCAAAGGAGAACAGCCGAGAATACACTAGATTACTGTAGATCAAAGGAGAACAGCCGAGAATACACTAGATGACTGTAGATCAAAGGAGAACAGCCGAGAATACACTAGATGACTGTAGATCAAAGGAGAACAGCTGGAAATACACTAGATGACTGTTGATCAAAGGAGAACAGCCGAGAACACACTAGATTACTGTAGATCAAAGGAGAACAGCCGAGAATACAATAGATTACTGTAGATCAAAGGAGAACAGCCGAAAACACACTAGATTAATGTAGATCAAAGGAGAACAGCTGAGAATACACTAGATTACTGTAGATCAAAGGAGAACGGCTGTGGATATACTAGATTACTGTAGATCGAAAGGAGAACAGCTGTGGATATACTGGATTACTGTAGATCAAAGGGAGAACAACTGTGGATGTTCTAGATTACTGTAGCTGGGTAGCTTTCTAGCTGGGTAGCTTTCCAGCTGGGTAGCCAGGTCTGCTTGTGATTTTGTCATTGGCATGAACCCATGTGGAGACAATTCGTGGAAAGAGAAAATGTTCTTAAATTAAACTTAAGTTACTTAAGGAGAACAGTGGGAACTCTTCAGAACGCTTGCAAGGACTGGCTATACATCTTGAAGGTGACCCTTGGCCAGGATACAGGTGCTCTGGTTGAAAGGAGTAGCTGAAGGGTGGGAGGAGAGGAGGGGTGAAAAGGAGGGTGAGGGGAGGGGAAGACAAATATTATCCTTTCTATAATTACAGCCAGTGACTGAAAGGCCTAAAGGACACAGTAGTGTTGTCGTCCCAGACCGGTCTCTCTTAAGTATCACTACAATATGAGGCCACACTGACACATTTCATACAGGAAGTAAACCAGATAGCTATATAAATGGTGACCTTAACTATCAAGGTGAAGCCTAGGACATTAGTATAGAAAAGTTATTCATCTATAATAACAGATAAGAGGGCTTGAGGTTAAGAAACACTTCATCTTAAACACCTCAGATCTTGAGTAAGATGACCTTCTTCCAATCCAAAACAACTGACCCTAAACTGACATCAGATCAGTGTTCTTGCGTCATGATTCTGAGTTTAAATCACTCATCAGTGTATAGATAGCAGCTGATATGGATGAATATGAGCTATAGGCTGCGTTTACACAGGCAGCCCAATTCTGATCTTTTGCCCAATTATTGGTGAAAGATCTGATCTGATTGGTCAAAGGACCAATTAATGGAAAACATATCAGAATTGGGCTGCCTGTGTAAATGGAGCCTCAGTGACACAGACAAAGCATAATAAATACAATGACTTTGTGAATTCTGAGAAAAAAATACTTTATTTTCAGAGAAAAAAATGAACACTTTTTGACTAGAAATCACTTCAAAACTGCAGGTTGTTTCCAGTATGTTTTTCTTGAGGAGGGTTATTTGTTTTTAAAATGAATTCACATTTTATCATGATCTTAGCATGGATCTCAGTGTATATTACCATACAGTAAATCACTGAGTATATCCCTAACCACACCCATCATGCTAAAACAAAACAACACAACTAACTGGCATGGTAACATAAATAAATAATTGAAATTGGAGATAACATTTTTGGAGATTAATGTCCAGCTTGTTTCTCAAAGACAATAAAAATTTCACCACTTGTGTGTGTTTTTTTGTCCCAACATTCGCTACAGTGGCTGGACTCGACAAGGCACCAGAGTTTACGTTGGATCTATTCCAAATCCTGATTGTAATACAGAAAAATCTAAACTGGATTCTAGATTTTAAACATACATTTGACATATTTCCTATATTCTATATTTTGTAATTCTAGAGTAGGTTCTATTAAATTCACTTATGTCTGGATGTTTTGCATGTCTTCTTCACAGAGTCAAACACAGAAGACCAATGCAACCACGTCATAATGGTACAGAAAGAGAGACCTGTCAGTGGTCCATTGGTGGACTACACCACAGAGCTGTTTAATCAATCAATTAGTAAGTCAATCAATCAACCAACCAAGCACAGTGGTGTGTGTTCTCAGCAGCCTGTAACCAGAGTGCCGATACATCAAAGTCAGCAATCAGGTATCCCTATGAGACCAAGAGGACACTTACTTTGAATGTCTATTTCTCCAAAATTACTGTACATTTTTTAAATACTTTTATCTTCAATTTTTATCAATAAATATGCTTTAACATTTAAATATAAAAACACAATGATGACCTTATAGATAATCTTTACAAACTGGCAGTGCATCTTGGGTGGACGAAGCAGTTAAATATCTGCATAAATACAGCAACATCAACACATTAATAAATACATTAAAAGAGAAGTATATGGTATAAATTAAAGTTTTACAGTACACTATAAAATGACAACGAACGAACATGTGCAGGAAAATACAAATGTTGATTGGTAAAAACAACACTCCCGTTGAAGAAAGACCAGGGTTCTCTGTTTCTGGCAGATGAAGAGAAGATGGTGTCCTTTCAGTCTGAGACTCCTGGTAGTCTTTTTAACAAGAAGCAGCACTGAGTCCAGGGACGTTTCTGCAAAGCATCTCAGAGAAGGAGTGCTGATCTAAGGTCTGTCCATATAATCTTATTCATTATGATCTAAAGACTCCTTCTCTGAGATGCTTTGTGGATACGGGCCCAGAAACATTCCTCCTTTTCCTCTCAGCTTCCATATGCTCATCACAACTTCAGTCTTTTCTCCCAGCCAATCAGAGTTCCAGTTTTAGGCAGGCTCTCTCCTGATAGGTGGCAGGGACTACCTCAGAATCCTGAGCTACCCAATCACATCTGTCCATCAGTGAGAAGGGATGGGGCTATATGTACAGGTCACGCCCATCCAGTCCCCCTTCTCTTCCATACCTTCCAAGTCTCTCTGGGTTCACTCTTGGCTTTTTTTTCCACTTCTTCTTTTCTATTTTGAGGTAGAATTTCCCTATCCTGTCCTGAAATAAAAGAGGGAGAAACAATGAGCAATCAAGTTTCCTTCAACACTCAGATCGTGTGAAAACAAAACCAAAACTCATCTTTCATCAATCTAAATCCAGCCTCTGTTTCACATTCATACTGTAATAATGTACAGTAATGTTGAGGTTTCACTTTCTGTCTGACTCCTATCAATTTAGGAGAGGAAATAACATTTCTGTTCAGGACTTGAAAGTAGAGGATTTTTGTCTATCCCTGGGTTTCCTTGGTAACTCACCCTTCTCTCCAGCTCTTCAGTGGTTGGGTGCTGACCCCAGTTTCACCTTCTCCTCATTCTCTACATCGTACGCTCCTCGCTTGTGAAACCTGTAGAAAAACATCAACAGAGTTAAGACCTGTGGATCCTGGAACTGTTTTGAAACAACAACAAAAACACCTGTGGTGGGAACAATAACGCTACACTTTGACCATGTTGAACTATGACCATGTTGAACCATGACCATGTTGAACCATGACCATGTTGATCCATGACCATGTTGATCCATGACCATGTTGATCCATGACCATGTTGAACTATGACCATGTTGAACCATGACCATGTTGAACCATGACCATGTTGAACCATGACCATGTTGAACCATGACCATGTTGAACCATGACCATGTTGAACTAAGACCATGTTGAACTAAGACCATGTTGATCCATGACCATGTTGATCCATGACCATGTTGAACTATGACCATGTTGAACTATGACCATGTTGAACCATGACCATGTTGATCCATGACCATGTTGAACTATGACCATGTTGAACTAAGACCATGTTGAACTAAGACCATGTTGATCCATGACCATGTTGATCCATGACCATGTTGAACTATGACCATGTTGATCCATGACCATGTTGATCCATGACCATGTTGATCCATGACCATGTTGAACTATGACCATGTTGAACCATAACCATGTTGAACCATGACCATGTTGAACCATGACCATGTTGAACCATGACCATGTTGAACCATGACCATGTTGAACTATGACCATGTTGAACTATACTGTCATATGTTTGTTATAGCCTCAACTCCCTTTCCCCTACAATCAATTAGGTTGTTTACTATTAATTTCCTGTTGGCCCATTTCCAAAATACAGTGCCAATACAGACTTGTCTATCTTCAGCTGCTGCATTACGCAATGTGTGTTGTGTCATACAGCTGCTCTGCTTCTATACATCCCCTGTGTTATACAACTGCTCTGCTTCTATACACCCCCTGTGTTATACAGCTGCTCTGCTTCTATACACCCCCTGTGTCATACAGCTGCTCTGCTTCTATACATCCCCTGTGTTATACAACTGCTCTGCTTCTATACACCCCCTGTGTTATACAGCTGCTCTGCTTCTATACATCCCCTGTGTTATACAACTGCTCTGCTTCTATACACCCCCTGTGTTATACAGCTGCTCTGCTTCTATACACCCCCTGTGTTATACAGCTGCTCTGCTTATACACATCCCCTGTGTTATACAGCTGCTCTGCTTCTATACATCCCCTGTGTTATACAGCTGCTCTGGTTCTATACATCCCCTGTGTTATACCGCTGCTCTGGTTCTATACATCCCCTGTGTTATACAGCTGCTCTGCTTCTATACATCCCCTGTGTTATACAGCTGCTCTGGTTCTATACATCCCCTGTGTTACACAGCTGCTCTGCTTCTATACATCCCCTGTGTTATACAGCTGCTCTGGTTCTATACATCCCCTGTGTTATACAGCTGCTCTGGTTCTATACATCCCCTGTGTTATACAGCTGCTCTGGTTCTATACATCCCCTGTGTTATACAGCTGCTCTGGTTCTATACATCCCCTGTGTTATACAGCTACTCTGGTTCTATACATCCCCTGTGTTATACAGCTGCTCTGCTTCTATACATCCCCTGTGTTATACAGCTGCTCTGGTTCTATACATCCCCTGTGTTATACAGCTGCTCTGGTTCTATACATCCCCTGTGTTATACCGCTGCTCTGATTCTACTGACCTGAGCACCAGCAGCAGGCCTATGATGGTTAGACAGAGAGAAGACAACACCACTGCCACCACAGCCAGAGCTGTGGTCCTGCTGTATCCTCCCACGTCTCTCCCCTCTGAAGCCAGCGTGAATAGGTGACACCGCTCCCCAGAGTAACTGGGACGACATCTGCACAAGGAGATCGAAAGAGAGAGAGTGACAGGGGTGAGATGTGATTCATGCAACATACAGTACAGCAGGCATATTGTTATTCTGGAGAGAGATAGAGCGACAGAGCGAGTTAGAGAAAGAGAAAGGGAGAGATTGAGAGAAAAAGAGAGATAGAGGTATTTCTTACATGCATGATGGAGCTTTGATGTCCCTCAGGTAATGACAGCTGCCATGGATACAGAAGTTCTTATACTTCTTCAGACAAGGGTTCCTCTTTTTTCCTTTTCCCTTCTTCCTCCCCTTTCCTCCTCTCCTCCTCTTCCCCTCACTCCTCTCAGCTTCCAGGATGGCCGATGGGTCTTTAGGTTTAGTCGACAATGCAACTAAAAAAGAAAAGAGCACAGACAAGAAATGTTAATCAACTGAATCCATGGACCTAGCCAACACATCTCATAGAATACAGGTTTTATTGTACACCAGATAGGTGCAGTGAAATGTGTTGTTTTACAGGGTCAGCCATAGTAGTACAGCGCTTCTGCCGCAAATTAGGGTTATTGGCCGCTCTAACCACTAGGCTACCTGGTCCATAATGTAAATGTAACTATTGGTTGCATAGGAACAGTTGTTAAAATGGAACTGACAATCTACCAGTTAAGCCAAATGAATGATAGTGCCATAAATCATGTTTATAATGGCTATTCTAATACATGTGTCAGTAAGGATTCCAGAACATATAAACAATAGGATGGTGACTTACAACAGAGCAATAAACAAACATAAATCATGTTTATAATGGCTATTCTAATACATGTGTCAGTGAGGATTCCAGAACATATAAACAATAGGATGGTGACTTACAACAGAGCAATAAACAAACATAAATCACAGCATGTTATTAAATACCTCGAGGTAATTCCACCCCATAGTCCCCTGATGCATCTTCGTCGTCTTCATGGTAGTAATCATAGTACTCCTCATCCTCTTCCTCGCTTCCATCCTCCTCCAACACTGGACCCTCCACTCCGTGCTTACTCTTCTCCATCGCTCCCTCCATCCTTCTGTCACTCAGCACATCCAACAGGTTTATAACTGCTGTGTGCTGTGTCCTCTCATTCTCATACCTGTCCACCACAGCTCCACTCACCAACCTCGACACCACTGGAAAACACAAGGAATCACAAGATGAAACTTTGGCCATTATTGATGCTACACCATTCACATATCTGTAGTTCATATATGTAGATTCCAACTGACACTGTGAAGAGTTAACCTAGGGAGCAACACTGGGTAAAAATACATAATTTCAATGGAAAGAAAAGCTTGTGTTTCCAGTGAGCAAAAACTGCTTGAAGATAAGTCATTTCAACCAGTTTTGGCTCACTGGAAACACAAGCTGTTCTTTCCAACACAGTAATTTATTCAGGTGCCAAGAAAATGGAGGGGTTTGAGTGGGCAAGTTGAAACATGTCTCTAGACTGAGAGCCCTGCATGAGGCCCCATGGCCCCTCCAGGTGAGCCTATAAAACTGGATAGTTGAATTTCAGCTCCAAGAACTGAGGCACCCAAAAACATCATGCATGTACAGTATTCTGTACAGGGGAGACTATAATCCTGCTTGGCTATGGTACACAAAACGTTGCATAGACAGACAGTTAGCTAATGTTCAAGAATATGAGTTAAAAATAAGTATATCCAGTTACATAAAGCATGTTTTAAAATAGAAGTATGACCACACTTCGTTCTTGAATAGCATAGGCCTACACCTTATGAAAATCGTTGACTCTTCTTTTAAAAGTTTAGGAGACTTGCTCAGAAGGTCATGCTTGAGAAGTTCACTCTTTTACAGTCAACAAGTGTAACTACACGACATGTCTCTTATGAATAAGAAATAGACCATTTAGGAGCAATAAAGTCTAGGATAAACTATTACCACCAACAGTCTATTCAATGTTAAAGTATAAACGCTACAGAAAAGGAACTATATAATCTGACCTGATATATATAAGTGTAATTTGACACTAACCAAAAGCATGGACGAGCAGGAGCGCAACTCGTAGAATCCTCATGTCTTCAAACTTCAATCACCACCAACTGTAATTCTGTAAAAAGCACTGTATGTCGTTTTCCTTTCTCTTGTCCACGTAGTCAATATTTGTTCTCCTGAAACGTTCCTGCCTATTCCTTCGGTTCTCAGTGCGACTTTCTTATTCAAGATGCCGGGCGCGTCTCCGGTAGCCGTTGCGCACTCAAACACAGCCTTTGCCTATTGGGGAAGAGTGGAAGGAGCGCCAGACTAGAGGCGTCACGATTTATATAGCCTGCCTCGACCACGCCTATACAGTAGACATACCTATTACAACATGTTTACATGCTATACACCTTATTATACTGGTTAATACTTACAGTGGTTGAAACCATACATGGGTTATACAGTTACAACAAACTAATGTGGGCTAAATGATCATGTGTCTAATTTGTTGACTCTTTAGGCATTTTACTTAGAAAAATAACATAAAAAGTGCATTGCTTAACATTATATTGCTGATATGATTATATTGTGTCTCTTTCTGTATCATTTGAATGAAAGTGAATAAAGGACTTACGAAATGTTATCATTAGACCTGTGACTACATTAATAGAAAACGCATGCAATTATGACATTTAGGGTCCGTTTACCAGGCACAGTTTAATAAGCCTGGTCCTGGACTAAAATCCATGTTCAATGAAGATTATCTATTGAAATATCTACTTAGTCAGGACAAGACTTAATCTATAACTGGGAAAACAGCTAAACATTTTTGAAACTGGTTTAAATAATAACATGATGTCAACCAAAAGCCACTGATCTAAATGGACTTCTAGGTCTGTAACTTCAGCTGTTTCATCATAGGCCTTCACACGCAATGGAGACACACCTGAAGAACACGGGACAATATCAATAGTGACATCTAGTGTTGTGAAATGGCTACACATCTATAACCTCGTAAACATTAGTTGTTGTACCCAATACCTAGCTTATTTTTATTAAAATTTTTCATTATATAAACATGAATGTCTCTGTATTCATGCGTAATATTGGTATTATTGTTGCAATGAAAATATATATATAATAATAATGAAAATACAAATACTTAGCCTCGCTTAAATATGGAAAGAAACACTTCAAATAATGCGAAGTGAATTAAAAAAACACCGAGAATCATAAATTGATTACTTTGGACTTTTCGCAAGCATCATAGGCGACTGCTCAGGCCTTGTGTCACGTGTTCCATTATGAAAAAATGGCCGACGGGGTAAGTGAAACAAACACAGCTGCTGAGGAAAGCGACGCCAAAGAAGAGGACCCCAAAGTTTTGGAAGTTCTTCCAGACAGCCACCCTGTTGGCGTTAGCAGCGATGAAGAGATTTCAAAAGACAAACCGGCGACCGAGAGCAACTGGTCAACACCGATCCTGTCGCTGGCACGGAAGGCAACCGAGACGATCAGCAGTGGGGTCAGCTACGGTGCAGCTTTGAGAAACGCCACATCTTCGGGATCTGCGGCGAGCTCTCCGAAGTGTCCGACTAAACAAAACTCTACCGAGAATGACACCAACGCTAACCAATACCTACCAGGTACGTAACAAGATTATTGTGGAGGTATATAAACTTAGTAGGTAGTTTAGTGCTGAACTAGTGACTTCCCTCTTCTGTATCTCAACCGTCATTAGCTGTAAACACAATACATCAGAATGGCATGTTCCAACATCATAAATATAGACGACTGTATTCTAACAGTCTATATTTGTCCGTGGTCATTTCTTAATGTGCTTTTTTAAATTACTTTTGCACCGGAAACTCCTCCTTTCTTCTCTTTCTCTCCTGTCGTTCTCTCTTAATTTCTCTTTCTTTGTCTCCCACTCTATTTGTAGCAGTGAAGGACCATATGGCTGTAGAGCGCTCCAACCTGTTCAGTATGATGAAGCTGAGTATTAAGGGCCTGATCCAGTCTTCTCTGAGTCTGGGCAGAACCCTGGACTCTGACTACCCTCCTCTGCAGCAGTTCTTTGTGGTTCTGGAGCAGTGCCTCAAACACGGACTGAAAGGTGAGACTTGCTCTAGAACAGGGGTGACCGGACAACCCTCAGTCTGGAGCGCTACTAGGTGCGTTTCAGACTTTTGTCAGGGTCTTGATTAGCTGAATCAGGTGTGCTACTGCGGGGCTGGAGTGAAAGCCTGCACAACCAAGTTGGAGACTTAGTTGTTTTCGCCCTTTAAAACTTCTTATGGCTTTACGGAAGAGTGGCCAGAAAAAAGCCATTGCTTAAAACTTCTTATGGCTGCAATCCCGGTAACGGGATCGATATGACAACAGCCAGTGAAAGTGCAGGGCGCCTAATTCAAACAGCAGAAATCTCATAATTAAAATTCCTCAAACATACATGTGTCTTATACCATTTTAAAGGTAATCTTGTTGTTAATCCCACCAAGTGTCCGATTTCAAATAGGCCTTACAGCGAAAGCACCACAAACGATTATGTTAGGTCACGGCAAAATCACAGAAAAACATTTGTGACAGGAGTCACAAAAAGCAGAAATAGAGATAAAATGAATCACTAACCTTTGATGATCTTCATCAGATGACACTCATAGGACTTCATGTTACACAATACATATATGTTTTGTTCGATAAAGCTCATATTTATATCCAAAAACCTCAGTTTACATTGGTGCCATGTTCAGAAATGCCTCCAAAATATCCGTAGAAATTGCAGAGAGCCACGTCAAATAACATAAATACTCATCATAAACTTTGATGAAAGATACATGTTTTACATAGAATTAAAGATACACTTGTTCTTAATGCAATCGCTGTGTCAGATTTCAAAAAGATTTACGGCAAAAGCACAATATTCAATCATCTGAGAACAGCGTTCAGCCACAAAAGCAAGCCATACAGTTACGCGCCCAAATTGTGCAGTCAACAAAACTCATAAAAAGCATTATAAATCTTAACTTACCTTTGATGATCTTTGTCGGAATGCACTCCCAGGACTCCCACTTCCACAAGAAATGTTCGTTTTGTTCGGTAATGTCCATCATTTATGTCCAAATAGCTATTTTTGTTAGCCTGTTTGGTATACAAATCCAAAGTCAGAAGGCGCGTTCACTAAAAGCTGACGAAATGTCAAAAGGTTCCGTAACAGTCAGTAGAAATATGTCAAACGATGTATTGAATCAATCTTTAGAATGTTTTTAACATAAATCTTCAGTAACGTTCCAATCGGAGAATTACATTGACTTCAGATATGCGATGGAACAGAGCTCCCTCTCATGTGAACGCACAATGCACAATCATCCAAGATGGCATAGCAGTCAGACGTAATTTTGTCCTCGTATTGTCGTGTCCTGTATATATATATATATTTACACCTTCGCATATCTTTTATATATTTTATTATCCAAGAACTCAACTACAAAAAGCTTCCCTGCAACCCGCCTCACCAATTACAAAAAAAGTATTATTTACCTCAAATCTGAAAATCCACAATAGAAGCTAGCCAGAAGCTAACCAGAAGCTAACCAGAAGCTAACCAGAAGCTAGCCAGAAGCTAGCCAGAAGCTAGCCAGAAGCTAACCAGAAGCTAACCGGTTTACTGGCTAACGTTAGTATTTCAGCTAACCACGTTTTGTGGTCATCAGCTATTCCTTTAGCTCGATAATCTATCGGCACTTTTGTACAACGCGACTCAGACCAGAACATACCGGACCTATTTTTCTCAATATCCCCGGATTTAAACCGCAAGCTCTGGACATTTACACCTTGATTTCGCAGCTAGCTAGCTGCAAACCGTGTGTCTATTGACTTATGTCGATCCCAGAGCAAACTTAAATTATTCCGGAGCTAGCCAGCTGAAGAGTTCCATCAGCCATTCCTGGGCTACAATCACCTATCCGGACCCGTTTTACTACAAATGCGGAGCCCCACCGGGCCTTCACGACTGACTACCGACGTTATCTGCCCGAGGGAGTTATCCAACTGGCACCTCCGTCACAACGTTACCTGAACGCTCATCTGGGGCCCGCTAATCGTTAGCTGTCTTATCGGCTGCTATCTGAATAAGTATATCGGACAATTTTTCTTGGGTCACTATAACTATATCTATTTTGCCAATTGGATTGATCCCCTCTACCACACGGAACCCCACTAATCTACAGACGGCAACGCACGAGGTGACTAAAAATAGGCCTCCATCCTATGCTATCTTGCTACCGATATCCAGCTACCCGGTCAGCTGTCTGAATCGCCGTGACCCCAACCAACCTCTACTCACTGGACCCTTATGATCACTCGATTAAGCATGCCTCTCCTTAATGTAAATATGCCTTGTCCATTGCTGTTCTGGTTAGTGTTTATTGGCTTATTTCACTGTAGAGCCTCTAACCCTGCTCATTATACCTTATCCAACCTTTCAGTTCCACCACCCACACACAGGATGACATCACCTGGTTTCAATTATGTTTCTAGAGACAATATCTCTCTCATCATCACTCAATACCTAGGTTTACCTCCACTATATTCACATTCTACCATACCTTTGTCTGTACATTATTCTTTGAAGCTATTTTATAGCCCCCAGAAACTTCCTTTTACTCTCTGTTCTAGACGTTCTAGACGACCAATTCTCATAGCTTTTAGCCGTACCCTTATCCTACTCCTCCTCTGTTCCTCTGGTGATGTAGAGGTGAACCCAGGCCCTGCAGTACCTAGCTCCACTCCTATTCCCCAGGCGCTCTCTTTTGATGACTTCTGTAACCGTAATGGCCTTGGTTTCATGCATGTTAACATTAGAAGCCTCCTCCCTAAGTTTGTTTTGTTCACTGCTTTAGCACACTCTGCCAACCCGGATGTTTTAGCCGTGTCTGAATCCTGGCTTAGGAAGACCACTAAAAATTCTGACATTTTCATCCCTAACTACAAGATTTTCAGACAAGATAGAACGGCCAAAGGGGGCGGTGTTGCAATCTACTGCAAAGATAGCCTGCAGAGTTCTGTTTAACTATCCAGGTCTGTTCCCAAACAATTTGAACTTCTACTTTTAAAAATCCACCTCTCTAAAAACAAGTCTCTCACCGTTGCCGCCTGCTATAGACCACCCTCTGCCCCCAGCTGTGCTCTGGACACCATATGTGAACTGATTGCCCCCCATCTATCTTCAGAGCTCGTGCTGCTAGGCGACCTAAATTGGAACATGCTTAACACCCCAGCCATCCTACAATCTAAGCTTGATGCCCTCAATCTCACACAAATTATCAATGAACCTACCAGGTACCACCCCAAATCCGTAAACACGGGTACCCTCATAGATATCATCCTAACCAACTTGCCCTCCAAATACACCTCTGCTGTTTTCAACCAAGATCTCAGCGATCACTGCCTCATTGCCTGCATCCGTAATGGGTCAGCGGTCAAACGACCTCCACTCATCACTGTCAAACGCTCCCTGAAACACTTCAGCGAGCAGGCCTTTCTAATCGACCTGGCCGGGGTATCCTGGAAGGATATTGATCTCATCCCGTCAGTAGAGGATGTCTGGTTATTTTTTTTAAATGCCTTCCTCACCATCTTAAATAAGCATGCCCCATTCAAGAAATTTAGAACCAGGAACAGATATAGCCCTTGGTTCTCTCCAGACCTGACTGCCCTTAACCAACACAAAAACATCCTATGGCGTTCTGCATTAGCATCGAACAGCCCCCGTGATATGTAACTTTTCAGGGAAGCTAGAAACCAATATACACAGGCAGTTAGAAAAGCCAAGGCTAACTTTTTCAAGCAGAAATTTGCTTCCTGCAACACAAACTCAAAAAAGTTCTGGGACACTGTAAAGTCCATGGAGAATAAGAACACCTCCTCCCAGATTCCAACTGCACTGAAGATAGGAAACACTGTCACCACCAACAAATCCACTATAATTGAGAATTCAATAAGCATTTTTCTACGGCTGGCCATGCTTTCCACCTGGCTACCCCTACCCCGGTCAACAGCACTGCCCTCCCCTCAGCTACTCGCCCAAGCCTTCCCCATTTCTCTTTCTCCCAAATACAGTCAGCTGATGTTCTGAAAGAGCTGCAAAATCTGGACCCCTAAAAAATCAGCCGGGCTAGATAATCTGGACCCTTTCTTTCTAAAACTATCTGCTGAAATTGTTACTAGCCTTTTCAACCTCTCTTTCGTGTAGTCTGTGATTCCCAAAGATTGGAAAGCAGCTGCGGTCATCCCCCTCTTCAAAGGGGGGGGACACTCTTGACCCAAACAGCTACAGACCTATCTACCCTACCCTGCCTTTCTAAGGTCTTCGAAAGCCAAGTCAACAAACAGATTACCGACCATTTCGAATCCCACCGTACCTTCTCCGCTATGCAATCTGGTTTCAGAGCTGGTCATGGGTGCACCTCAGCCACGCTCAAGGTCATAAACGATATTTTAACCGCCATCGATAAGAAACAATACTGTGCAGCCATATTCATTGACCTGGCCAAGGCTTTTGACTGTCAATCACCACATCCTCATCGGCAGACTCGACAGCCTTGGTTTCTCTAATGATTGCCTCGCCTGGTTCACCAACTACTTCTCTGATCGAGTTCAGTGTGTCAAATCGGAGGGTCTGTTGTCCGGGCCTCTGGCAGTCTCTATGGGGTGCCACAGGGTTCAATTCTTGGACCAACTCTCTTCTCTGTATACATCAATGATGTCGCTCTTGCTGCTGGTGAGTCTCTGATCCACCTCTACGCAGACGACACTATTCTGTATACTTCTGGCCCTTCTTTTGACACTGTGTTAACAACCCTCCAAGCGAGCTTCAATGCCATACAACTCTCCTTCCGTGGCCTCCAATTGCTCTTAAATACAAGTAAAACTAAATGCATGCTCTTCAACCGATCGCTGCCTGCACCTGCCCGCCTGTCCAACATCACTACTCTGGACGGCTCTGACCTAGAATATGTGGACAACTACGAATACCTAGGTGTCTGGTTAGACTGTAAACTCTCCCTCCAGACTCACATCAAACATCTCCAATCCAAAGTTAAATCTAGAATTGGCTTCCTATTCCGCAACAAAGCATCCTTCACTCATGCTGCCAAACATACCCTTGTAAAACTGACCATCCTACCAATCCTCAACTTCGGTGATGTCATTTACAAAATAGCCTCCAAAACCCTACTCAATAAATTGGATGCAGTCTATCACAGTGCCATCCGTTTTGTCACCAAAGCCCCATATACTACCCACCACTGCGACCTGTACGCTCTCGTTGGCTGGCCCTCGCTTCATACTCGTCGCCAAACCCACTGGCTCCAGGTCATCTACAAGACCCTGCTAGGTAAAGTCCCCCCTTATCTCAGCTCACTGGTCACCATAGCAGCACCCACCTGTAGCACGCGATCCAGCAGGTATATCTCTCTGGTCACCCCCAAAACCAATTCTTCCTTTGGCCGCCTCTCCTTCCAGTTCTCTGCTGCCAATGACTGTAACGAACTACAAAAATCTCTGAAATTGGAAACACTTATCTCCCTCACTAGCTTTAAACACCAGCTGCCAGAGCAGCTCATATATTACTGCACCTGTACATAGCCCATCTATAATTTAGCCCAAACAACTACCTCTTTACCTACTGTATTTATTTATTTATTTTGCTCCTTTGCACCCCATTATTTCTATCTCTACTTTGCACATTCTTCCACTGCAAACCAACCATTCCAGTGTTTTTACTTGCTATATTGTATTTATTTCGCCACCATGGCCTTTTTTATATATTTTTTTATATATATATTTTGTTTGCCTTCACATCCCTTATCTCACCTCACTTGCTCACATTGTATATAGACTTATTTTTCACTGTATTATTGACTGTATGTTTGTTTTACTCCATGTGTACCTATGTGTTGTATGTGTCAAACTGCTTTGCTTTATCTTGGCCAGGTCGCAATTGTAAATGAGAATGTGTTCTCAACTTGCCTACCTGGTTAAATAAAGGTGAAAAAAAAAAAAATAGTCAGAGCATGGCCAGGTCATGGTAGACCTGACTATTTCCTGTCTCCTTCGGCCCCACCTCACGGTAGAGGCATCAGACAAGGTTCTACAGACTGTTGACATCTAGTGGAAGCCGTAGGAAGTGCAAACTCATCCATATCCCACTGTGTTCAATAGGGGATGTGTTGAAAATCTACCAGCCTCAGAATTCCCACTTCCTGTTTGGATTTTTTCTCAGGTTTTTGCCTGCCATATGAGTTCTGTTATACTCACATACATCATTCAAACAGTTTTAGAAACGTCAAGAGTGTTTTCTATCCAATACGAGTAATAATATGCATATATTAGCAACTGGGAATGAGCAGGCAGTTTACTATGGGCACCTCTGTGCACCTTTCATCCAAGCTACTCAATACTGCCCCTGCAGCCATAAGAATTTAAAGAACACTACCTAAACATTCACCTTTCTTCTCTCTCTGTAGTGAAGAAGTCATTCATCAATCAGAATAAGTCTATCTGGGGTCCTCTGGAGCTGGTTCAGAAGCTGTGTCCTGATTCTACTGATATTACCACCAGTGCCAGAGACCTGCCAGGGCTAAAGACTGGGTTGGGTCGGGCTCGGGCCTGGTTGCATCTGGCCCTGATGCAGAAGAAGTTGTCTGACTACCTGAAAGCCCTGCTGGACCATAAGGACCTCCTGGTGTGAGTACAGCTTAAGACTCTGTTGCTAGAACTGAATCAGTGTAATAAGTATGTAATGAACATTTAACACCGGTAAACATGTGTCCTATTCACGTTTACAGTAGTTATTGTATCTAACTTACTAAATCTCTCTCTCTCCCTTTTTCCTCCTACAGTGAGTTCTATGACCCAGGAGCGTTGATGATGGAGGAGGAGGGGACAGTGATAGGAGGGATGCTGGTGGGGCTAAACGTCATTGATGCTAACCTCTGTATCAAAGGAGAGGACCTGGACTCCCAGGTGGGGGTCATAGACTTCTCCTTGTACCTGAAGGACCCTATGACCACTGAGACCACTAAGGAGTAAGTACAAAGACTCCAGACACTCTATTCATAGACTGTTCTCTCTGCTACTGCACAGTAAGCGGTACCGGAGCGCCAAGTCTAGGTCCAAAAGGATCCTAATAGCTTCTACCCCCAAGCCGTAAGACTCCTGAACAACTATTTGCATTGCCCCCCCCCTTCTTCTACGCTGCTGCAACTCTCTGTTATTATCTATGCATAGTCACTTTAATAACTCTACCTAAATGTACATATTACCTCGACACCGGTACCCCCGTACATTGACATTGACATTGACTCTGTACCAGTACCCCCTGTATATAGCCCTGCTATTGTTATTTACTGCTGCTCTTTAATTATTTGTTATTCTTATGTCATACTTTTTTTTGTGTATTTTCTTAACTGCATTGTAGGTTAAGGACTTGTAAGTAAGCATTTCACTGTAAAGTCTACACCTGTTGTATTCAGCGCATGTGACATACAATTTGATTTATGTGTCCATCTTTCCTCCTTCACACCAAACACACTCTTCTCTTTGTTTTTTCCTTTAACAACCTCCTCTTTCTTTCTGTGATACAAAGATAAACCACACTCCTCTCTCTCTCTCTGTTATACTTTGTCTCTTCTCCTGTAACCTCACCTTCTCTCCTCTGTCAGTGATACTAAGATGACGGCCATATTGGACCAGAAGCACTACATCGAGGAGCTGAACAGACACCTGAGCTGCTCTGTCTCTGACCTACAGGCCAAGATGGACTCCATAGAGAAGACCAACAGCAAGCTCATTGAGGAGGTCAGAGGAGCTTATGTGTTTTAATCCTTTGTGGTGTTTATTAACCTCCTAGAGTCGATGCCTGAGGAAATCAAATTAGCATAATACAAAATTCCCATAAATCCGTCAGTTTAAGCTAGACATATGTTTTTCCACTGCATCCGCCGATGTTGCTCTTCCGCATCTGATGATGTTGCCCTTCCGCATCCGCCGATGTTGCCCTTCCGCATCTGATGATGTTGCCCTTCCGCATCTGATGATGTTGCCCTTCCGCATCTGATGATGTTGCCCTTCCGCATCTGATGATGTTGCCCTTCCGCATCTGATGATGTTGCTCTTCCGCATCTGATGATGTTGCCCTTCCGCATCTGATGATGTTGCCCTTCCGCATCTGATGATGTTGCTCTTCCGCATCTGATGATGTTGCCCTTCCGCATCTGATGATGTTGCCCTTCCGCATCTGATGATGTTGCCCTTCCGCATCTGATGATGTTGCCCTTCCGCATCTGATGATGTTGCCCTTCCGCATCTGATGATGTTGCCCTTCCGCATCTGATGATGTTGCCCTTCTGCATCTGATGTTGCCCTTCCGCATCTGATGATGTTGCCCTTCCGCATCTGAGGTGAAAGGTGGCAGAGCTAGAATGGTGTTTGTGAAATCCTGAAAACTGTTCTTCTCACAGAAACGTCTGTAGCATGCGAACGGTTTGAGCTACAAAGAAACATGAGACTCACGAACATGATGGTGTTCTCCCTTTTGCTTTACGACCCCCACAATCATCACATGACTCCTCCTGAAGTCGGTACAGCTGATCTGCCAACTTCTGTCTGTAGCGTCCGAACAGTTTGGGCTACACACTCATATGACCCCTCTGTGGAATGGTTAGTGTCTCACAAACACAGATGAACGGAGCAAAACTCAGACACTTCAGAACGACTTCCTTTAGATAGTAAAAAAAACATCTGTTTAACCATGTATGAAGCTGTTATTCAATGTGTTTCTATGGGCTGATTGCAGTAAGGCCAAATTCAATGTTTCAAATCACATTTTATTTGTCACATGCGCCGAATAGAACAGGTTACAGTGAAGTGCTTACTTACAAGTCCTTAACCAACAATACCGTTTTAAGAAAGAAAAGGTGTTAAAGTATTTACTAAAATAAGTTGAAAAAAATAATAAATATGTATATAAAACTAAATATGTATTGATATTAGTTGGCAGGAGTCTTCAACATTATATATGGTCATTTGTATATACACAGAGTTAATCATTTCATAACGTGGACATCAATCGCTACCGCGCTGCAAGGTCAAAGCAGGAGAAGAAGAGAAGCTCACTGAGGTGTCATGACTTCCAAACAGTCAAACCATTCGATTATAAGACAGGAGGAAATCCACATTTGTGCTATATACACCAAAGACATATACACTAAACAAAAATATATAAACCCAACATGCAACAATTTAAAAGATTTCACTGAGTTACAATTCATATAAGGAAATCAGTCGATTGAAATAAATGAATTGGGCCCTAATCTATGGATTTCACATGACTGGGAATACAGATATGCATCTGTTGGTCACAGATAGCTTTTTGTATTTAAGTAGGGGCGTGGATCAGAAAACCAGTCTATCTGGTGGGACCACCATTTGCCTCATGAAGCGTGACACATCTTCTTATCAGAGTTGATCAGGCTGTTGATTGTGGCCTGAGGAATGTTGTCCCACTCCTCTTCAATGGCTGTGCGAAGTTGCTGGATATTGGAGGGAACTGGAACACGCAGTCGTACACATCGATCCAGAGCATCCCACACATGCTCAATGGGTGACCTGTCTGGTGAGTATGCAGGCCATGGATGAATTGGGACATTTTCACTTTCCAGGAATTGTGTATTATTGCGACATGGGGCCAAGCGTTATCATGCTGAAAAATTAGGTGATGGCGGCAGATGAATGGCACGACAATGGGCCTCAGGATCTCGTCACGGTAACTCTTTGAATTCAAATTGCCATCAATAAAATACAATTGTGTTCGTTGTCCATAGGTTATGCAATGGGCTCCCAAGTGGCGCAGCGGTCTAAGGCACTGCATCTCAGTGCAGGAGGTGTCACTGCAGTCCCTGGTTTGAATCCAGGCTGCATCACATCCGGCCGTGTTTGGGAGTCCCATAGGGCGGCGCACAATTGGTCCAGCGTCGTCCGGGTGTGGCCGGGGTAGGCCGTCATTGTAAATAAGAATTTGTTCTTAACTGACTTGCCTAGTTAAATAAAGGTTCAATTTAAATAAATAAAAAATGCCTGCCCATATCATAACCCCACCGCTACCATGGAACACAAGCTTGACATCAGCAAACCGCTCGCCCACACCACGCCATACACGCTGTCTGCCATCTGCCCGGTACAGTTGAAACCGGGATTCATCTGTGAAGAGCGCACTTCTCCAGCGTGTCAGTGGCCATGGAAAGTGAGCATTTGCCCACTGAAGTCGGTTACAACGCTGAACTGCAGTCAGGTCAAGACCCTGGTGAGGACGACAGGCATGCAGATGAGCTTCCCTGAGATGGTTTCTGACAGTTTGTGTAGAAATACTTTGGTTTTGCAAACCCACAGTTTCATCAGCTGTCTGGGTGTCTGGTCCCACAGTTGAAGAAGCCAGATGTGGAGGTCTTGGGCTGGCATGGTTACACGTGGTCTGTGGTTGTGAGGCCGGTTGGACGTACTGCCAAATTCTCTAAAACAAAAGATGATAGGGAAATTAACGTTAAACTATTTAGCAACATCTCTGGTGGACATTCCTGCAGTCAGCATGCCGATTGCACACTCCCTCAACTTGTGGTGTTGTGTGACAAAACTGCACATTTTAGTGGCCTTTTGTCCCCAGCACAAGGTGCACCTGTGTAATGATCATGCTGTTTAATCAGCTTCTTGATATGCCACCCCTGTCAGGTGGATGGATTATCTTGGCAAAGGAGAAATGCACACTAACAGGGATGTAAACAAATTTGTGCACAACTTTTGAGATAAATAAGCTTTCTGTGCATATGGAACATTTCTGGGTCTTTTATTTCATCAATCAATCAATCGAATGTATTTATAAAGCCCTTCTTACATCAGCCGATGTCACAAAGTGCAATACAGAAACCCAGCCTAAAACCCCAAACAGCAAGCAATGCAGATGTAGAAGCACGGTGGCTAGGAAAAACTCCCTAGAAAGGCCAGAACCTAGGAAGAAACCTAGAGAGGAGCCAGGCTCTGAGGGGTGGCCAGTCCTATTCTGGCTGTGCCGGGTGGAGATTATAACAGAACATGGCCAAGATGTTCAAATGTTCATAGATGACCAGCAGGGTCATAATAATCAGTGGTTGTAGAGGGTGCTTCAGGTCAGCACCTCAGGAGTAAATGTCAGTTGGCTTTTGTTAGGAATTTTGTTAAAAATAAATAAAACAATTTCTAGATTTAGATAAAGCTACAACTAATTGAACTCTGCACGCCTGGTGAAAAGAGATTTGTGCTGTGGGTTATAAAGTAAACAGAAAGGGTCGTTAAACTATGGTTGAACTGACCCAACTTAGCCCTGAGATGTTTAGATAAGGCTGTGGGTAACTTTTTAGGTCTTCCATTATCTTGAGTTGTCTGATAAAGTGGTAATACATTATAGTGAGCCTTCAGGAGAATAGATTATATTGTGTGTCATGTGTGCGCTGGGAAGTTGGAATTAACTTTTGAACCTGTTTTCTATTTGTCAGGACGAGGAGATTTATTCTGTAACCTATGACGTCATATCTTGTATATAAACCTGTTGTTTATGGTCAAATGGTAGCTTGCTCCGAGAATAAATACTATTATCTAATTTTAATAAGAATGTATCCTGTCTATGTTAATAAGTATCTTACAAATTCTTATAAATAGACAGATTGAATTTAATTAATGAGTACATTAGAGGAATTATTTAATTCCCTCAACAGCTTTTCATAGCCAATCATTCAGCGTTAGAGACAGCAGGTGCGGTAGAGAGAGAGGGTAGAAAACAGCAGGTCTGGGACAGGTAGCACATCCGGTGACCAGGTCAGGGTTCCATAGCCGCAGGCAGAGCAGTTGAAACTGGAGCAGCAGCATGACCAGGTCCCCTGAGACCAGGTAGTCTGGTCTCAGGGGCCTACCCTAGGGCTCAGGTCCCCTGAGAGAGCGAGAATTAGAGGGAGCATACTTAAATTCACACAGACACCGGATAAGACAGGAGAAATACTCCAGATATAACAGACTGACCCTAGCCCCAACACAGCATAAATACTGGAGGCTGAGACAGCTCATGAAACATGAGACCAACACTTTACATGTTGCGTTTTATATTTTTGCAGTATACATCATTCAGACAGACAGAAGTCAGCTCATGAGTTCCATCAGCAGCAGATTTTCATTTAGAAAATGGATGTGTTTATGTAACAAATGTTAGTGCTTCAAATCGTATCACACCGAATCGCATCAATTCGTTCGTCTAATTAAAACGAATCGCACAGAATCGTTTCAAACTAAAACGTATCGGAGCCCATGTATCTAGATACATGGAATCGTCTTGAAAGGTAGAGATGCACATCTGTAGTCATAACCCTACATAATGCTTGTGGATGTATTATATAACCCTATGTAGTTGTTATGGATGTGTTCTATAACTATATGTATTGATTATGGATGTTTATAACCATATAGTCCTTACAGATGTGTTAACCCCACGGTCCTTATGGATGTGTTAACCCCACGGTCTTTATAGATGTTAACCCCACGGTCTTTATAGATGTTAACCCCACGCTCCTTATAGATGTTAACCCCACGCTCCTTATAGATGTTAACCCCACGCTCCTTATAGATGTTAACCCCACGCTCCTTATAGATGTTAACCCCACGGTCCTTATAGATGTTAACCCCACGGTCCTTATAGATGTTAACCCCACGGTCCTTATAGATGTTAACCCCACGGTCCTTATAGATGTTAACCCCATGGTCCTTATAGATGTTAACCCCACGGTCCTTATAGATGTTAACCCCACGGTCCTTATAGATGTTAACCCCACGGTCCTTATAGATGTTAACCCCACGGTCCTTATAGATGTTAACCCCACGGTCCTTATATATGTTAACCCCACGGTCCTTATAGATGTTAACCCCACGGTCCTTATAGATGTTAACCCCACGGTCCTTATAGATGTTAACCCCACGGTCCTTATAGATGTTAACCCCACGGTCCTTATAGATGTTAACCTCACGGTCCTTATATGTGTTAACCCTACGGTCCTTATATGTGTTAACCCTACGGTCCTTACAGATGTGTTAACCCTACGGTCCTTACAGATGTGTTAACCCTACGGTCCTTATAGATGTGTTAACCCTACGGTCCTTATAGATGTGTTAACCCCACGGTCCTTATAGATGTGTTAACCCCACGGTCCTTATAGATGTTAACCCCACGGTCCTTACAGATGTGTTAACCCCACGGTCCTTATAGATGTGTTAATCCCACGGTCCTTATAGATGTTAACCCCACGGTCCTTATAGATGTGTTAACCCCGCGGTCCTTATGGATGTGTTAACCCCGCGGTCCTTATGGATGTGTTAACCCCACGGTCCTTATAGATGTGTTAACCCCACGGTCCTTATAGATGTGTTAACCCCACGGTCCTTATGGATGTGTTAACCCTACGGTCCTTATAGATGTGTTAACCCCACGGTCCTTATAGATGTGTTAACCCCACGGTCCTTATGGATGTGTTAACCCCGCGGTCCTTATAGATGTGTTAACCCCGCGGTCCTTATGGGCGTGTTAACCCCACGGTCCTTATAGATGTGTTAACCCCACGGTCCTTATGGGCGTGTTAACCCCACGGTCCTTATAGATGTGTTAACCCCACGGTCCTTATAGATGTGTTAACCCCACGGTCCTTATGGATGTGTTAACCCCACGGTCCTTATGGATGTGTTAACCCCACGGTCCTTATGGGCGTGTTAACCCCACGGTCCTTATGGGCGTGTTAACCCCACGGTCCTTATGGGCGTGTTAACCCCACGGTCCTTATGGGCGTGTTAACCCCACGGTCCTTACAGATGTGTTAACCCCACGGTCCTTGTAGATGTGTTAACCCCACGGTCCTTGTAGATGTGTTAACCCCACGGTCCTTGTAGATGTGTTAACCCCACGGTCCTTGTAGATGTGTTAACCCCACGGTCCTTATGGGCGTGTTAACCCCACGGTCCTTGTAGATGTGTTAACCCCACGGTCCTTGTAGATGTGTTAACCCCACGGTCCTTATAGATGTGTTAACCCCACGGTCCTTATGGGCGTGTTAACCCCGCGGTCCTTATGGGCGTGTTAACCCCACGGTCCTTATAGATGTGTTAACCCCACGGTCCTTATAGATGTGTTAACCCCACGGTCCTTATAGATGTGTTAACCCCACGGTCCTTATGGGCGTGTTAACCCCACGGTCCTTATAGATGTGTTAACCCCACGGTCCTTACAGATGTGTTAACCCCACGGTCCTTATAGATGTGTTAACCCCACGGTCCTTATGGGCGTGTTAACCCCACGGTCCTTATAGATGTGTTAACCCCACGGTCCTTGTAGATGTGTTAACCCCACGGTCCTTGTAGATGTGTTAACCCCACGGTCCTTGTAGATGTGTTAACCCCACGGTCCTTGTAGATGTGTTAACCCCACGGTCCTTGTAGATGTGTTAACCCCACGGTCCTTGTAGATGTGTTAACCCCACGGTCCTTATAGATGTGTTAACCCCACGGTCCTTATAGGCGTGTTAACCCCGCCGCGGTCCTTATGGGCGTGTTAACCCCGCCGCGGTCCTTATGGGCGTGTTAACCCCGCCGCGGTCCTTATGGGCGTGTTAACCCCGCCGCGGTCCTTATGGGCGTGTTAACCCCGCCGCGGTCCTTATGGGCGTGTTAACCCCGCCGCGGTCCTTATGGGCGTGTTAACCCCGCCGCGGTCCTTATGGGCGTGTTAACCCCGCCGCGGTCCTTATGGGCGTGTTAACCCCGCCGCGGTCCTTATGGGCGTGTTAACCCCGCCGCGGTCCTTATGGGCGTGTTAACCCCGCCGCGGTCCTTATGGGCGTGTTAACCCCGCCGCGGTCCTTATGGGCGTGTTAACCCCGCCGCGGTCCTTATGGGCGTGTTAACCCCGCCGCGGTCCTTATGGGCGTGTTAACCCCGCCGCGGTCCTTATGGGCGTGTTAACCCCGCCGCGGTCCTTATGGGCGTGTTAACCCCGCCGCGGTCCTTATGGGCGTGTTAACCCCGCCGCGGTCCTTATGGGCGTGTTAACCCCGCCGCGGTCCTTATGGGCGTGTTAACCCCGCCGCGGTCCTTATGGGCGTGTTAACCCCGCCGCGGTCCTTATGGGCGTGTTAACCCCGCCGCGGTCCTTATGGGCGTGTTAACTAGGGCTGTCAATGTTTTAATTTTTTATTAATCGAGTTGATCGCAGGATTTGCTGTGATTAATCAGTGTGAACTGTAGTTTAAGATTTTTCATACAAAAAAAACATAAGAATATTCACGTCTTGATTTTGTCTAAAGTAATGGTTAGTAAAATTAGGTTAATTGAGAAAAGCAGACTTTCTTTAACCTCCGTGTCAACTTGTTTTTAAATCGCATGGTAGTTTTGAGCTGTATAGATTTATTTAGGTGTTTTCAGTGTATTTTAACACTTTCAGACAATGAGATTAATGGGAGAAAATAACCCTACATAGTGCTGATTGATGTGTTATAACCCTACATAGTGCGTATTGATGTGTTATAAACCTACATAGTGCGTATTGATGTGTTATAACCCTACATAGTGCTTGTTGATGTGTTATAACCCTACAGTTGACGGCAGCGACAGACAGAATTAACTCTTTACGGGAGGAACAGGAAACCCTGAGACATGAGAATGAGACCATCGTCCAGAGCAGCCAGAAGAAAGAGGAGGTCAGGACTCACTGTTTTTAGTCTGTAACTTGAATCTAACTCAGACAACATGAAGAGCTGGCATTTCACGTCCTGTGTGATTTCCTAGGCGACCCTGGAGGACAGTGCAGTAGAGCTGGAGACATACAGACAGACACGGCAGGGCCTGGATGAGATGTACAGCGTGGTCTGGAAACAGTACCAGGAGGAGAAACGCATCAGACAGGTGTGTGTGTGTGTGTGTGTGTGTGTGTGTGTGTGTGTGTGTGTGTGTGTGTAACAGCAACATGAACAACTAGCTCTACATTTCTTTAAGAGATCCTAGCTAACTGCCTCTACAATAGGTGTGTGTGTTCCTGTACCTTTTTATTCCTGTGTGAAGGAGTTGGAGAGGGAGCTGGAGCTGCAGGTAGGACTAAAGCAGGAGATGGAGATGGCCATGAGGCTGCTGGAGAAAGACACACATGAGAAACAGGACACACTGCAAGCTCTCCGACAACAACTAGACCAGGTCAAAACCCTCAACCTGCAGATGTTCCATAAGACACAGGTAACACACGCGGAAACACACACACACTCTCTCACTTCCGCAGCAACACCCTCGTGAGAACACACCTCTTGACAGAATGTGTGTGCAGGACTGTGAGCGTGAGGCCCAGAGGAAGCAGGAGGAGGAGGGACAACTGGAGGAGAAGATAAACCAGATGAAGACCACCATTAAGGAGATGGAGCAGAGGTGTGTGGTACAGGGGGGTTTCCATGATGGTTTCTTTGTTTTAACATGATTGAATGCTAATTGTAGCCCATGTATTTTCAGACTGCAGAACTCTGAACGTGATCGCAGACAAAGTGACCAGATGGACAAGGACATGAGAACAGAGCTGGAGGGCAGGGTAGACTCCCTACAGAAACAACTGTCTGACCTGGACACACTGAGGTATGTAAGCACGAGGATACACACACACACACACACACACGTTGTGACCCACTCCCCTGTCTTCCTAGGCTGGGTCTGGAGAGTGATCTGTGCAGTGAGAAGGAGCAGAGACAGGCCATTCAGAGAGCTCTACAGAGAGAACAGGACAACAGCACTGAGCTACGCACCCAACTACAGCAGATACAGGGGCTACACACGGTCAGCGTCACACACACACACACACAGAGAAAAGAGAAGTCTAGCTCCTGTGTTTCTCCTGAGCTGGTTTGTGTGGGTTTCTAGGAGCTGCAGGATGTTCGTCAGGAGAAGCAGCAGCTCCAGCAGACCTGTCAGGAGCAGGAGACGGCCTTACAGGAGATGGGCCTACACCTCAGCCAGTGAGTACTGTACTAGACGGCCTTACAGGAGATGGGCCTACACCTCGGCCAGTGAGTACTGTACTAGACGGCCTTACAGGAGATGGCCCTACACCTCAGCCAGTGAGTACTGTACTAGACGGCCTTACAGGAGATGGGCCTACACCTCGGCCAGTGAGTACTGTACTAGACGGCCTTACAGGAGATGGCCCTACACCTCAGCCAGTGAGTACTGTACTAGACGGCCTTACAGGAGATGGCCCTACACCTCGGCCAGTGAGTACTGTACTAGACGGCCTTACAGGAGATGGGCCTACACCTCGGCCAGTGAGTACTGTACTAGACGGTCTTACAGGAGATGGGCCTACACCTCAGCCAGTGAGTACTGTACTAAACGGTCTTACAGGAGATGGGCCTACACCTCGGCCAGTGAGTACTGTACTAGACGGCCTTACAGGAGATGGCCCTACACCTCGGCCAGTGAGTACTGTACTAGACGGTCTTACAGGAGATGGGCCTACACCTCGGCCAGTGAGTACTGTACTAGACGGCCTTACAGGAGATGGGCCTACACCTCGGCCAGTGAGTACTGTACTAGACGGCCTTACAGGAGATGGGCCTACACCTCGGCCAGTGAGTACTGTACTAGACGGCCTTACAGGAGATGGCCCTACACCTCGGCCAGTGAGTACTGTACTAGACGGCCTTACAGGAGATGGGCCTACACCTCAGCCAGTGAGTACTGTACTGATGGCCTTACAGGAGATGGGCCTACACCTCGGCCAGTGAGTACTGTACTAGACGGCCTTACAGGAGATGGGCCTACACCTCGGCCAGTGAGTACTGTACTAGACGGCCTTACAGGAGATGGGCCTACACCTCAGCCAGTGAGTACTGTACTAGACGGCCTTACAGGAGATGGGCCTACACCTCGGCCAGTGAGTACTGTACTAGACGGCACACCTCGGCCAGTGAGTACTGTACTAGACGGCCTTACAGGAGATGGCCCTACACCTCGGCCAGTGAGTACTGTACTAGACGGCCTTACAGGAGATGGCCCTACACCTCGGCCAGTGAGTACTGTACTAGACGGCCTTACAGGAGATGGGCCTACACCTCAGCCAGTGAGTACTGTACTAGACGGCCTTACAGGAGATGGGCCTACACCTCGGCCAGTGAGTACTGTACTAGACGGCCTTACAGGATATGGGCCTACACCTCGGCCAGTGAGTACTGTACTAGACGGCCTTACAGGAGATGGGCCTACACCTCGGCCAGTGAGTACTGTACTAGACGGCCTTACAGGAGATGGGCCTACACCTCAGCCAGTGAGTACTGTACTAGACGGCCTTACAGGAGATGGGCCTACACCTCAGCCAGTGAGTACTGTACTAGACGGCCTTACAGGAGATGGGCCTACACCTCAGCCAGTGAGTACTGTACTAGACGGCCTTACAGGAGATGGGCCTACACCTCAGCCAGTGAGTACTGTACTAGACGGCCTTACAGGAGATGGGCCTACACCTCAGCCAGTGAGTACTGTACTAGACGGCCTTACAGGAGATGGGCCTACACCTCAGCCAGTGAGTACTGTACTAGACGGCCTTACAGGAGATGGCCCTACACCTCAGCCAGTGAGTACTGTACTAGACGGCCTTACAGGAGATGGGCCTACACCTCAGCCAGTGAGTACTGTACTAGACGTCCTTACAGGAGATGGGCCTACACCTCAGCCAGTGAGTACTGTACTAGACGGCCTTACAGGAGATGGGCCTACACCTCAGCCAGTGAGTACTGTACTGACGGCCTTACAGGAGATGGGCCTACACCTCAGCCAGTGAGTACTGTACTAGACGGCCTTACAGGAGATGGGCCTACACCTCAGCCAGTGAGTACTGTACTAGACGGCCTTACAGGAGATGGCCCTACACCTCGGCCAGTGAGTACTGTACTAGACGGCCTTACAGGAGATGGGCCTACACCTCGGCCAGTGAGTACTGTACTAGACGGCCTTACAGGAGATGGGCCTACACCTCAGCCAGTGAGTACTGTACTAGACGGCCTTACAGGAGATGGGCCTACACCTCGGCCAGTGAGTACTGTACTAGACGGCCTTACAGGAGATGGGCCTATTTACATCTCCCTTCCTGTGTTCCATCTTTGTGTGACTCATCTCTCTCGTAGGTCTAAACTGAAGATGGAGGACTTCAAAGAGGTCAACAAAGCCCTGAAGGTAAGGTGTTCCTACATTAACACTTCCCCTAGCCCACCGTTACACCAAGTCTCTACAGAGTTTACTAGTGAAGAACAGACGAGACATAGGGGCTCACCGCTGGTCATAGACTTCTCCTTGTACCTGACCCCCACCTTCACAGCACAGACACACACTCATTTCTGTAATCATTTGTGATTGAGCATTGTTGTCCGTCTGTGTCCGTCAGGGCCAAGCCTGGCTGAAAGACGATGAGGCTACACAGTGTAAACAGTGTCAGAAGGAGTTCTCCATCGCTCGCAGAAAGGTAAGGCTCTGTCCATCCATCTCTTCAGTTGTGGACTCTGGTCTGTGGCAGATGTAAAGGAAGGTTTAGAAATGCTGTCATTTGCCACAAGGGTTACAAATACAGTTCTACTAAATGTCTGTTTTTTCCCCTGTCTGTCTGCAGCACCACTGTAGGAACTGTGGAGATATCTACTGTAACAGTTGTTCTACTAATGAGTTGGCCCTGCCCTCCTACCCCAGACCTGTACGAGTCTGTGACATCTGTCACTCACTACTGCTGCAGAGGAGCATCTCTTCCTCCTGACGGAACACACACACCTTCTTCCTCCTGACAGAACACACACCTTCTTCCTCCTGACAGAACACACACCTTCTTCCTCCTGACAGAACACACACCTTCTTCCTCCTGACAGAACACACACCTTCTTCCTCCTGACAGAACACACACCTTCTTCCTCCTGACAGAACACACACACACCTTCTTCCACCTGACAGAACACACACACACCTTCTTCCACCTGACAGAACACACACACACACCTTCCTCCACCTGACAGAACACACACACACACCTTCCTCCACCTGACAGAACACACACACACACCTTCCTCCACCTGACAGAACACACACACACACCTTCCTCCACCTGACAGAACACACACACACACCTTCCTCCACCTGACAGAACACACACACACACCTTCCTCCACCTGACAGAACACACACACACACCTTCCTCCACCTGACAGAACACACACACACACCTTCCTCCACCTGACAGAACACACACACACACCTTCCTCCACCTGACAGAACACACACACACACACCTTCTTCCTCCTGACAGAACACACACACACACTCTCTCCTCACGCAAGCCAGTAGACACACTCACACGCTTCACCAATAATCTTTCTTCCCTCACTGTGCTCAAAGCCACTGAGAAAACATTTTAATCAAATTTGAGCAGGGAGAGGCAATCTATGTTTAAGTTCTGTTTCACCACTAACCTGAGATTCAGGATGTTTGGGCACGGTTGACTGTTGAACCCTCTGCTTAATACTGCCTTTTCTCATCTTTTAAACTCCCCTGGGTGGATTTCAAAGTATACAATTAGTTAGCCAGCTAATTGTCATTATCTCCATATTCCTCTAGGATGCTGAATTTGAAATGATAGTTGAAGGGCAGTAGAGTATTGGAACATGTCAGTATTTGTTGTATTATGAATGACCCAGTATGCAACAATGTCACAATTGTGGGAAAATGTTAGTAGATGAACTGACCTTCAATAATATCATTGTGTTGATTCACTTATAGACCTGATTTAAATGTCTGTGGCGATTTATATATAGTTTCACATGATTCTTTCACTTCCATTGAAGCAAAGGAACCAAGTTAATTTCTGTTCATTTCCTCAACCTGCCTCGCTGAACAATTGTGGATTTGTTACAGGCCTTTTTTTTTTTTTAATTGTAAATGACTACAGAATGTTAACATATCAAGAAAGGTCTATTTTAGAATGTCTATAAATAACGATCATTTTGTGGATTTATTGTCTAGTGCTACTAAACAGCCAATTTATTGGGGTAACATGTTTTCTATATAGATATCTAATTTAATAAAACGTATCTGAATGTGTTGTTTCTTGACTGTCTAAGAAACCACACAGGACAAAGACATTTATCGATCTTCAAATTGTATTTACTCTTTTGCACCTTACAAGAAATACAAAGAGAAAATTCCACAGGCAGTAGAAAGAAACCTTTATTAACAGAAAAACGTAAAGGTTTGTTTGCTAAATAAGTATCCATCCCTCATAGCAATCTTCATTATAAAACAAACATGCTCTTTGTTAACCTCACACTATTTTGACATTGTTTCAGACTGACAGAAAGCCAAGATATTGTTGCACCTACTGGAGAAAAGAAAACATCTAGAAGTCTATTTACAGAAGTGTGTTGGTTCATCCACTCAGAGACAGAACTGCCAGGATCGGGCCAATTGCTTTTCAATTACAAAAATGTGGAATTGGTTTACTTTCTGAATTAACTAGAGTTTCCCACAACCCTTCACGGTCAACATAAGGTGAACTGTGGGTTAAAGAAACAGACAGTCATAATCACAGTTGGTTATTTGAATCTTCCAGGTAACGCTGATGAAACAAGCCTTCCGACCACAGTCATGTCACTAACAACAGTAGGAGAGGGTGAAAACAAAACATCAAAGGGGCCTCAATCACTAATACGAAACATCCAGGTGAGAACTACAATTCTAGCCGAACACATGCTTGGTTAAAGAACTACATCCCCCATCCTGCCCCCAGGCCATTGGAACTCCTGTCTCCTCGTCCACCGCCGCTATAGTAACTGCTGCTCATACCGCCCTGGTTACCTGACAGGAGAGAGATACACACTATAGGACCGAGGAGTTCAGAAGTCACACACAGTAAAGCTTGATAGTTCAAGTCATACGCAGATAGACATACAAGGCTAGTCAACAGTGGTGGAGGTATATGTGAACAGGGGGTGTGTTTTATAGAGCTGATACTCACTATAGTCACTGTAACCTCCCATGCTGCCCTGGCTGCTGTAGCCTCCAGAGTATCCAGAGCTCAGCCCTCCACTGCTATAGGAGGACTGGCTCCCCATACCCCCCTGCATCGGACTGCCGTACGAGCCATTACTGCCCCCTGCTGTAGAGTTGAGGAACAGCTCCACATAGCGGTGCTCTGCAGGACACAGCTGGTTAGTACATGGATTTAATCATATTAGGTAGGAAAATAAGGAAGGAATGCTGGGGGGGCAAGGAAGAGGAATTATGGGGAAGGGGGGGGTACATTTTAAAGTGCCTTTCATAATAGCTGTGGCCGGCTCAAAACAAAATAACTTCAAACAAAGACAGACTCACGCATGTTGGCCTTGTCCTTCGACATGGCTGTCACAGCATCCTCATGTGTAGCAAACTCCACGTCAGCCTCTCCTGTCACTCTGCCGTCTGGACCGATCTCCACATGCACTCTCACTGGGTTCAGAGGAGAGAAGAACTACAGAGGGAGGGAGGAAGCAGTGTGTTATTCTCACCGTCTCTCACACAGACCATTCTTAGTAGGAGATCCTAGAACTCACATTGTAGATGTCAGTCTCTGTGGCTCTGTAGGGCAGACCCCTCATGTGAACACAGTGACCCGTGGTGCTCTGGAAGGAGGAGCTACTGTCACCATACCGCCCATCAGACACACCTGATGTTAGATACACACCTTAGTTATGGAGACACTGGTCTGGAACATTGAGGCATATACAGTCTCTCATCATGATAGAAATGTACATAGAGGGCTAGGAAGAGTATGACGGGGAGACCATTGTGTTATGATCCATAATCATGACCCTTTTTGACTGATCATCGTTCCCTCTTAATCTATTCAGATGATCAAAAACAAACACACTATCTTCTTACACTGGGTAGACATTACACACACACCTCCACCATAGCCTCCGCGTCTGGCCCTGTCGTAAGAGCCCCCTCCTCGGCCCCCCATCATGTTGTACCCACGGCCCCCAGACGGTCTGTCATAGGGGCCCGGTCTCTGCATCCCCATAGGTTTCCTCTGGGGTTCGTAGTGGGTCCTCACCTCAGCACGGCTGCTCTTGAAGATCTCAATGTACCTGAGACACATACAGTACACACATCACCATGAAGACCCCACCACACAGGAGGAGGTGTAGACTAAAGCTAGCTACTGTACAGCACCTCAGGCTGAATCAATGTGTGTTCAAATGGAAAGGGCACCAATAAAGTTGGATGTTCAATATGCAGGTGATGAGCTGACATTTTTCTGTAGTTACTGGTCATTGAGAGTACTGATAAAGTTGGGTTATTGAGGCCAGGTGCTGCCACGTGCACTACTGTTCCATAGCTAGATGAGACTTGATCTAGTGGGTAACAGTATACTGTGTAGTATAAAGCCTTGACAGTACAACAGGCACTTTTCTTATGGTCACCTGCAGGTACCCGATACAGTTAACACTGAGGTTACAGTACAATCTGTGTCCCTGTTGTGGTCATTGTCCTGTTGTTATCCATGGAGACACACTCTCTGAGCATTACCTGTGAGTGACAGTGGGCGGGGTCCTTGTCCTCATGTTGAATGGCCCTCAGTGAGTTAGAACACCTGGGAGAATTGTATGTCTGTCCGTCCATTGGCTACCTGTACTGATGTTTAGTGCCCAGGAACCAATCAGTTTCACTTAAGAATCAGGGTAAAATGGATATGCCAAATTAAACTGCAATTTTTACTCTGCACTCTCAACCAAACTTGGTGACGGACCTGAGATCTTACAAGTCACCTCGGCACTAAACTCAGAATATGATCTATCTCCCAATGGTTTAAGAACAAGAGAATGTGCTTCATTTTCCCAACGACTGCTGTGAGTGAATGAGTGTTAGTGTGTTTTGATCTAACATTGTAACTATGTGTCTTTACAGTCAATATCTGAGTATGTGTTGTCTTAAATGAACAGATATCACTTTTTACTGTTCTGTTGAGTATCAGTCAGTTATACCTGTGGTTAATGTTTATAAGTTGTACACCATAAGAAATGCAACTTTATCCAGCCAACCAACCATCCATCCCCACCTGTGCCCTATTCTTTCCTTGTGTTTCTTTAGAGCCTTTTCAGCTATATCCTGTGAAGCAAACTGCACGAAGGCCTCCCCCGTACTCCTCCCCTGGAAGTCCAGCGGCAATGTTATCCCATTTGGCACGATTTCCAACCCTTCAACCCAAGGACAGATAACCCCAGTGGGGGACACAGTAAATCACATGCCCAGTTACAGAAAGAGATCTTTCTCTGTTGTTGCTTTATTTATTTTGTATGATAGATTTAAAAAATATAAAAATAATGAAAACTATACATTATGTTATGTACACACCTGGTGAGTGTTTTTAACCAATGAGTCAATGACCATTCATGGTACTTAAATTTTACTGCAACATAAAGGAGGGTGAGAGGAAAGAGTGAGCGAAAGAGAAAAGGAGAGAGAAGAGGATACAGAAGAGACTGTAGGTGTCAAGGAATTAAAAGGAATGGCTCTGGCGGTACTTGCGTTACCTTTAGTACCCACCCATTCTATAATTGTCCCAATGGGATGAATTAAAGGACCACTGTCAAAGAGAGTGACAGAGACTAGCATGCCAGGCCTGATTGGTCAAATTATTGTACAGAATAAAAAAAATGTAAGTATTGGTTGGGGCCAAAGCAGTGATAGAGAAAAGTAGGTGATGGGGGAAATCCTGGACAAATTATAGCCTGTATAATGTAAGTCGCTCTGGTTAAGACTGTCTGCTAAATGTCTGAAAAATGTAAATGATCCTGGATCATTGATGAGGGCTGAGGCCGGTCACCTACTCCTACAGCCTGTTATGGGGCTGTTCATGTGAACCAAGCTACTAGTACCTGAGAGGAACTGGACGATCTCCTCCTTGCTGCAGCCGAAGGGGAGGCCTCGGAGCCTTACCAGGCCGTCTCCAGTCGGCTCTGGACTGCTTGAACCAGAATGTTTCATCACCCAGTCCATCTCCACATTGTTGGATTTGAACACTGAGAAAATACAAGTCAACATATACAGTCACTACTGATAGTGCTACACAATGTAAACAGCTGAGAAATGTAGCCCAAAGTGAGGTCCCAAGGCACATATTATGCTTCTGCTGCAAACATTGAAACTTCAAGACTTGCATTGACACAAAAACGCACAAACAGAGACACACACACCTTCCACATATCTGTGGCCCATGGTTTCTCTGTCCTTCTTCACAGCGATCTTAAGGTCATCCTCATTCTCCAGCTCAACGAAGGCCTCTCCGCTGGGTCGGCCCTCGCGTGTGGAGGTAAAATGGATGCTGGTGCCATTGTTGGCGATTTTACAATCTATATACCAAGAAGAGGTTAGAGGGACTCACAGTTATCTCAGCTGTGAGAGGCTATAAACGTGTAGTATCAAGCTATACAGGTGTTATCTTAAAAGGTGTTACCTGAGAAGAACCTCTGTATTTCATCCACAGAGCAGGACCATGGTAGACCTCTCACACGCACCACGTAACCCTCTCCATCAGACATGGTTGGAATTATTTTAAACCTGAGGAAAGTAAAGAAGCATATTGGTATGTTTGTAACGGGGCTCCTGAGTGGCACAGCAGTCTAAGGCACTGCATCGCAGTGAGAGAGGCGTCACTACAGTCCCTGGTTCGAATCCAGGCTGTATCACATCCGGCCATGATTGGGAGTCCCATAAAACGGCATACAATTGTTCCAGCATCGTCCGGGTTTGACCGTCATTGTAAATAATAACTTGTGCTTAACTGACTTGGTGGCCTAGTTTTTTAAAAAATTTTACGTAAATTAACTAGCTACCTTTACTCAACTAGGCTACGTTACTTGGCTAATAGTATTTAACTACGTAAGTTAGCTAGCTGGCCATCTAAATTGTATTTTACTTTTAGGTAAGTGAATGCAGTTAACTAGCTAATCATGTCTTGTAACGTTAGACTTTTTAAATTGCTGCAAATGCTAGCTGGTAGCTATCTAACAATACTAGCACATTGTGAATTTAGCTAACGCATTGTTGCTAGTAGCTAACGTGAGTTAAATACATTTAGCTGGCTACAGTAGCTAAATTCATTATCATGAAACACATGATTGCACCTAACAAAATAGCTAGATGAAGTTAATTTGGCTAACGTTATTAGATCATAATTTGATCCTCAGACAATCATACACAAATGGCAGGCCTGGCGTTAGTTAACTGGCTTGCTACCAGTAGCTTGATCAAATTTGATGGCATAAACCGCAAGCAAGGACTCACAAGGTAAAGGTAATATCACAAATCATATTCGTTGAAAAATAGACATAGCTACCTGTTAATTTGGATACAGTGGCAATATTATCACAACCAGGATTGCTAGAATAGCTAGCTGTGCATCGATATCAGGTCGGTCTTTTTCTGCTAGCTAGCGCCTATCTCGCTAACTAGGTCCACGCCCTAAAAGTATGACGTCTGGGCCCTATGTGTGTGGACCCATTTTACTGAGGAAACGGAAATGAAAACTGAACACTACTTGTGCTGTAAACTACATGACACCTAGCTAGCTTCTTGGGAAGCTTGGAAAGCTATTTCTTGCTGTCTGATTCAACATTTCCATTGCTTTCCATTGCTCTTGAGAAAAAATGCACTCACATTACTCTAAGGTACATTCCTAATCTAAACTTAGAAATTTACATTTTAACGTTAAAGGCCCAGTGCAGTCCAAAAAATGGTTTCCTGTGTTTCGTATTATATTGTACAACAGCTGATGAAACTAACACTGGAAAAGTTTTAAAAACATTTATCAGTGTTATTTATTTCCTGATAGTTGGCCGGTTGAAAATACAATCTACAAAGGACCTAATTAGAAGGTTTGCATGGGCGGGAGTTTTGGCTTTCCATAGTAACATCACCATGCAGTAAATGAGTTAATAGACCAATGCCTGGGAGGCAGACCGGTTTCAAAATGAAGGCAATCAACTTTCACCCGGTGCAAAACACGCCTACCCGGGCCCATGGGCCAGATTAATCGAATCGCCTCATGAACCGCTAGTGTTCTGTTTCCCCCTCCTCACTCAGACTTCTCCCAGACAGTCCTTGGAAAATTCTTGCTTGAGATGTAGTTTTTGCTAAAAAGCTATCATTGTCCATTTAAATAGAAATCTATTACACTAAGGTACTTAATTGTTACGCAGAAATTATTTGATATTGTTTGTTGTTTTTTTTACGCCTGCGTTGGGCCTTCAACTAAATTACTTGAGTTGAATTTGTGTTCCTCTGTGAATCTGTGAACTTGGAAGACGGAGACTTAAGGCATGTCCTAGTATAGGTTGTTTTCATGGCCAGGCACACTTCACAGATGATCAGATCGAATGTGCCCTTGAGCAAGGCACTTAACCCCATTGCTCCAGGGTCGCTGTTGATAATGGCTGACCCTGGCCAAGACCCCACTCTCCATGGGTGTCTCAGGGGGAGTAAAAAACACATTTCCAATTCACACGAGTGATATAGAACAAATATAAGCAATTACCAAATTATTGTTAAATTATACACTAATACACATTATCTCTTACCTCCTCCATTAGATGGGTAATCTCCGGAAATACCAGCTACATCTGTTTTAGACAGATTATCAAATGGGAAAGGGTTAGGCCGGGTTAAGGCAAATCTCTCCTGATCTAGGATCAGTTTACTTCATCTCAATCCTTACCATGCCCAGTGTTAAGGAGGGAACCTACCCCACATGGTTGCCATGTCCGCGGTTCTCCTGAAATTGGGCTACTTTGAAAACTATGTCTGGGGAGAAAATGTATTGGTCGTGGGTTGCAGGTTTTTGGGCTACTTTCCACTGCAGCCAACATGGAATTTCTATAAATAAATATTTTTAAAAGATCTCACTGTGACCTGCTGCTGCTAACCATTGGTGTAAAGTACTTAAGTAAAAATACTTTAAAGTACTACTTTTTGGGGGGTATCTGTACTTTACTTTACTATTTATATTTTTCACAACTTTTACTTTTACTTCACTACATTCCTATAGAAAATAATGTACTTTTTACTCCATACATTTTCCCTGACATACAAAAGTACTCGTTACAGTTAGCAGGACAGCTTAGCAGGACAGAAAATTGTCCAATTCACACACTCATCAAGAGAACATCCCTGGTCATCCCTACTACCTTTGATCTGGCAGACTCACTAAACACAAATGCTTCGTTTGTAAATGATGTCTGAGTGTTGGAGTGTAAATTATAAAAACAAGAAAATTGTGCTGTCTGGTTTGCTTAATATAAGGAATTTGAAATGATTCATACTTTTACTTTTGATACTTAAGTATATTTAAAACCAAATACTTTTAGACTTTTACTCAAGTAGTACTTTACTGGGTGACTTTCACTTTTACTTGTAATTTTCTGTAAAGGTATCTGTAACGCTCGTCCTGGGAAGAAGGAGTGGACCAAAACGCAGCGTGGGAAATGTTCATGTTCATTTAATAAATAAACTCAACACTGAAATAACAAAAACACCAAAGAGAGTAAACGAAACGAAACAGTCCTGTCTGGTGCAGACACAAACAGAAAACAACTACCCACAAACACAGGTGGGAACAGGCTACCTAAGTATGGTTCTCAATCAGAGACAACGATTGACAGCTGCCTCTGATTGGGAACCATACCAGGCCAAACACTTAGAAATAAAAAACATAGAATGCCCACCCCAACTCACGCCCTGACCAAAATAGAGACATAAACAAGGAACTAAGGTCAGGAAGTGACAGTATCTTTCCTTTTACTCAAGTATGACAACCTCAGAGCATGCGCAGACCAGCTGGCTGGAATCTTTACGGACATATTCAATCTCTCCCTATCCCAATCTGCTATCCCCACTTGCTTCAAGATGTCCACCATTGTTCTTGTACCCAAGAATGCAAAGGTAACTGAACTAAATGACTATCGCCCCATAGCACTCACTTCTGTCATTATGAAGTGCTTTGAGAGACTAGTTAAGGATCATATCACCTCTACCCTCAAAACTCATCATCAAGCTCAGGGCCCTGAATCCCATCCTGTGCAACTGTGTCCTGGACTTCCTAACGGGCCGCCCCCCAGGTGGTGAAGGTAGGAAACAACACCTCCACTTTGCTGATCCTCAACACAGGGGCCCCACAAGAGTGTGTGCTCAGCCCCGTGACTGCGTGGCCATGCACGCCTCCAACTCAATCATCAAGTTTGCAGATGACACAACAGCAGTAGGCCTGATTACCAACAATGACAAGACAGCCTACAGGGAGGAGGCGGGGCCCTGGCGGAGTGGTGCCAGGAAAATAACCTCTCCCTCAATGTCAACAAAACAAAGGAGCTGATCGTGGACTTCAGGAGACAGCAGAGGGAGCACCCCCCCATCCACATTACGGGACCGCAGTGGAGAAGGTGAAAAGCTTCAAGTTCTTCGGTGTACACATCACTGACAATATGAAATGGTCCGCCCACACAGACAGTGTGATGAAGAAGGCGCATCAGTGCCTCTTCAACCTCAGGAGGCTGAAGAAATTCGACTTGGTCCCCAAGACCCTCACAAACCTTTACAGATGCACAATTGAGATCATCCTGTCGGGCTGTATCACAACCTGGTACGGCAACTGCACCACCCGCAACCGCAAGGCTCTCCAGAGGGCGGTGCGGTCTGCCCAACGCATCACCGGGGGCACACTGCCTGCCCTGTAGGACACCTACAGCACCCGATGTCACAGGAAGGCCAAAAATATCATCAAGAACATCAACCACACGAGCCACGGCCTGTTCACCCTGCTATCATCCAGATGTCGAGGTCAGTACAGGTGCATCAAAGCTGGAACCGAGAGATTGAAAAACAGCTTCTATCTTAAGGCCATCAGACTGTTAAATAGCCATCACTAGCCGGCTACCACCCGGCTACTCAACCCTGCACCTTAGAGGCTGCTGCCCCATATACATAGACATGAAATCACTAGCCACTTTAATAATGGAACACTGGTCACTTAATAATGTTTACATAATGCTTTACTCATCTCATATGTATATACTGTATTCTATTCTACTGTATTTTAGTCAATGCCACTCTGACATTGCTCATCCTAATATTGATATATTTCTTAATTCCATTGTTTTACTTTAAGATTTCAAATCAAATCAACAAAAAAAATTCACATGCCCATAATACCACACGTGTAGACCTTACAGTGAAATGCTTACATACAAGCCCTTAACCAACAATGCAGTTTTAAGAAAAATAAGTGTTAAATTAAAAAATAGATAAGTAAAAAAGAAAAATGAAAAGTAACAAATAATTAAAGAGCAGCAGTAAAATAACAATAGCGAGGCTATATGCAGGGGTACCAGTACAGAGTCAATGTGTGGGGGCACCGGTTTGTGTGTATTGTTGTGAATTGTTATATACTACTGCACTGTTGGAGCTAGGAACACAAGCATTTCGCTACACCCGCAATAACATCTGCTAAATATGTGTATGTGACCAATAAAATGTTATTTGATTTGATTTATCAGGCAAGCTGAGTGAGTGGTGGGGAAGGCCAGAGGTGTGTGTTTTTGTGTTGAGAGAGCACTGCAGCATGCAGCTTAGTCCTCTATTGGCTGAGTCATGTGAGTGAGAGGAGACAGCAGCACACACGGACATCATTACTTTTACCAGTTATAGGTAGGCTATTTAACTTGTCATTACGTGTGAGTGGAAATTTGAAATGGAAGTTATGGAACTCCTTCGAGTGCGTCTGTTTTGGGGAAAAAGTCCTCAGTGAAACTGACATTAAATGTGGAGAATGATACATTTGCATCTGTTGGCCATCAAGTAGCCAATTCATTTATATGCCATTGTAGGGCACGAGGGTTTTTTCTTTCAAGGAACTCAGTAGAATGCGCAAGGTGCCATTTCGAAATTGGGTAGTGCATCATCAGTTCCTCTTGTCATGTCAGTCATTGTATACATTAGAGAGGTATTTATAACTAGCTTTCAAACGGCAACATTTTCTTTGCACCCCATGACAAAATGTGTAGAATTGCAGGAAATACGCTTTAACCCTGTAAAACTCTCCACCAACAAGAGGGGTGTGAACAGTTTGTGTCATGAACAGTGCTTGTGCCCATAGAAATAGACGTGGCACATGTGGGGGATGTTCCCCGATGCTGGAAGGGGGGCCCTAAGTGAAAACCTTTTGGATCCCTACTGTGGGCTACCATTTGATACAATGCATATGTTGAAATTACTATATCACTGGAGTCATTGCAAATTAATTTGTGCCACGTGTATCCTACCTGGATTTGGCAAACAGATTTAATAAGTAGTCTATAACTTCAGTGTATTGCTGTTGTACACACAAAGCTCGTCACTAAACTAAGGACCCTGGGACTAAAGACCTCCCTCTGCAACTGGATCCTGGACTTCCTGAGGGGCCGCCCCAGGTGGTAAGGGTAGGCAACAACACATCTGCCACGCTGATCCTCAACACTAGGGCCCCTCAGGGATGCGTACTTAGTCCCCTCCTATATTTTCTGTTCACCCACGACTGCATGGCCAAGCACGACTCCAACACCATCATTAAGTTTGCTGACGACACAACAAGCTTGATCACCGACAATGATGAGACAGCCTATAGGGAGGAGGTCAAAAACCTGGCAGTGTGGTGCCAGGACAACCACGTCTCCCTCAATGTGAGCAAGACAAAGGAGCTGATCGTGGGCTATAGGAAAAGGAGGGCCGAACAGGCCCCCATTGTTACGGTCCCCAGTTTTGGTGTTGTGGTTTTGTTTGTATGTGTGTGTTTCAGGATGGCATCCTGGAATCCCCCAAGCAGCTGATTGGTCGACTCCATGGAAAATTGGAGCTGACCCCACCCTCTCGTCAGAGGACGCAGCTGTCTTCAATTACCGACTCCTTCTGAAGCTATATAAGCCAGTGTTCTGTTGCTCAGAGAGGGAGATGAGTGTGTCCTGTGTTGGTTGTTGTTGAGAGAGCTGATTGGTATTTCTTATGTTGGTTGTTGCAGAGAGAGAGAGAGAGAGAGAGCTTATTAGTATGTCCTGTGTGTGTCAATAGGACACAGTGTTTTGATTAATGAAATTGTTTTTGTTAGTCTGTTTTTGTTCCCAGGGGGGAAGGGGAAGGCACCTTGGGAGTGCTTAGGCAAGAGGCCTGCGGGCATACATATACCCATAGTATATACTCTGTCTATGCACACTAGGTAAGACCTGGGCGGACCATCCCCTGTATTTTGGTTTGTGCGCAGGTGGTGCTAGTTGTGTAAGTTGTGGGTAGGTAGTTAAGGTAGGAGAGGGGGTTTTGCCATTTAATTTCTTTGCTTTGGTTCCGTCCAGCCCCTTTTCCCCAAAATTACAGTGTGACGGAATAAATTCCCTGTAAATGGTACCCATCTCTGCCTTTGTCATCCTTACTCGCACCTACAATCCCATACCTCTTTCACTCCACGTTGAGTTGTAGCAGGGTGTTGCGTTCCCTCTTCCTAGAGGCGTACGTAACAACCATTAACATAGACGGGGCTGAAGCGGAGCGGGTCGAGAGTTTCAAGTTCCTTGGTGTCCACATCACAAACAAACTATCATGGTCCAAACACACCAAGACAGTTGTGAAGAGGGCACGACAACACCTTTTCCCCCTCGGGAGACTGAAAAGATTTGGCATGGGTCCCCAGATCTTCAAAGTTTTACAGCTTCACCATCGAGAGCATCCTGACCGGTTGCATCACCGCCTGGTATGGCACCCGCTCGGCATCTGACCGTGAGGCACTACGGAGGGTAGTGCATACGGCCCAGTACATCACTAGGGCCAAGCTTCCTGACATCCAGGACCTACAGTTGACGTCAGAAGTTTACATACACTTAGGCTGGAGTCATTAAAACTCGTATTTTTACCACACCACAAATGTTTTGCTAACAAACTATGGTTTTGGCAAGTCGGTTTTTCCAACAATTGTTTAGAGACAGATTATTTCACTTATAGTCCACTGTATCACAATTCTAGTGGGTAAGAAGTTTACATACACTAAGCTGACTGGGCCTTTAAACAGCTTGGCAAATTCTAGAAAATGATGTCATGGCTTTAGAAGCTTCTGATAGGCTAATTGACATAATTTGAGTCAATTGGGAGGTGTACCTGTGGATGTAGTTCAAGGCCTACCTTCAAACTCAATGCCTCTTTGCTTGACATCATGGGAAAATCAAAAGAAATCAGCCAAGACCTCAGAATTTTTTTTTGGACCTCAAGTCTGGTTCATCCTTGGGAGCAATTTCCAAATGCCTGAAGGTACCACGTTCATCTGTACAAACAATAGTACGCAAGTATAAACACCATGGGACCACGCAGCCGTCATACCGCTCAGGAAGGAGACGCGTTCTGTCTCCTAGAGATGAACGTACTTTGGTGGAAAAAGTGCAAACCAATCCCAGAACAACAGCAAAGGACCTTGTGAAGATGCTGGAGGAAACGGGTACAAAAGTATCTATATCCACAGTAAATGTAACGGTCCTGACCTGTTTTATGTTGTTTTTGTATGTGTTTATGGTCAGGGCGTGTGTTTTGGGTGGGCAGTCTATGTTTTCTGTTTCTATGTTGGTTTTGGGTTGCCTGGTATGGCTCTTAATTAGAGGCAGGTGTTTTGCGTTTTCCTCTAATTAAGAGTCATATTTAGGTAGGGTGTTCTCACTGTTTGTTTGTGGGTGATTGTCTTCCGTATCTGTGTTATGTTTTGCACCATACGGGACTGTTCGGTTGTTCGTTCGTTTTTGATGTAGTCTGTTCCTGTCCGTGAGTTTTACGTTTTTGTTAAGTAAGTTCATGTTCAGGTTTTCGTCTACGTCGTTTTCTTGTTTTGTATTTTGGAAAGTGTTTTGTTTTTCGTTCGTTACAAATAAAAGATGGCTTATTTCCCGAATGCTGCGTATTGGTCCACTGATCTTTCTCTCCTCTCCTCGTCTGAGGAAGAGGAGAACGACAGCCCTTACAGTAAAACGAGTCCTATATTGACATAACCTGAATGGCCGCTCAGCAAGGAAGAAGCCACTGCTCCAAAACTTCCATAAAAAACCCAGACTACGGTTTGCAACTGCACATGGGGACAAAGATCGTACTTTTTGGAGAAATGTCCTCTGGTCTGATGAAACAAAAATACAACTGTTTGGCCATAATGACCATCGTTATGTTTGGAGGAAAAAGGGGGAGGCTTGCAAGCCGAAGAACACCATCCCAACCGTGAAGCACGGAGGTGGCAGCATCATGTTGTGGGGGTGCTTTGCTGCAGGAGAGACTGGTGCACTTCACAAAATAGATAGCATCATGAGGTAGGACAATTATGTGGATATATTGAAGCAACATCTCAAGACATCAGTCAGGAAGTTAAAGCTTGGTTGCAAATGGGTCTTCCAAATGGACAATGACCCCAAGCATACCTCCAAGGTTGTGGCAAAATGGCTTAAGGACAACAATGTCAAGATATTGGAGTGGCCCTCACAAAGGCCTGACCTCAATCCTATAGAACATTTGTGGGCAGAACTGAAAAAGTGTGTGTGAGCAAGGAGGCCTACAAACCTGACTCAGTTACACCAACTCTGTCAGGAGGAATGGGCCAAAATTCACCCAACTTATTGTGGGAAGCTTGTGGAAGGCTACCCAGAACATTTGACCCAAGTTAAACAATTTAACGGCAATGCTACCAAATACTAATTGAGTGTATGTAAACTTCTGACCCACTGGGAATGTGATGAAAGAAATAAAAGCTGAAATTAATCACTACTATTATTCTGACATTTAACATTCTTGAAATAAAGTGGTGATCCTAACTGACCTAAGACAGGGAATTTTTACTCTGATTAAATGTCAGGAATTGTGAAAACTGAGTTTAGATGTATGTATTTGGCTAAGGTGTATGTAAACTTCCGACTTCAACTGTATATACTAGGCGGTGTCAGAGGAAGGCCCAAAAAATTGTCAAAGACTCCAGTAACCCACGTCCTAGACTGTTACCGCACGGCAAGCGGTACCGTGGTGCCAAGTCTAGGACCAAAAGGCTCCTTAACAGCTTCTACTTCCAAGCCATAAGACTTCTGAACAATTAATCAGTCCCCCCCCCCCCCCCCCCCCTTTATTTTTACACTGTTGCTACTTGTTGTTTATTATCTATGTATAGTCACTTTACAAATGACCTTGACTAACCTGTACCACCGCACATTGAATCGGTACCAGTAACCCCTGTACATTTGTTATGTAATTTCTTGTGTTACTTTTTTATATATATATTTTTTTAAACTTTAGTTTCTTTAGTAAATATTTTCTTTACTCTATTTCTTGAACTGCATTGTTGGTTAAGGGCTTGTAAGTAAGCATTTCAAGGTAAGGTCTACACCTGTTGGCTTCGGCGCATGTGACAAATACAATTTGATTTGATTGTAGCCTTGTGTTATTATGCAATTATTAATGGCCATGTTTAATTAATTAAATTGGAAATTATCAAAGCTCTATCGCAGTTGCCGATCATTTGTTAAAACGCATTAGGTTGACGGTAACAGTCAGATTAGGCTACAGATAAAAACAATTACAGAAAATAAACACTGGCTGTTGTTGACAAACATATTCAGTTCATATACATATTATGAATATTTAATTTAGTGATTTAAATTTCGACCCCATCCTCAGTAGCTTACTCAGCAGGCTATTGGGAAACACAAGCACTTCTTACCTCAAAATCGCCAAGATATTCATGTTGAATAAATGAGTCTGTTAATTTGAAACAAGCTGCTAAATCTTTCAGTTTACATCTTGCCTAGGCTACTGTAGAATATCACAAATCAAATCAAATTCTATTGGTCACATACACATGGTTAGCAGTTATTGCGAGTGTAGCGAAATGCTTGTGCTTCTAGTTCCGACAGTGCAGCAGTATCTAACATGTAATCTAACAATTCCACAACAACTGCCTAATACACACAAATCTAAGTAAAGGAATAAGAATATATACATATAAATATATGGAAAAGCAATGACAGAGCGGCATAGGCAAGATGCAATAGATGGTAGGTCTACATCTGAAATAAGATGTAGGCATATCAGGGGCTATAGGCTACCTGCATCTATCTAAGCAAACCATGGCAAAGCTGAATTACAATCATAAACCCAGATTTGAGTCTGTAGCCTATACCTATTGGAATGACAAGTCAATCTAGTAAATTGGCCATTTATAACTGTTTGTAGTCTTAACAGAATAGTGTTATTTTAATAATCTTTTTTTTGTTCGCGTGTTTGTTCCAAGTGTTTCTTGCTCAAAGATTTCAAGATCTTCTGTCGAACTTTCATCACTCAAACTCTCCTGTCGGATTTATTTATAATTATGCACATGCACAAAAGGGATTTATTTACAATTATAAACCGGGTTTGAGCCCTGAATGCTGATGGGCTGAAAGCTGTGGTATATCAGACCTTAAACCATGGGTATAACATTGTCACGACTTCAACCGAGGCAGGCTCTCCTTCCCGTTCGGGTGGCGCTCGGCGGTCGTCGTCACCGGCCTACTAGCTGCCACTGACTCTTTTTCCTCCCCCACCTTATGTGTTTATTTGTATCACCTGGGTTTAGGTAATTGGCAATTAGTGTGGCTTTATTAGTCAGCCAGCCCGTACGCTTCTTTGTGCGGGATTGTTCGTCTGTTGCTTTGGATTTCGGGAGTGGTTATTTGTATTGTGTACTGGGTTTGTCTCTGGTGTTTGTAGACAGGTGTTTATGACACCCAGTAAGTCCGTGTTGGACATTTTGGTTTGCCGGTTGGGCATTAAAGATCACCGTATTGAAGCTCTGCTGTTCCTGCGTCTGATTTCACACCCCCCGACACCCAGGTCGTTACAAACATAAAAATACTTCAACGTCTCTTGACGTTGTGCACTTGATCAAGGCACTTAATCCCTAAACCAGAGCACTGCTTTGTGGCGGACCCTGTTGTACTCCTCTCCAAACAGGTGCAATGTGTTGGAGGAGTATTGTGCATTGGAGAGGAACAGAAGGATTCTATTCAAAAGAATCATGTTTAGCAGCTAAGTTGCTCTTCTGGTTAACATACTGTATAGGGCTATATCCACTGAGTGTACAAAACATTAAGAACACCTTCCTAATATCGAGTTGTACCTTTGGCCCTCAGAACAGCCTCAATTTGTCGGGGCATACAAGTTGTTGAAAGCGTTCCACAGGGATGCTGGCCCATGTTGACTCCAATGCTTACCACAGTTGTATCATGTTGGCTGGACCATTCTTGATATACACGGGAAACTTTTGAGCGTGAAAATCCCAGCAGCGTTGCAGTTCTTTACACACACCGGTGCGCCTGGCACCTACTACCCCATTCAAAGGCACTTAAATCTTTTGTCTCGCCCATTCACCCTCTGAATGGCACACATACACAATCCATGTCTCAGTTGTATCAAGGCTTAAAAAATATGCTTTACCCTGTCTCCTCCCCTTCATCTACACTGATTGAAGTGGATTTAACAGGTGGCATCAATAAGGGATCAGGATCATAGCTTTCAACTGGTCAGTCTATGTCATGGAAAGAGCAGAGGTTCTTAATGATTTGTTCACTCAGTGTATATTGGCTAGTAGGCATAGCTTGACTTGGGCAGGAGCTCACCGGAACTGAGTACCGGCACCTCAAATGTTCTAATGCTTGAGTTCCTGCACCTCTTATATAATATTAGCTCAAAAGTATGGCAGAGTTCCTGCTCCTAAATATAAACAGTACCAGCATCCAAAATGAGTACCAGCACCTATTTCAGTCCAAATCACTAGTAGGCCTACTATACACTAAAACCGTTGCCTTCTTAGCATCAAATAATAAGCTATGCAGAGCCATGGTCCTGGGTCCATCCAGATATATAAACTGTAGTAGTTACATAGATCCAAGACCTGTGATAAACAGGACCAGACCTGGACCCGGGTTACAAGTTTACATTTTGGACCTGAATCCGAAAGGGTCCCAGGTCCGGTATCAGGTATTCGGTTTGGGTGGACCTGTGAAGACCTCTGCTTTGAAGTACTCCATCCATCACCTCTCATTAATAGTCACATGGGATTACAGTCAGTACCACAGCCTAACAAGTACCCTAATTGCAGAATGGGTTTATGCTAATCACATAGAATACTGTACTCTACCGTACACTTTAGTTAAGGTCAATCTTTCTATTTTGTTGGTGTTATTAGATTATTAAACTTTAGATGATTAGATGAGTTTATTAGTCACATGCACAGGGACGCACATGTACTTGCAGGGTACAGTGAAATGATTAAGATCCATCAGTGCAGGTCAAAAAGAGAAGTGAATGAAACAATCATAAATAAACATAATAATAATATATACATATTTACAACTGTATCAATGATAAATGTCCATTGGGGAGTGGGGGCAGGGTAAATGTCCATGGAGGGGCAGGGTAAATGTCCATGCAGGGGGGGGCAGGGTAAATGTCCACGGAGGGGGGGGGGGGGGGAGGGGCAGGGTAAAGTTGCATAGGGAGGACCCAGTTGCATAGGGAGGAGTTCAGTCCCAGGGTCATGAGTTTAGAGGGCACTGTGGTATTGAAGGCCAAGCTGTGGTCAATGAACAGCATCCATTCTTGTCCAGGTGGGTGAGAGCAGTGCAATGGCGATTGCGTCACTTTCAGGGTGGTAGTCGAATTGGGGAGGAAGGGATGTGGTCTTTGACTAGCATCTCAAAGCACTTAATGATGATGGAAGTGAGTGCTACTGTTCGGTAGTCATTCAGTTCAGTTACTTTCCTTCTGATGACCCTGTTTATGACGTTCCAAATATCACGTTGACATGACAGTAAATGCCTGAAATATTCCAGTTTAAACCAATTTACTTTTAATACCAGTACCAGTGAATCCACTGCACGTTGTGACGTTCGTTTTGAGAGACTCGTGATATTGGTAAACCTAACTGACGTCGCGTGCTTCTGCTTGAGAAGCACCAAGGTAAACCAATCATTGTCAGCAATTTTTTGACGTCAACCAATGGCGAATTCAGTATTTTCTTTAGAGGCGGGGTTTCTGAGAAACATTGAGCAATGGGTTAGGTTGTTAGCTAGAAAGTTAGCTAATGGCTGGGGGAAAGAGATCCTCCTCAACCCTCGCTTCGGGAGAGTTTCAGGATTCCCTGAAGTAAAAACACCCGAATATTCCACAAGAGATACCCCTGAAGGAAGTTAAGGTCAACAATAACAACGCTAATATACGTATTGTCAAGATAAGTATGCAGGATGCAGTAGCCGGGACGAGAATGCTGACGGACGCCTTCGAGGACGAGATCGACTCGGTGACTCCTCGCACCCCAGCGGTAGGGATGGGGGTAGGAGCAACACCAGGAGTCGGACTCCGGGGCATAGGGATTGGTGTGGGCGGAAAGAAAGTACGATTGTTTGGCGAGCCCGGTGGGCCTCCTACAGATAGACTGGATTTCAAACTGGCTGCGGCTGCAGTCCTTTCCTCTGGTCCCGGATCCAACAGCGACGAAGACGAGGTCTCAGAGGTAACATTAGCTAGATATGCTAGTTAGCCAACTAGCTAGCGCGAACGTTCATCTCACTGCCTAGCCAGCTAGTTAGCTGTGGGCAGCCACCCCCTCCTAGGCTGACGAAATAACATTATAAACAACTACGAATTTGCTTCAAACATGTCTCCAGATAACTCAATTGCTCATGGGTTGTCAGACATAAGGAGAATAGTGCAAGACACCAACATAATTACACGATAACCGATGTAATGTTTTATTTATGCGGCGTAGGCTGTGACCACGGCCTAGTTCGGGTGGAAGCGATCATGCCATCGTCAGTGCTAGCTATTAAGTTAGCAATCGTCTCGCAGCACAGATACACATTCTCAACTTCGGACACTACACACTGGTGGGAGAGCACGTATTCACACTGTCAGAACAAGCACGGGCTGTCAATCTTGCCAATATTAAAACGACCTACAATTTTAAAGTAATGGTGCAATTACGTCACCATTTATACATTATATCACATTTAAATCTGACGGTCTTTCAATTCTTCAACACACGTTTTAGACAGCTAACGTTTGTTGGCTAACTGTCCTAGCTAGTTGAGTGGTCGATCATCGGGCTGTCATAAATAAAGAATAGACGGATCAGATGACACTGGTCTCAGCCTCACGAGGCAGTGACAACTCTATATAACTGTCCTGCGTTGTAACAATTTGTAACAGTCGCCTTTCAGAGTTGTGCCCAACTTTACATGTGTTGGTAGGCTTACAGGGCACCACCGTTGAGGTTGATACCTGACAGTTGAGCAGACATCGCGAGCTACAACATGGTCACACACAAACCACGAGTTCCTGTTCTGTCATCTGTAATGATGATAACACAACAGGTTCAACTCTAAAATCTTTCTTATGTGGATTAGTTTCCTGACACGTTTGCCCTCTGCTTGTTCACCACCAACCAATCAACTTCCATGTCCAGTGAAGGTGTGACTTTTAAAGCCACACCTGTGGTTGCCCTGCCATACCATGCCCCACCATACCCAGCCCTAACCTAACCTGTATGTGGACTTGTGGTGGCCATGACACAATGAAGTTGTTGTCTGACTGACACATTGTTACCTGTCTGGCTATTCTGTCCACTTCCTACCAAGGCACCATGCTTGCTTTGTCATTATAACTGTTGAAATGTAATTAGGCTTGCATGGTGTCATGTGACAGTCTATGGACTCCCATTCTAGGAACACATTCTAGGATCATGTTTGCCTGGAAACCCAATGTTGAATTGCATTGAATTCTATATCAGGCAAAATGAGTGTTTGTATAAGGAAATGTTCCTCTCACGACCTGTACAAGCCAGCAAATTTACATTTAAACATTCTAAACCGGTTGTTACCGCTGTTGGTCCTTTTTATGGTAGGAATGTCAGACAATATATCCACAGGAAAGGATAGTTAAATCACTTTATCAAAGTGCCGGAAGTGCGTTGATTTCTGTCACCTGAAGCATGCGCTGAACCATGTAAACCCGAGCGCGGCAGGTATGCATTCTTCCGGTGACAGAAATCTGAACACACTAGCAGCGCTTTGGGCAGTTGTTCTTTTACTTTCCTGTGTATACAATGTCTCATTCCTACCTGCAAAAGGTCCAACCACACAGATGACCGGTAAAGTAAGTTAAAATATAATTGTATTCAACATTCTGGCTGATTGAGTTTGTGGAAATGTTCCTGATTCAAACATTAATTTCTGCCCAACATTTAATTCAATCCAATTGGGTTTCCAGGCAAGGGTCACATCTGTGTGTGACGCATGTTGGAACGGCCAGACCAGACTATAACCTGACAGTGGCTCAGGGCTAGGGAGCCAAATCATGATAATACTGGAAAATCAATCCACTAATAAGTTTCCCATTTCAACAAAGGGTTTTATTTATTCATGAGGCAGTGCCATTTTTTTTCTGTCATGTTATAAGTCTGTCTGTCTCGTAACATGTGCACCTGCAGAGAGCACTTTTCCATGTCATGGTGTTGGATAGATGGAAGCTGTGGAGCCTGGCATGTTAACATGGTGTAGTAGACAATGCCTGTTGAGCTACCACCTCCTGACCAAATCATAAGCCACAAGTAAATAGTGAGCATTACGTCTGGAATGGATTTGAAGTTCTCGTGTTTCATTTGGGAAATGAGATGGGAGACGAGAGCAGGCCGCTATCTTTCTTGCTCTACCGTCTGTCTTTTGGGAATTGGTTGAGACTGAATGCACAGTATATGTATGATACCTGTGTTAAGTTTTGTGGCCTTTCTAAAAGGCCTTGAGGATGTGGCTGAAAGGGAGGTATTGTTGTGAAATGTTAGCCTAGTGGAGAGCTCACTCCTGTGGGCTGCAGCTGAACTCTGAGCTCCAGGATTAAGCAGATGCCTTTACAGGCCTTTCCAGCTCTCTGGGTGCAACACAGTGCTGGGAACTATAGTTCATTGATGGGCAGGAGTGATGTCCATTGTTGTTTGTGAGAGCCCTCTTGGAACTACATCCCCCAAAAGTAATTGTTTTCTGCATTCCAGGTGTATAGCTACATTCCTCCACACAGACTGCTGCGAGTCTGTCTGTCTGGACTCCCAGTAGCTTTTCCTTACTGGTCCTCATCTCAGTGAAGAAATACAGCTAAAGGCAGACTATTGACTCAGTTAGCTCAGTCCTCTGTTTTTGTTTTGAATGCTGTTTGACAGTTGCAGGTGACACATTGTTTTCATTACATATCTTTGCATACTGTAGTGCTAGGAATGTGACCAGTTTGTCTTATTTAATATTTTTTTGTGAATTTGAAACAGTTTATTACCTGTTGTCAGAAGTTTAAACACATCATTAATATTGAATTCACAGGATCTATTCCCTTATTTTATCTGCACTCCCGTCACGTTCCTCAAATCTTTGCTAAGCAATGCTAGTAAACAGCACACTAGTTTGGAACTGGGACAGGTTAGTCGGCATGTTGTTGTGTACACAGACGGACACAAGCCCCTCTCTCCGGCCCTGACCTTGGGCAGCTGCAGTCCCAGCACGGAGCTGTGCCAGGAGCCTGTGCTGTATGTACTGAATTTGCTGCATGCTGTTTCCTCCATGCTGCTGTTCTGTTCTGTGTTAAAGGTTCAGCTATGGGTTAACTGATCCAGGCACCAATACCGACCCTCCTGGAGTACCTTTTTACAGCTACATACAGCCCCGTAGCATACGGTCAAGGCAGCCTTTCTAGAAGAGCTAGGAACTGATGGATATGGTTTTCAAATCAAGACCTTGACTCGCTCTGTTTACACTAACTTCTCAGAGCCTGCTTGGCTTGATTGGCCCCACTCGAGAGAACCTTATGCCGGCTGCTGGTGTTGATATGGAACGGATGTCACTCCATGCATGTTTTTGAGATGTTTATTATGGAACACTTGTTTTGCTCCTTGACCCACATCGAAGTCTCAAGTCTTTTCAGTTATTACACACACAAAGCAACAAACGAATGTTTCTAGTCAAAAGACAGTTTTCGGTTGCAAATCCCCTTAAAGGGATCAGCATAATATGAACCACCATTTTGGAAAACATTGATTTAGAAAACATTTAAGGAGTTTGTATACCGAAAATGCTTGTTAGTTTGCGGACGAAGTTGTGAGGTAGAACACTGAGATGGGAATCTGTGTCAGTCACAAGGCTCCTACATAAAGGCCCTGGATCTTAGATATTCCATAGCTAGGCTGGCCTTTTGCGCTCAGCTCAGGGTAACTCACTGTACTGTACAGAGCCAAGCCATTCATCAAACAACGGTTCCAGACTGGAGAAACAGCCTCTGTTCTTTCCCATCCACATCAAAAATAAAAACGGGCTCTACACATTATCTCCATTCATTTAAAAAACAAAATCATAATTTAACCAAGACCTGATCAATTTGATGACTACGTGTCTACCATTTGGTTTTGAAGTATTGAAACCAAACCATTTGATTTGAATGATAAGTATTTTTTATAATCAACATGAAAAGGTAAGAAGCGCTCATCGTTTCAAATAAGCTACGTATTGAACAGCATATAACACTAAATAGCCGGACGAGTAGCCTATAAAAGGAACAAATTAATTATTTAGGCTATATTATTAGTATAATTTGATTATTTGGCTGGCAGGAACATTCAGCGCTCAGCTTTTAAACTATTTTGTTGTATTAAATCATCATAGTCTAAATTGCGCATATAGGCTGTGACTTACTTAGAATTAAATCAAAATGAAACAGTGCTTTTGAATTCACTTTTAGAAACAAGTTTGGCCAGACTCTCTTGTGGCTTCAGCCTCATGCGGTGGTTCCTGGAGAGCAGGTCAGCAGCGGAGAATACCCTCTCCCTGCTTGCAAAGCCACTGGGGATGCTTAACACCCTTTGGGCCACTCTTGCCAGAATGGGCAGGGATGCGATGTTGTCTTTCCAAAAGGTGATAACATCTTCATCTGCTTTTCTTCTCATGGCCTTTAGATAGGTCCGCCTCCGTGTCGAACGCCGCCTCCTCCGTGTCGGACGCCGCCTCCTCCGTGTCGGACGCCGCCTCCTCCGTGTCGGACGCCGCCTCCTCCGTGTCGGACGCCGCCTCCTCCGTGTCGGACGCCGCCTCCTCCGTGTCGGACGCCGCCTCCTCCGTGTCGGACGCCGCCTCCTCCGTGTCGGACGCCGCCTCCTCCGTGTCGGACGCCGCCTCCTCCGTGTCGGACGCCGCCTCCTCCGTGTCGGACGCCATCTCTTAGTCCGTCATTTGTCTCCTCAAGACCAGTTGTGTTGAAGGCCTTGACCATGTTTCTTGCGCTGTCAGTCACCACCAGCTGTCGCTGCACGTTCTAGTTTCTCAGGACACTTTGACATTTCTGCTAAATGGCCTCTGCTGTGTGGTGTCCTTGTATGTGCTTGTAGCTCAGCAACACCATGTGGCCTTTATATTTTCCGTCAATTAAACAAGCGACAAGCCCCCCCCCCACCCCAGGAAACTGTGCCCCCCTTCTTCTAGTCCAAATGTCAGTTGACACAACGAAACCATCACCTAGTTGTAATTGGTCTCTCGGCTTGGCTTTGATTTGGAGGGAGTGGGGAATGTTTGGAGGTTGTCTCTGACCATATAGCAAGGGGAGTGTGGCTTACAAGTAAAACCAAATGCATGCTCTTCAACCGATCGCTGCCTGCTCCTGCCCGCCTGTCCAACATCACTACTTTGGACGGCTCTGACTTAGAATATGTGGACAACTACAAATACCTAGGTGTCTGGTTAGACTGTAAACTCTCCTTCCAGACCCACATCAAACATCTCCAATCCAAAGTCAAATCTAGAATTGGCTTCCTATTCCGCAACAAAGCATCCTTTACTCATGCTGCCAAACATACCCTTGTAAAACTGACCATCCTACCAATCCTCGACTTCGGTGATGTCATTTACAAAATAGCCTCCAAAACCCTACTCAATAAATTGGATGCAGTCTATCACAGTGCCATCCGTTTTGTCACCAAAGCCCCATATACTACCCACCACTGCGACCTGTACACTCTCGTTGGCTGGCCCTCGCTTCATACTCGTCGCCAAACCCATTGGTTCCAGGTCATCTACAAGACCCTGCTAGGTAAAGTCCCCCCTTATCTCAGCTCGCTGGTCACCATAGCAGCACCCACCCGTAGCACGCGCTCCAGCAGGTATATCTCTCTAGTCACCCCCAAAACCAATTCTTCCTTTGGACGCCTCTCCTTCCAGTTCTCTGCTGCCAATGACTGGAACGAACTACAAAAATCTCTGAAACTGGAAACACCTATCTCCCTCACTAGCTTTAAGCACCAGCTGTCAGAGCAGCTCATAGATTACTGCACCTGTACATAACCCATCTACAATTTAGCCCAAACAACTACCTCTTTACCTACTGTATTTATTTATTAATTTATTTTGCTCCTTTGCACCCCATTATTTCTGTCTCTACTTTGCACTTTCTTCCAATGCAAACCAACCATTCCAGTGTTTTTTTTAGTTTTTATTTTACTTGCTGTGTTGTACTCACTTCGCCTCCATGGCCTTTTTATATTTTTATTTATACATATATCTGTTTGCCTTCACCTCCCTTATCTCACCTCACTTGCTCACATTGTATATAGACTTATTTTTTTATCTTTTTCACTGTATTATTGACTATATGTTTGTTTTTACTCCATGTGTAACTATGTGTTGTTGTATGTGTCGAACTGCTTTGCTTTATCTTGGCCAGGTCGCAATTGTAAATGAGAACGTGTTCTCAATTTGCCTACCTGGTTAAATAAAGGTTAAATAAAAAAAAAAAAGGCGGTTTGTAGCCTGGTTGAGTTGCACATACAACGTACCGGATCCCTTCCCATTGTCCTTTAGTTAGGGGCCCAAAGTCCAAGTAAACCATTTTAAAGCCTCCAATTGGCTATTTATCATTACGTCTTGAAAAGCAATATTGGAATGTGTCTTTCTCCTGCGAAGTAAATTGCTGCTGCGTCTCCTTCTCTGTAATACAAATTATGACTGACCCCAATTAGTCGACTGGTCGTTTGTTTGGACGATCAAGTTATTTTTTGTTGAGCAGCATCAAATATATATATTTTTTTATGGCTCACGACACCTGTCTCATTCACGCCCATCTCATTTAACTAATCCATTGCGGAGGACGAGGCTAATCCATTGCGGAGGACGAGGCTAATCCATTGCGGAGGACGAGGCTAATCCATTGCGGAGGACGAGGCTAATCCATTGCGGAGGACGAGGCTAATCCATTGCGGAGGACGAGGCTAATCCATTGCGGAGGACGAGGCTAATCCATTGCGGAGGACGAGGCTAATCCATTGCGGAGGACGAGGCTAATCCATTGCGGAGGACGAGGCTAATCCATTGCGGAGGACGAGGCTAATCCATTGCGGAGGACGAGGGATGGCACAGTCCAAGAAGGGGAGTGTGGCTAATATGCACAATGCACGTCTCGCTCAGAATGTGTGCTCTCCCGTCAATGTGTTCATATTTAATTGTTTCATAACTTTAATTGTGTGAATTGTTTGCATTTGATTGTTAGTGTCTATCAACTTCCCATTACATATATCACCATTAGTACATTTACCATGAATTCCGAATTCTCATCTACAATGTCTGTTTATGGTAATTTCTGTTTCTGTTCATTCTTCTTCTTCTTCTTATTCCTATCTTTTACCGTTCCTCGAACAAAATGTTTTTGTATGTTTCTTTAGGTAGGCCTAAAGGTTTTTAGGTAAAGTAACTCTATCAAATCAGAAAACTCCTTGGAAGAACTAATATGTCAGGCCTATTGGTCCAAAATCAATGATGGCTTATTGTATAGATAGTAGAACGAAAACGATCAGATTTTTGGTCTACAAATACCTTGCTACAATGACAGTTAGCTAGCTACCCACCTTGTTCCTTTCTATTAGCATGTGCATGTAGTACACCACCATGATTTTGGGATACGTGTCTTTTCAGATTCCACAATGATTCTTTATTTGTAGACACTCCCTCTCTTGGTCCTCCTCTTTGTAAGTCACCTTGGTTTTGCACCTCTGTGTTTTATCAGCTTCTTGACGAAGTGTTTAGCAAACTCCATGACAGTAGCTAAAGCAAGGGGCTAAAGCAGCATACAAGTAGCCTGCAAATGCATGCTGGGCCGGGAATGCTCCCAGCTCGTGAAGGGAGCGCTACTTGAGCGAAATTTGAGCGTCTAGAACGCCGACCCTCCAGCCTTGGGGAAACTTGCCTCGAGCTCCAGTCAAATTGGGCACTCCTTTACATTCTGCTCACATACTCTGGAGTGGTGTCACTTCTCCCCCAACTCTAGCAAACACCGCTGATTAAACTAATTGCATTCTAAACTGAAGATCATGATTATTGGAGTTAGGTATGTTTAGCATTTTTATTAGGATCCCCATTAGCTGTTGTAAAAGCAGCAGCTACTCTTCCTGGGGTCCAAACAAAACATGAAACATAATACAGAATGACATAATACAGAACATCAATAGACAAGAACAGCTCAAGGACAGAACTACATACATTTAGCTGGGGGGAAAGTGTGACACCAATCAGGCCCCTGTGGACTGGAGCTGCCCATCCTTGTTCTAAAGCAACTCCCAGCACAATGAATGCATACATTTTAAGTAGTGATGCACCGATATGACATTTTTGACTGATATCTGATCTTTTCCTTGCCAAAAAAAACAATAACGATAACCGATATAAACATTTTTAGCGGCCTTTTAAGCATTCTAGTACAGTTAAATAGTTTACACACACGCATGGACTCCAAGAGGCGTCACTACAGTCCCTGGTTCGAAACCAGGCTGTATCACATCCGGCCGTGATTGGGAGTCCCATAGGGTGGCACACAATTGGCCCAGCGTCGTCCGGGTTTGGCCGGGGTAGGACGTCATTGTAAATAAGAATTTGTTCTTAAATGACTTGCCTAGTTAAAGGTTACACACACCACTCTGACCAAAAAGTTATTTTGTTGGCATTTATGTATGTCCCCATATTTTTTTATTTTTATTTAACCTTTATTTAACTAGGCAAGTAAGTTAAGAACAAATTCTGCCTTGTTTAGGGGCAGAACGACAGATTTTTACCTTGTCAGCTCGGGGATTCAATCTAGCAACCTTTCTGTTACTGGCCCGACGCTCTAGCCACGAGGCTACCTGCCGCCCCATTACCAGTAAAACGTAATCAAAACCTATTTCTTTCACTTACTTGCTGTGCTGTTTCGTTGTTCATTTGTTAAGTTGTTTCATTCTCAACCAGGATTTCTCATACTATGGAATGCCGTTTGGGTCTTTGTGTCAAATAACACTATTTGACATGTCAAATAAGCTTGTTGACCAATCGGGACCTGAATATGACTGTTCTTCCCCAAAGACATAGCAAACCGACATCTGTTTCAGTAGCTATATAGTTAGCTAGCTAACTATATAGCTAGGTGTGATTGAAATAACCCTCATTTATAAGACAGTTATCCTGTCTGTAACCCCTCGCCAACAGCCAATGAAATTGCAGGGCGCCAAATTCAATCAACAGAAATCTCGAAATTCAAATTTCTCAAACATACAAGTATTAGACACCGTTTTAACCTGTTTGGCGTGCAAGCCCGACCTCGGACCGAAAATGACACCCCTGCAGGGCGCGAAATTCAAAATCTATTTTTTAAAAATATTTAACTTTTACACATTAACAAGTCCAATACAGCATTTGAAAGATAAACATCTTGTCAATCCAGCCAACATGTCCGATTTTTTAAATGTTTTACAGAGAAAACACCACATATATTTATGTTAGCTCACCACCAAATACAAAAGTGGACAGACACGTATGAATTATGATTATGAAGTATGAATTATGATTGAAGTAGCATGCACAACCAACCGAAATAAACTAAAACCAACCTAAAGAGCCCAGAAAAAACGACCTCAGATGACAGTCATATAACATGTTACACAATAAATCTATGTTTTGTTCATAAAAAGTGCATATTTTAGCTATAAATCAGTTTTACATTGATGCTACCCAAAAATGCTAATACATAGCTACAGTCTGAATCCAGCCGGGAGTAGCCAGAGAAAATACATACACCAACGTCGGCTACTAATTACACCTCATAAAACATTTCAGAAAAACATATGGTGGATAACTAATGAAAGACAGATATCTTGTGAATACAGACAACATTTCCGATTTTTGAAGTGTTTTACAGCGAAAACACAATATATCGTTATATTAGCTAACATCATAAGCTAGCATAAGGCAGCATTGATTCTAGTCAAGCGCTAGCCTAGCACAGTTAGCAGAGTTAGCATTCAACAGTTCGACATATATATGAAAAAGCATCCCAAATTGGGTCTTATCTTTCTTGGTACTCCATCAGAATGTTGTAACGGGGTCCAATGTCCAGTAGAGTCTTTAGTTGGGTTCCAGAACGAATTATTTCCCTCTTTGGTTAGCTAGCACGATAGCATTGCTGCGCTAGAAAGCTTTTCTTCAAAAAATTCTTCCGTCGTTTCACATCTAAAGTCCAGAATAAATTGCAATAATATAATTAAAGTATATTGAAAAAACATACTTTAGGATGATTTTGTGACACGTATCAAATAATATCGTAGTCAGGCATCATATTCAACGTTATCTACCTTGTTCCAGAAGCCGAGATCAAATTATCCTTCGCGCCCGGATTTTTATTTTAACTGCGCAGGTCTCACAAGAAGTTGTGTTATTCAGTCCAGGGACGAGATATTCGACTCCTTTCAATTCTCACTTCCGCATTACAGTCTGACGAACGCCTCTGACGTGTCCCTATGGTCACAAGTCAAATGGCCTTTTATAGAGAAGGTCTTAAAGAGACACATCGCATTTTGGGAAACTCAATTCGGCTGGGAAAATGGCTGTAAAAATATTTCTGTTCGACTTAGAGAAACAATTCAAACCTTTTTAGAAACTACAGACTGTTATCTATCCAACAGTAGTAAATATATGCATATTGGAAAATAAAAAGTTTCTTAGGAGGCCGTTTGAAAATGTGCACACATTTTCCAGTTTTTTCAATATTCAGCGTGCAGCCATAACAGGTTAAAGATAAACTTCTCGTTAATCCAACCACAGTCTCCGATTTCAAAAAGGTTTTTCGGCGAAAGCACAACATATCATTATGTTAGGTCAACAACTAGTCACAGAAAGCATACAACCATTTTCCAACCAAAGAGTCACAAAAAGCCACAAAAAGCAGAAATAGAGATACAATGAACCACTAACCTTTGATAGTCTTCATCAGATGACACTCCCGGGACAACATGTTACACAATACATGTATGTTTTGTTCGATCAAGTTCATATTTATATCCAAAAACCTCCGTTTACATTTGGCTTTGCCTCCAAAACATCCCGTGAATTTGCACAGAGCCACATCAATTTACAGAAATACTCATAATAAACTTTGATGCAAGTATTATGCACAGAATTATGGATATACTTCTCCTTAACCTCTACTGCCTCAGAAACCCGGATCCGGGAGCACCCCCCCCCCCCCCCCCCCCCCCCCCCACACACACTGATTAGCATAGCTAGCATAGCTTCACAAGTAAATAGTAGCATCTAAATATCATTAAATCACAAGTCCAAGACACCAGATGAAAGATACAGATCTTGTGAATAAAGCCACCATTTCAGATTTTTAAAATGTTTTACAGGGAAGACAAAATATGTAAATCTATTAGCTAAACAGTTAGCAAAATACACCACTTTTCTAACTCCATCAGTTTTTTACTACTTCAGGTGCTATCACCAATTCGGCTAACCTAAGATATTGATAGCCACTAACAAAGAAAAAACCTCTTTAGATGACAGTCTGATAACATATTTATGGTATAGGATAGGTTTTGTTAGAAAAAAGTGCATATTTCAGGTAGAAATCACAGTTTACAATTGCACCTACCATCACAAGACGACTAGAATTACTATAGAGAGCAACGTGTATGACCAATTTACTCTTAATAAAACATTTCATAAGAATAGACAAAGCATAGCAATGGAAAGACCCAGATCTTGTGATTCCAGACAATATTTCAGATTTTCTAAGCGTTTTACAGCGAAAACACAATAAATCGATAAGTTAGCATACCACATGTGAAAACGTTACCAGAGCATCGATTCCAGCCAAAGAGCGCTATAACGTAATCACCGCCAAAATATATTAATTTTTTCACTAACCTTCTCAGAATTCTTCCGATGACACTCCTGTAACATCATTTTACAACATACATATACAGTTTGTTCGAAAAGGTGCATATTTAGCCATACAAAACCGTGGTTACACAATAAAAATACTAGGAAATCAAGCCTCAATATGTCTGACGTCATCTATCAGAGTGATCTAGTTTAATTGAAAGCTAATCATATACTTGACTAAAAAATACAGGGTTGACAGGAATCGAAAGACAAATTAGTTCTTAATGCAACCGCTGACTTACATTTTTAAAATTATCCTTACTTTTCAATACAGGGTTCGCCAAGTGACGCGATAACAAACAAAATGGCGAAATATGCGTTTAAAATATTTCGACAGAACAACGATTTATCATATTAAATATTGCTTACTTTGAGCTGTTCTTCCATCAGATTCTTGGGCAATGTATCCTTTCTATGTTGTAATCTTCTTTTGGTCGATAGATGTCCTCTGTCCTTCGAAATATCCACTAACGATCGAACGGGACCACAAAACGTGTCCAAAGTTTCAGAGTGCACAACAAAGAAATTCCTCAATCGCACTAAACGGATATAAATTGCTATAAAACGGTTCAAATTAACTACATTATGATGTTTTTAACAACTATAACGACTGAAAACATGACCGGAGAAATATCACTCTCTAAAAAACGATTTGGAAGGAGGCAGGTCTGATGTCCATTTGGCGCATGACGCATGCAGGGAGAGAGCGGTACTTCTACGTTTTCGTGAATTATAGTGGCTGTGATTGTGCAATCGACTCCATTCAAAACGTGATGACGTACAGACACCCAGAGGAAGACGTAGGCAGTGTCGGTTTCTTCATAGCATTCACTGTCGCCTTAAAAACAGACTCCAGATCAGAGGTAAAAATTTCTGAAATCTGACCCCTGTCATGAAAAGTGCTGTAGATATTGTTCTGTACCACTCAGAGACAAAATTTCAACGCTTAGAGAAACTAGAAAGTGTTTTCTATCCAATAATAACAATAATATGCATATTGTACGATCAAGAATTTAGCAGGAGGCAGTTTAATTTGGAGACCCAAATATGCTAATGCAGAACAGCACCCCCTATAGTTCCAAGAAGTTTTAATGCAACCGCTGTGTCAGATTTCAAAAAAGCTTTACGGAAAAAGCAAACCATGCAATAATCTGAGTACGGCACTCAGAGACCAAAACAAGCCAAACATATACCCGCCATGTTGCGGAATCAAGAGTCAGAAATAGCATTATAAATATTCACTTACCTTTGATCTTCATCAGAATGTACTCCCAGGAATCCCAGTTCCACAATAAATGTTTGTTTAGTTCGATAAAGTCCACCATATAAGTCCAAATACCTCCTTGTTGTTCGCGCCTTGAGTTCGCAAAAATTTGCCACCACACTGACCAAGGCCCTTCTCCCCCTTCTCCCCCGATTGCCCATTTAAGAATGGAGGCCACTGTGTTCCTGGGGACCTTCAATGCTGCAGACATTTGTTGGGAAGAGTACCCTTTGTTGGTACCCTTCCCCATATTTGCCTTGACACAATTTTGTCTCGGAGCTCTACGGACAATTCCTTCGACCTCATGGCTTGGTTTTTGATCGGACATGCTCTGTCAACTGTGGGACCTTGTATAGATAGGTGTGTGCCTTATCAAATCATGTCCAATCAATTGAATTTACCACAGGTTGACTCCAATCAAGTTGTAGAAACATCTCAAGGATGATCCATGGAAACAGGAGGCATCTGAGCTCAATTTCGAGGCTCATAGCAAAAGGTCTGAATATTAAATAAGTTACCTGCTTTTTCTTTTTTCTAATAAATTAGCAAAAAAAAGTTTTCGCATTGTCATTATGGGGTATTGTGTGTAGATAGATTTTTTATTTTATTTAATCCACTTTAGAATAAGGCTGTAACGTAACAAAATGTGTGAAGGTCAAAGGGTCTGAATACTTCCCGAACGCTGTGTTGGCTTGACGGAGTCTTCCTCAATGCCCAGACCGTGTCCGTAATAAGGCCTCTGTGCCAATGTGAACGTGTCAGGCAGTTGGAGGGATGGACTTTGCATCAGACCTGAAGAGACACCTCAGTGTGTACAGCATGTCTAGGTCAACAAGTAGAAAAACTAACACAGGTCTGAAGCCTACATATAGGACAGGGACTCCTTGAGAAATGACAGAGGGAGGTTTTGTTTTCCCTGTCCCTGCCTGCAATACAGCTGTCCCGTAGTTCATGCTAGCCCTTACAGCGGTCCCGTAGTTCATGCTAGCCCTTACAGCGGTCCCGTAGTTCATGCTAGCCCTTACAGCGGTCCCGTAGTTCATGCTAGCCCTTACAGTGGTCCCGTAGTTCATGCTAGCCCTTACAGCGGTCCCGTAGTTCATGTTAGCCCTTACAGCGGTCCCGTAGTTCATGCTAGCCCTTACAGCGGTCCCGTAGTTCATGCTAGCCCTTACAGCGGTCCCGTAGTTCATGCTAGCCCTTACAGCGGTCCCGTAGTTCATGCTAGCCCTTACAGCGGTCCCGTAGTTCATGCTAGCCCTTACAGCTGTCCTGTAGTTCATGCTAGCCCTTACAGCTGTCCTGTAGTTCATGCTAGCCCTTACAGCGGTCCCGTAGTTCATGCTAGCCCTTACAGCGGTCCCGTAGTTCATGCTAGCCCTTACAGCGGTCCCGTAGTTCATGCTAGCCCTTACAGCGGTCCCGTAGTTCATGTTAGCCCTTACAGCGGTCCCGTAGTTCATGCTAGCCCTTACAGCGGCGCCGTAGTTCATGCTAGCCCTTACAGCGGTCCCGTAGTTCATGCTAGCCCTTACAGCGGTCCCGTAGTTCATGCTAGCCCTTACAGTGGTCCCGTAGTTCATGCTAGCTCTTACAGCGGTCCCGTAGTTCATGCTAGCCCTTACAGCGGTCCCGTAGTTGGTTGACCTGTAAAAAGTCAGAGCCAATTTAATAGGTCTAGAGCAGGATACCGATTTATTGGCGGACCAAAAAAAGCCAATACCGATTAATCGGATATGTATATTTGTAATAATGACAATTACAACAATACTGAATGAACAATGAACACTTATTTTATCTTAATATAATACATAAATAAAATCAATTTAGTCTCAAATAAATATGGAAACCTGTAAAAGTGCAATACGTGCCATGTAAAAAAGCTAACGTTCAAGTTCCTTGCTCAGAACATGAGAACATATGAAAGCTGGTGGTTCCTTTTAACACGAGTCTTCAATATTTCCAGTTAAGAAGTTTTAGGTAGGTTGTAGTTATTATAGGAATTATAGCTCGTTGACTATTTCTCTCTATACCATTTGTATTTTATATACCTTTGACTATTGTATGTTCTTATAGGCACTATAGTATTGCCAGCATAATCTCAGGAGTTGATAGGCTTGAAGTCATAAACAGCGCTGTGCTTCAAGCATTGCTAAGAGCTGCTGGCAAACGCAGTAAACTGCTGTTTGAATGAATGCGTACGAGCCTGCTGCTGCCTACAACCGCTATATCAAATCATTAGCTTAATTATGATATAATAAACACACATACGAGCCTTAGGTCATTATTATGGTCACATCCGGAAACTATCATTTCGAAAACAAAACGTTTATTATTTTGGTGAAATACGTTCCATATTTTATCGAACGGGTGGCAACCCTAAGTCTAAATATTGCTGTTACATTGCACAACATTCAATGTTATGTCATAATTATGTAAAAACCTGGCAAATTAATTACGTTTTTTGTTGGGAAGAAATGGTCTTCACACAGTTCGCAACGAGCCAGGTGACCCAAACTGCTGCATATACCCCGACTCTGCTTACACTGAACGCAAGAGAAGGAAATTGCCTGCTAACATGAATTTCTTTTAACTAAATATTCAGGTTTAAAAAATATATACTTGTTTTGATTTTAAGGCATTGATATTTATGGTTAGGTACATTTGTAAAACGATTGTGCTTTTTTTTCGCAAATTCGCTTTTGTTAAATCATCATTTGGTGATGTTGAAGTAGGCTGTGATTTGATAATAAATTAACAGGCACTGCATGGATTATATGCAACGCAGGACAAGCTAGTTAACCTATTAATATCATCAATCATCATATCATCAATATCATTTAATGCTAGCTAGCAACTTACCTTGGCTCCTTGCAGCCACAGGTCCTTTTGATCCTGCACTCGCGTAACAGGTGGTCAGCCTGCCACGCAGTCTCCTCGTGGATTGCAATGTAATCGGCCATGCCGATTAATCGGTCGACCTCTAGCTTGGTGGGCCAAAATATAATCTGTGGTGGGCTCCAAACCTCTGGGCTTGGTGGGCCAAAATATAATCTGTGGTGGGCCCCAAACCTCTGGGCTTGGTGGGCCAAAATATAATCTGTGGTTGGTCGCGTAATAGACATGACCTTTTCCTGGTCAGGTCACGCATTCAGGATAAACTTGAAGCTTGGCTAAAAGTCTTCTGCATGCTTGGTTTCGGTTGGCACCTAACCGAATGAGTGTGCTCGCATACTCCCGTTAAAAGACCTTCGCTTGAAAAAACAGAAAAAGCTGCAAGAGTCCTGTTTGTTCATCTCGAGATGCCGTAGCCAGTATACACTTCCTCAAAATAGTCAGAATTAATGTAAGATAACTCAGGAAATTGTTTATGCCAAGGCAGTCTTACTTGCTCAATTTTACATCTAACAAGTGAAAAAATGTGCATGAAAATGATTAGTCTCTCGTTGAATGACAACAAACGCTTAATTGAAGAATCCCTACCGTTGACAAATTTCTGGCGAAGGGGCGTGTACTTCGGCTACTGACGTCAGCTTGCCTTGAGAAGATGTTTCGTGTACCGGTACATGAGCAGACAAAAAAAATAACAAGTAAAAAAAAACCTTGCCGAAGACCAAAACGTCACAATGTGGTCATATATATATCCAGTCATGCAAATAAGTCTGTTTTTGCGGAGGACACCAGTCAACCTGAAGAGCTGTGCTTGTTTTCATTAGACTCCAGTCTTAGGTCTTATTTAACTCTGTTCATCAACAACTATGGATACAGATTTTTAAGCAATATAATATTAGACATTTTTGGGGTCGGCTGCAGATGCAACATCAAGAGTGAGTTGTCCCTGTCTGCTGTTATGTGCTTTATATGTTGTGCTTCGCTTACACTTCTCCTTACCCCAGGTGGAGTCATTTATCTTGGACCAGGAGGACTTGGAGAACCCAATCATGAAGACGGCCTCCGAGTTGCTTTTGTCCAGCGCCACAGACGGGGTGGACCTCCGCACCGTCGACCCAGAGACACAGGCCCGCCTTGAGGCCCTGCTGGAGGCTGCAGGTACGACCTCTAAACCCTGACCCCTGACCTAGACGCAGAGACCTAGGCCCGCCTCAAGGCCCTGCTAGAGGCTTGAAGTACAACTCTGGGCCCTAACCCTGACCCATGTTGTTCAGAACCCAACTGGGCCCAATCCCACTGTTCAGCCCTGTCCCAAACCTGCCTTCAGCCCTGTCCCAAAGTCAATTCAAACTCACTTCACCTTAAGATTTAGGCCTAGTACCCTATCCAAACCAATTCTATCTAACCCTACTAGACATGAAAGGACCCCACCAGCAACCCCATTCCACCCAACCAGATCCCAGCTCGCCCCCCTCTAGTACTTCCCAGAAACCTGACACCTTGCCTCGCAGACTGTCTGTTCTGTTTGATCCACTGAAGTAAACGTGTGGTTATTTGCATCTAACACAGCATAGCTGTCGCCCACCATCAGACCACGTTAGATCACTGATTACTTCAGAGGAAGGCAGGAGGTGTTTCAAACAGGAGAAAAGCCAGAAAGAGAGATGTCCATGTTTCTAATGGCAACATGTGGATGTCTTTGTTAGTGTGTGCTAACACAGTGTGCATAGCCTACATGTGTCTGGCTCTTGACTGTTGTAGGGGTAGAGCAGGTGCTTATGGGTAAACGTGTGTGTGTGTTTATATGGACCAGGGTGTGTCTAGGTTTTACGGTAGGTAACACCGTATTCAATTATCTTAAAGCTTTTTGTTAAATATCAACACAAAATGAAAATGACAGGAAAATGTAGTTTTCTCTTCTCTCTCTCTGAGACACAGGTCGTGTCCAAAATGGCACCCTCTTCCCTATCCCACAGATCTATGGATCCTGATGTTAAAAAGTAGTGCACTATATAGGGAATGGGCTGCCGTTTCGGACGCAGTTTCTGTGCTGCATTAATGATTTATTTCACCAAGTCAATTGAGAACCAATTCTCATTTAGATTGACGACCTGGCAGAGAGGTATAACATTACAGCAGAGAACAGGACAACACACAATACCACAAACATAGAACACACTATATACAGAGAGATAGTACAAATACATAAAATATACAATGTTTACAAAAAAGAATATACACTTTTTTATTTATTTATATATATATATATATATATATATATATATATATATATATATATATATATATATATATATATATATATATATATATATAATTTTCCTACCTCATGAAGACATCTATTTTGTGAAGTGCACCAGTCCCTCCTGCAGAAAAGCACCCCCACAACATGATGCTGCCACCCTCAACCGTGCTTCACGGTTGGGATGGTCTTCTTCGGCTTGCAGGCCTCCCCCTTTTTCCTCCAAACATAACGATGGTCATTATGGCCAAACAGTTCCATTTTTGTTTCATCGGACCAGAGGACATTTCTCCAAATAGTATGATCTTTGTCCCCATGTGTAGTTGCAAACCGTAGTCTGCCTTTTTTATGGCGGTTTTGGAGCAGTGACTTCTTCCTTGTTGAGCGGCCTTTCAGGTTATGTTGATGTAGGACTCGTTTTACTGTGGATATAGATACTTTTGTATCTGTTTCCTCCAGCATCTTCACAATGTCCTTTTCTGTTCTGGGATTGATTTGCACTTTTCGCACCAAGGTATGTTCATCTCTAGGAGACAGAACGCGTCTCCTTCCTGAGCGGTATGACGGCTGCGTGGTCCCATGGTGTTTATACTTGCGTACTATTGTTTGTACAAATGAACGTGGTACCTTCAGGCGTTTGGAAATTGCTCCCAAGGATCAACCAGGCTTGTGGAGGTCTACAATTTTTTTTCTGAGGTCTTGGCTGATTTCTTTTGATTTTCCCATGATGTCAAGCAAAGAGGCACTGAGTTTGAAGGTAGTCCTTGAAATACATCCAGAGGTACACCTCCAATACTATGTACATGTAGGTAGAGTTATTAAAGTGACAATGCATAGATGATAACAACAGAGAGTAGCAGCAGTGTAAAAGAGGGGGGCAATGCAAATAGTCTGGGTAGCCATTTGATTAGATGTTCAGGAGTCTTATGGCTTGGGGGTAGAAGCTCTTGGACCTAGACTTGGCGCCCCGGTACCGCTTGCCGTGTGGTAGCAGAAAGAACAGTCTATGACTAGGGTGGCTCGAGTCTTTGACAATTTTTAGGGCCTTCCTCTGACACCGTCTGGTATAGAGGTCCTGGATTGCAGGCAGCTTAGCCCCAGTGATGTACTGGGCCGTACGCACTACCCTCTGTAGTGCCTTGCGGTCGGAGGCCGCGCAGTTGCCATACCAGACAGTGATGCAACCAATCAGAATGCTCTCGATGGTGCAGCTGTAGAACCTTTTTGAGTATCTGAGGACCCCATGCCAAATCTTTTCAGTCTCCTGAGGAAAAATAGGTTTTGTCGTGCCCTCTTCACGACTGTCTTGGTGTGCTTGGACCATGTTAGTTTGTTGGTGATGTGGACACCGAGGAACTTGAAGCTCTCAACCTGCTCCACTGACTTAGGAGCAGTGGAAGCGTTTTCTTGGAGTGAATAATCACGCTTCACCATCTGGCTGTCCGACGAACAAATATGGATTTGACGGATGCCAGGAGAACACTACCTGCCCCGGTGCATAGCGCCAACTGTAATGTTTGGAGGAGGAGGAATAATGGTCTGGGGATGTTTTTTATGGTTCGTGCCCCTTGTTTCAGTGAAAGGAAATCTTTGTTGAGATCGGTGTGGAAGAATTTGACTGGCCTGCACAGAGCTCTGACCTCAACCCCATCTAACACCCTTGGGATGAATTGGAATGCCGACTGCGAGCCAGGCCTAATCGCCCAACATCAGTGGCCGACCTAACTAAGGTTTTTTTTTGTAGCTGAATGGAAGCAAGTCCCCGTAGCAATGTTCCAACACCTAGTGGAAAGCCTCCCCAGAACAGTCAAGGTTGTTATAGCAGCAAAGGGAGGACCAACTCTATATTAATGCCAATTATTTTGGAATGAGTTGTTCGACGAGCAGGTGTCCATATTCTTTAAAATAAAAACTAACTATTTTTAAATGATGGATCCCCATTAGCTGCCAAAGCAGCAGCTACTCTTCCTGGAGTCCAGCAAAGTTAAGGCAATTTATACAATTTTAAGAACATTACAATACATTCACAGATTTCACAACACACTGTGTGCCCTCAGGCCCCTACTCCACCACTACCACATATCTACAGTACTAAATCCCTATGTATGTATAGTGCGTATGTTATTGTGTGTGTATATGCATGCGTGTGTCTGTGCCAATATTTGTGTTGCTTCACAGTCCCCGCTGTTCCATAATATTTTTTTTCATCTGTTTTTTAAATCTAATTTTACTGCTTGCTTTTGGTCATCTAGTGTATAGGCCTATGTTGTTGTTAGGTGGAGTTATGGGTCAATCTGCATATTATTCCTCTACATGTGGAACGCATGAAAGTCCTTTTTATTTTGGTTTAACACCATTTTGACACATTCGCCCCATTTATTTCTAGAAGCTATGTTTTGTCATACACCAGATAGGTGCAGTGACGTGGTGGTTTACAGGTGCAGTGACGTGGTGGTTTACAGGTGCAGTGACGTGGTGGTTTACAGGGTCAGCCATAGTAGTACGTGGTGGTTTACAGGGTTAGCCGTAGTAGTACGTGGTGGTTTACAGGGTCAGCCGTAGTAGTACGTGGTGGTTTACAGGGTCAGCCGTAGTAGTACGTGGTGGTTTACAGGGTCAGCCGTAGTAGTACGTGGTGGTTTACAGGGTCAGCCGTAGTAGTACGTGGTGGTTTACAGGGTCAGCCGTAGTAGTACGTGGTGGTTTACAGGGTCAGCCGTAGTAGTACGTGGTGGTTTACAGGGTCAGCCGTAGTAGTACGTGGTGGTTTACAGGGTCAGCCGTAGTAGTACGTGGTGGTTTACAGGGTCAGCCGTAGTAGTACGTGGTGGTTTACAGGGTCAGCCGTAGTAGTACGTGGTGGTTTACAGGGTCAGCCGTAGTAGTACGTGGTGGTTTACAGGGTCAGCCTTAGTAGTACGTGGTGGTTTACAGGGTCAGCCGTAGTAGTACGTGGTGGTTTACAGGGTCAGCCGTAGTAGTACGTGGTGGTTTACAGGGTCAGCCGTAGTAGTACGTGGTGGTTTACAGGGTCAGCCGTAGTAGTACGTGGTGGTTTACAGGGTCAGCCGTAGTAGTACGTGGTGGTTTACAGGGTCAGCCGTAGTAGTACGGCGCCCTTGGAGGAAAAAGGGGGTTTAAGTGCTAAAGGACATATCGACAGATTTTTCACCTTGAATGCTCAGATATTCGAACCAGCGACCTCTTGGTTACTGGCCCAACTATTTAACCGCTAGGCTAGCTGCCGCACTAATGAGAAACATTCACACTGGGTTAGTGCAGAAATACCACAATAACAGGAGGCAATAATGTCAACACGGCAGACAATGATCAGCAGACATATTGATCAGTCAGCAGATCAGGTACGGTTTTTAAAGGAGTGTGGTGGCTTGAATGTGTCAAGTTTGAAGGTCTTATGCAGCTCGTTCCAGTCGTTGGCAGTGGAAAACTGGAATGATTGATGGCTACAGGAAGTGCTGGGCTTGGAATGACCGGTACAATGCCTCTACCAGAGAGCAGGTTGCTATTGGTAGTGGAGATGTTGAGGTAGAGGGGGGACTTGCCAATGAGGGACTTTGGTACCAGTGGGTCTGGTGTGGTGTATGTTAACGAGGGCCAGTTGAGCAGGGTGTAAAGGTCACAGTGATGAGTGTTTAAGGGGGCACTGGTAACAAAGCGAATGGCAGTATGGTAAATTACAAGTTGTTTTGGGGGCAAGCCTGTAAACTACATCGTCATAGTCCAGGATTGGCAGTATGGCCATTTTTACAAGGTTGTGCTTGGCAGAGTGGGTGAAGGATGTTCTGTCACGGTTTAGGAAACCAATTCTGGATGTAAATTTAGACTATAGGTGGGTGATGTGTGTATGGAATGAGGTTGAGAATGTTAGGAGACTAGGCAGGTTGAGGTAAGATCCGGTTGAAGAGCATGCATTTCCTTTTTTTGGTATTGGTAAGGTCAGAGAAGGTATGTTGGATGTTGTAGGGGGGTTACACGTGTTCAGGGAGGGGCCAGTTGTGTACAGTATAGTGTCATAAAGGTGGATGAGGGTCACCAGAAGCATGCGCAACATTCTTAATATACACCGAGAATAGGGTCGGCCCAAGAATCTATCCTTGTGGAACTCCCGTAGATACAGCCAGTGGGTTAGAAAGCAGCTTCTTGGATTGTACACATTGTACACGGCCAGAGAAATCGTTTTCAAAATAGGCTAGACAATCCTCAGAGCCATATGTCGCTGACTGTTTTGATCGGGATGCAGTGGTTAACAGAATCAAAGACTTTGGCCAGATCAGTAAAAACAGCCGCACAATGCTGCTTGTTGTCAAAAGCCGTGGTGATGTTGTTGAGACAGGACAATACAACGATCAACCACCCAGTCCTCAGCCCTCCACTACTTGCCCTGCCCTGCCTGCCCGCCTGGGGTAACATTGTAAAATCCTTCTGACAGCCAGGTGTCGGCTAAGTTTAGACTCACTCACACAGGCAGGGTAGTGGTGACATAAACACTGACTGGCAGGACCCACCCACTTCTGAACTTTTCTGGTACAAAGATGGTGCCGTACTGTATGGCTGCTGTCTTGAGCTCTGAACCCAACTTAGCTTTTTTCTGATTCTTTTGGCGTTTACGTATTTTTTTGGGGGGGGGGGGGGGATTCTTTCTCTTGCTTGCTTGCTCTCACTTTGTCCCTTGTCTTATGTCAACGGAGACGCACACAGTATTTTGGCTTGGCTGCCGTCCCTGGATGGGAAGTGTGTCTTGGTCCTTGTGAAAGAGGTCCTTCAGTATGTTAACGGAACAAACAGTCTGTTTTTTTCCCTCCTGTCTGCTTCTCTCTCTTGCTCTCCTCCCTCCCTTCCCTGCATCTCGGTCCTCTCCCTCTCTTCTGCTGGCTTTCTCTTCCCTCCCCCTCTCCCAGTCACACACACTCGTGTATGACATTCCTGCTTTTCTCCCTGCTGTGCCTGTCTTGTCCAACACCTTCTACACACACAGTGCTAGTCCACCAGTCTCATCTATAATTCACAAGACAGAGCCCTGCTAGCATACAGGCCCCCAAGCACCTCGCCCCTACCCTTCTGGCCCCTAGCTAGCCCCCTATCCTTCTGGCCCCTAGCTAGCCCCCTATCCTGCTGGCCCCTAGCTAGCCCCCTATCCTGCTGGCCCCTAGCTAGCCCCCTATCCTGCTGGCCCCTAGCTAGCCCCCTATCCTGCTGGCCCCTAGCTAGCCCCCTATCCTTCTGGCCCCTAGCTAGCCCCCTACCCTTCTGGCCCCTAGCTAGCCCCCTACCCTTCTGGCCCCTAGCTAGCCCCCTACCCTTCTGGCCCCTAGCTAGCCCCCTACCCTTCTGGCCCCTAGCTAGCCCCCTACCCTTCTGGCCCCTAGCTAGCCCCCTACCCTTCTGGCCCCTAGCTAGCCCCCTACCCTTCTGGCCCCTAGCTAGCCCCCTACCCTTCTGGCCCCTAGCTAGCCCCCTACCCTTCTGGCCCCTAGCTAGCCCCCTACCCTTCTGGCCCCTAGCTAGCCCCCTACCCTTCTGGCCCCTAGCTAGCCCCCTACCCTTCTGGCCCCTAGCTAGCCCCCTACCCTTCTGGCCCCTAGCTAGCCCCCTACCCTTCTGGCCCCTAGCTAGCCCCCTACCCTGCTGGCCCCTAGCTAGCCCCCTACCCTGCTGGCCCCTAGCTAGCCCCCTATCCTGCTGGCCCCTAGCTAGCCCCCTACCCTGCTGGCCCCTAGCTAGCCCCCTATCCTGCTGGCCCCTAGCTAGCCCCCTACCCTGCTGGCCCCTAGCTAGCCCCCTACCCTGCTGGCCCCTAGCTAGCCCCCTACCCTTCTGGCCCCTAGCTAGCCCCCTACCCTTCTGGCCCCTAGCTAGCCCCCTACCCTTCTGGCCCCTAGCTAGCCCCCTACCCTTCTGGCCCCTAGCTAGCCCCCTACCCTTCTGGCCCCTAGCTAGCCCCCTACCCTTCTGGCCCCTAGCTAGCCCCCTACCCTTCTGGCCCCTAGCTAGCCACCCCCCTAGACACTAGCCACCCCCCTCGACACTAGCCAGCCCCCTCGACACTAGCCAGCCCCCTAGACACTAGCCAGCCCCCTACCCCCCTAGACATTAGGCACCCCCTACCCCCCTAGACATTAGGCACCCCCTACCCCCCTAGACATTAGGCACCCCCTACCCCCCTAGACATTAGGCACCCCCTACCCCCCTAGACATTAGGCACCCCCTACCCCCCTAGACATTAGGCACCCCCTACCCCCCTAGACACTAGCCACCCCCTACCCCCCTAGACACTAGCCACCCCCTACCCCCTAGACATTAGGCACCCCCTAGACACTAGCCAGCCCCCTAGACATTAGGCACCCCCTAGACACTAGCCACCCCCTACCCCCTTAGACACTAGGCACCCCCCTAGACATTAGGCACCCCCCACCCCCCTAGACACTAGCCACCCCCCTAGACACTAGCCACCCCCCTAGACACTAGCTAGCCCCCTACCCTTCTGGCCCCTAGCTAGCCCCCTACCCTTCTGGCCCCTAGCTAGCCACCCCCCTAGACACTAGCCACCCCCCTCGACACTAGCCAGCCCCCTCGACACTAGCCAGCCCCCTAGACACTAGCCAGCCCCCTAGACACTAGCCAGCCCCCTACCCCCCTAGACATTAGGCGCCCCCTACCCCCCTAGACATTAGGCACCCCCTACCCCCCTAGACATTAGGCACCCCCTACCCCCCTAGACATTAGGCACCCCCTACCCCCCTAGACATTAGGCACCCCCTACCCCCCTAGACATTAGGCACCCCCTACCCCCCTAGACATTAGGCACCCCCTACCCCCCTAGACACTAGCCACCCCCTACCCCCTAGACATTAGGCACCCCCTAGACACTAGCCAGCCCCCTAGACATTAGGCACCCCCTAGACACTAGCCACCCCCTACCCCCTTAGACACTAGGCACCCCCCTAGACATTAGGCACCCCCCACCCCCCTAGACACTAGCCACCCCCCTAGACACTAGCCACCCCCCTAGACACTAGCCACCCCCCTAGACACTAGCCAGCCCTTTTCCCTTTAGGTAGCACCCTAACCCATAGCTTAGACTCTCGTGTAGCCCCCAGGGGTTAGATCTGTGAGGACTGGTTCAGTCGGTGGAGGACATATGTCTACGTTTTCACCAAGCTTCTCAGGGGGAAAGGTTGAAATACTTTCACATTACTTCATGTGAAAATGCCTCTAGACCAAGACTTTGGACATATAGACATACACAGAGTGTACAAAATATTAGGAACACCTTTTGCCCTCAGAACAGCCTCAATTTGTCCGGGCATGGACTCAACAAGGTGTCAAAAGCGTTTCCACAGGGATGCTGGCCCATGTCGACTCCAATGCTTCCCACAGTTGTCAAGTTGGCTGGATGTCCTTTGGGTGGTGGACCATGGAACAACCCGGCAGCGTTGCAGTTCTTGGCACACACACACAATCGATGGCTCATGTGTCAAGGCTTAAAAAAAACTTTCACGTGTTTCCTCCCGTTCATCTACACTGATTTGAAGGGGATTAAACAAGTGACATCAATAAGGGATCATAGCTTTCACCTGGATTCACCTGCTCAGTCTATTTAATGGAAGAGCACTATGTGTCATGGTTTGTACACTCAGTGTATATACCGAAGACTGTTAAGCTTGTCAAATCTGTTTTCCTGATTTGAATCTAACCCATGCTTGTGTTTTGTTTTGTATTTTTTGTTATGAATGCCGCTACTAACATTGGATTGGCTGGACTTGCCTCTACGATCACCTGCCTGGCTTCTTTGGTGTGGTTTTGCCCCCATGCCTGTGTTTCCTGTGATGACCTTTAACCCGGAAGGCATTGGTAAACTGTCGACTGCGGATGGTAAAGCGTTTGCAGATCCCGAGGTGCTGCGGAGGCTGACGTCGTCAGTGAGCTGTGCCCTGGACGAGGCGGCTGCCGCCCTGACGCGCATGAGAGCAGAGAACACACTCAACGCTGGCCAGGCCGACAAGTATGTATCCATCCCAGTCCATCTATCTATACATCTATCAAAACATGAGAACACACTCAACGCTGGCCAGGCCGACAAGTACAGTTGAAGTTGGAAGTTTACATACACGTTAGCCTAATACATTTAAACTCAGTTTTTCACAATTCCTGATACTTGATCCTAGTAAAAATTCCCTGTCTTAGGTCAGTTAGGATCACCACTTCATTTTAAGAATGTGAAATGTTCGAATAATAGTTTATTTATTAATAATTTATTTCAGCTTTTATTTCTTTCATCACATTCCCAGTGGGTCAGAAGTTTACATACACTCAATTAGTATTTGGTAGCATTGTTTAACCTCTAACGAGCCTCTACCCCCCCCCACACTGATTAGCATCGCTAGCATAGCGTCACAATTAAATAGTAGCATCTAAATATCATTAAATCACAAGTCCAAGACACCTAATGAAAGATACAGATCTTGTGAATAAAGCCACCATTTCAGATTTTTTAAATGTTTTACAGGGAAGACACAATTGTAAATCTATTAGCTAAACACGTTAGCAAAAATCACCATTTTTCTTTGTCCACCATTTTCTCTCAACACCAGTAGCTATCACCAATTCGGCTAAACTAAGATATTGATAGCCACTAAACAAGAAAAAACCTCATCAGATGACAGTCTGATAACATATTTATGGTATAGGATAGGTTTTGTTAGAAAAATGTGCATATTTCAGGTATAAATCGTAGTTTGCCATTGCAGCCAGCATCACAAATCTCTCCAAAGCTCCTAGAATTACTACAGACAGCAACGTGTATTACCAATTTACTCATCATAAAACATTTCTTAAAAATACACAGCACATAGCAATGGAAAGACACAGATCTTGTGAATTCAGACAACATTTCAGATTTTCTAAGTGTTTTACGGCGAAAACACAATAAATCGTTATATTAGCATACCACATACGCAAACGTTACCCGAGCACTGATTCTAGCCAAAGAGAGCGATATCGTATCATCGCCAAAATATATTAATTTTTTCACTAACCTTCTCAGAATTCTTCAGATGACACTCCTGTAACATCATATTACAACATACATATATAGTTTGTTCGAAAATGTGCATATTTAGCCATAAAAAAACGTGGTTATACAATGAAAATAGTAGCAAAACAAGCCTGGAAATGCCGGTCGCCATCTTTGAGTGATCTAGTTTAATCGATAGCTAATCATATACTTGACTAAAAAATACAGGGTTGACAGGAATCGAAAGACAAATTAGTTCTTAATCCAATCGCTGATTTACATTTTTTAAATTATCCTTACTTTTCAATACAGGTTGCGCCAAGCGAAGCTATACAAAACAAAATGGCGGCGTAAGCGTTTAACATTTTTCGACAAACACGATTTATCATCATAAATTGTTCTTACTGTGAGCTGTTCTTCCATCAGAATCTTGGGCAAAGAATCCTTTCTTGGGTCTAATCTTCTTTTGGTCGAAAGATGTCCACTTGTCCGTCGAAATGCCCACTAACGTACGACCGGGACCCCGAAATGTGCCCAGCGCTTCAAAGTGCACAACAAAGCAATGCCTCAAAATCGCACTAAAAGGATATAAATTGCTATACAACGGTTCAAATAAACTACCTTATGATGCTGTTAACACCTATAACGGGTAAAAACATGACCGGAGAAATATTACTGGCTAAACTAACGCTTGGAAGGAGGCGAGTCCGATGTCCTTAGCGCGCAAGGCGCAGGCAGCAAAGGGAAGCTACTTCCGCTATTTGGTGTCTTATAGAGAAACTGATTGCGCAATCGACACCATTCAAAGCGTCATCACGCACTGACATCCAGGGGAAGACGTAAGCAGTGTCTGTTTCTCCATAGCATTTACAGTGAGCTTTAAACTGACTCCAGATCAGTGGCCAAAATGTTTGAAATCTGACTCCCTATCATGAAAAGTGCTGTAGATTGAGTTCTGTTTCACTCAGAGACAAAATTCCAACGGCTATAGAAACTAGAGAGTGTTTTCTATCCAATAATAGTAATAATATGCATATTGTACGAGCAAGAATTGAGTAGGAAGCCGTTTAATCTGTAATGCAAATTATGCTAATGAGAAAACAGCACCCCCTATAGTCGCAAGAAGTTAACTTGCGTCAAACGTTTCGGGTAGCCTTCCACAAGCTTCCCATAATAAATTGGGTGAATTTTGGCCCATTCCTCCTGACAGAGCTGGTGAACTGAGTCAGGTTTGTAGGCCTCCTTGCTCGCACACACTTTTTCAGTTCTGCCCACAAATGTTCTATAGGATTGAGGTCAGGGCTTTGTGATGGCCACTCCAATACCTTGACATTGTTGTCCTTAAGCCATTTTGCCACAACTTTGGAAGTATGCTTGGGGTCATTGTCCATTTGGAAGACCCATTTGCGACCAAGCTTTAACTTCCTGACAGATGTCTTGAGATGTTGCTTCAATATATCCACATAATTTTCCTACCTCATGATGCCATCTATTTTGTGAAGTGCACGAGTCCCTCCTGCAGCGAGTCCCTCCTCCCTCCTGTGTGTGTGTGTGTATGTAAGGGATGTGTGTTCTCTTGTCATAGTGGCAGTAATTGTAGCTGTTTGATTACGAAGTGTGTAGGTGTTTGTGTGTGTTCTCCTGTCACAGGGGCAGTAATTGTAGCAGTCTGGTTATTTTCAGCCGGAGTCTAGCTGAGGCGTGTTCGGACGGAGACGTGAACGCCGTGAGGAAGCTGCTAGACGAGGGGCGGAGCGTCAACGAACACACTGAGGAAGGAGAGAGTCTTCTCTGCCTCGCCTGCTCTGCTGGATACTATGAACTCGCACAGGTGTGTGTGTGCGTGAGAGAGCAGTGTGTGTGTGTCTGTCGCAAGTGTGTAATCGTCCTTTTTCAATAAGTCATTTCAGTAACTTCCGTGAAAGGTGTCCTCTTTTTGCGGGTTATGTCAGAATGCGGTTCAGTCCCCCACAATCTCTACAGCATACATTTACATTGTATGAGCTCTGACCCCTGCTGTGATTGGTTGTTAGGTGCTGCTCGCAATGCATGCCAACGTGGAGGACCGGGGGATTAAAGGTGACATCACTCCCCTGATGGCGGCGGCGAGCGGCGGTTACGTCGACATCGTCAAGCTGCTCCTGGTCCACGGGGCTGACGCCAACGCACAGTCCTCCACCGGTACCAATACACACATTCCTTTATGGTCCTATCTGCCTCAATGTGCGGCTGGTTATTTCTTGTCATAATTCTTTGTCCCCAATTTTTTAAATTTTATTTCTGCTTGGACAACATGTCCCTATGCACCATCTCGACCCATTGGGTTGCATTAAATCTAAACATCACTAACACACGTAACACAGACCTGACGTATGTTCTCTCCCCCCCTCTCTACAGTCGTGGCCAAAAGTTTTGAGAGTGAGACAAATATTAATTTCCAAAAAGTTTGCTGCTTCAGTGTCTTTAGATATTTTTGTCAGATGTTACTATGGAATACTGAAGTATAATTACAAGCATTTCATACGTGTCAAAGGCTTTTATTGACAATTACATGAACCTCACACATGAATGGTCTCAGGATGCTTTACTGTTGGCATGACACAGGACTGATGGTAGCGCTCACCTTGTCTTCTCGGAAAGGGGATTCATCAGAGAAAATGACTACCCCAGTCCTCAGCAGTCCAATCCCTGTACCTTTTGCAAAATATCAGTCTGTCCCTGATATTTTTCCTGGAGAGAAGTGGCTTTGCTGCCCTTCTTGACACCAGGCCTTCTTCCAAAAATCTTCGCCTCATTGGGCATACAGATGCACTCACACCTGCCAGCTGCCATTCCTGAGCAACTCTGTACTGGTGGTGCCCCGATCCCGCAGCTGAATCAACTTTAGGAGATGGTCCTGGCGCTTGCTGTACTTTTTGGGCGCCCTGAAGCCTTCGTCACAACAATTGAACCACTCTCCTTGAAGTTCTTGATGATCCGATAAATGGTTGCTTTAGGTGCAATCTTACTGGCAGCAATATCCTTGCCTGTGAAGCCCTTTTTGTTCAAAGCAAGGATGACGGCATGTGTTTCCTTGCAGGTAACCATGGTTGACAGAGGAAGAACAATGATTCCAAGCACCACCCTCCTTTTGAAGCTTCCAGTCTGTTATTCGAACTCAATCAGCATGACAGAGGGATCTCCAGCCTTGTCCTCGTCAACACTCACACCTGTGTTAACGAGAGAATCACTTACATGATGTTCGCTGGTCCTTTTGTGGCAGGGCTGAAATGCAGTGGATGCAGTGGAAAAATGTTTTTTGGGGGATTCAGTTCATTTGAATGGTAAAGAGGGACTTTGCAATTAATTGCAATTCATCTGATCACTCTTCATAACATTCTGGAGTATATGCAAATTGCCATCATTCAAACTGAGGCAGCAGACTTTGTGAAAATTTATATTTGTGTCATTCTCAACTTTTGCCACAACTGTAGGTAACACAGCCCTCCCTCTGTAGGTAATATAACCCTGACGTATGGTCTCTCTCCCCCTCTGTCGGTAACACAGCCCTGACGTATGGTCTTTCTCCCCCTCTGTGGGTAACACAGCCCTGACATATGGTCTCTCTCCCCCTCTGTAGGTAACACAGCCCTGACGTATGGTCTCTCTCTCCCTCTGTAGGTAACACAGCCCTGACATATGGTCTCTCTCTCCCTCTGTAGGTAACACAGCCCTGACATATGGTCTCTCTCCCCCTCTGTAGGTAACACAGCCCTGACATATGGTCTCTCTCTCCCTCTGTAGGTAACACAGCCCTGACATATGGTCTCTCTCTCCCTCTGTAGGTAACACAGCCCTGACATATGGTCTTTCTCCCCCTCTGTAGGTAACACAGCTCTGACATATGGTCTTTCTCTCCCTCTATGGGTAACACAGCCCTGACATATGGTCTCTCTCCCCCTCTGTAGGTAACACAGCCCTGACATATGGTCTCTCCCTCTCTGTAGGTAACACAGCCCTGACATATGGTCTCTCTCCCTCTCTGTAGGTAACACAGCCCTGACATATGGTCTTTCTCTCCCCCTCTGTGGGTAACACAGCCCTGACATATAGTCTTTCTCTCCCCCTCTGTGGGTAACACAGCCCTGACATATGGTCTCTCTCCCTCTCTGTAGGTAACACAGCCCTGACATATGGTCTCTCTCCCTCTCTGTAGGTAACACAGCCCTGACATATGGTCTTTCTCTCCCCCTCTGTGGGTAACACAGCCCTGACATATGGTCTCTCTCCCTCTGTGGGTAACACAGCCCTGACATATGGTTTCTCTCCCCCTCTGTAGGTAACACAGCCCTGACATATGGTCTCTCTCCCTCTGTGGGTAACACAGCCCTGACATATGGTCTCTCCCTCTCTGTAGGTAACACAGCCCTGACATATGGTCTTTCTCTCCCCCTCTGTGGGTAACACAGCCCTGACATATGGTCTCTCTCCCCCTCTGTAGGTAACACAGCCCTGACATATGGTCTCTCTCCCTCTGTAGGTAACACAGCCCTGACATATGGTCTCTCTCCCTCTGTAGGTAACACAGCCCTGACATATGGTCTCTCTCCCCCTCTGTAGGTAACACAGCCCTGACATATGGTCTCTCTCCCTCTCTGTAGGTAACACAGCCCTGACATATGGTCTCTCTCCCTCTCTGTAGGTAACACAGCCCGGACGTATGGTCTTTCTCCCCCTCTGTAGGTAACACAGCCCTGACATATGGTCTCTCTCCCTCTGTAGGTAACACAGCCCTGACATATGGTCTCTCCCTCTCTGTAGGTAACACAGCCCTGACATATGGTCTCTCTCCCCCTCTGTAGGTAACACAGCCCTGACGTATGGTCTTTCTCCCCCTCTGTAGGTAACACAGCCCTGACATATGGTCTCTCTCCCTCTGTAGGTAACACAGCCCTGACATATGGTCTCTCCCTCTCTGTAGGTAACACAGCCCTGACATATGGTCTCTCTCCCCCTCTGTAGGTAACACAGCCCTGACATATGGTCTCTCCCTCTCTGTAGGTAACACAGCCCTGACATATGGTCTCTCTCCCCCTCTGTAGGTAACACAGCCCTGACATATGGTCTCTCTCCCCCTCTGTAGGTAACACAGCCCTGACATATGGTCTCTCCCTCTCTGTAGGTAACACAGCCCTGACATATGGTCTCTCTCTCCCTCTGTAGGTAACACAGCCCTGACATATGGTCTTTCTCTCCCCCTCTGTAGGTAACACAGCCCTGACATATGGTCTCTCCCTCTGTAGGTAACACAGCCCTGACATATGGTCTTTCTCTCCCCCTCTGTAGGTAACAAAGCCCTGACATATGGTCTTTCTCCCTCTCTGTAGGTAACACAGCCCTGACATATGGTCTTTCTCCCCCTCTGTAGGTAACACAGCCCTGACATATGGTCTCTCCCCCTCTGTAGGTAACACAGCCCTGACATATGGTCTCTCCCTCTCTGTAGGTAACACAGCCCTGACATATGGTCTCTCCCTCTCTGTAGGTAACACAGCCCTGACATATGGTCTCTCTCCCTCTGTAGGTAACACAGCCCTGACATATGGTCTCTCCCTCTCTGTAGGTAACACAGCCCTGACATATGGTCTCTCTCCCTCTGTAGGTAACACAGCCCTGACATATGGTCTCTCTCCCTCTGTAGGTAACACAGCCCTGACATATGGTCTCTCTCCCTCTGTAGGTAACACAGCCCTGACATATGGTCTCTCTCCCTCTGTAGGTAACACAGCCCTGACGTATGCCTGTGCTGGGGGGTTTGTGGATGTGGTGAAGGTTCTCCTAAAGGAGGGGGCCAACATCGAGGACCACAATGAGAACGGACACACCCCTCTAATGGAGGGGGCGAGCGCGGGCCACGTCGAGGTGGCCAGGGTTCTGCTGGAGTACGGCGCCGGGATCAACACACACTCCAACGAGTTCAAGGAGAGCGCCCTCACACTCGCCTGCTACAAAGGTCTTCTTCACTTTTCGTCTGAGTATTCAAGTGTTCCCTTTGACTGTTTTAGATGTTTTCATGTGGGGCTCGCTCACATCACCCCCCCAATGCAACCTTCAGTCTCAGACAACAAAATAACAATCTCTGCTTCTCTCTCCTTCTCCCGCCCGCCCTCTCTCCTTCTCCCGCCCGCCCTCTCTCCTTCTCCCGCCCGCCCTCTCTCCTTCTCCCCTGCCCTCTCTCCTTCTCCCGCCCGCCCTCTCTCCTTCTCCCTTGCCCTCTCTCTCTCCTCCGCACCCTCTCTCTCTCCTCCGCACCCTCTCTCTCTCTCTATATATATAGGTCATCTGGACATGGTGAGGTTTCTGCTGGAAGCCGGGGCAGATCAGGAGCATAAGACAGATGAGATGCACACAGCGCTGATGGAAGCTTGCATGGTGAGCATATGACCCAACACACAGACCCTCTCTCCCTGCATGGTGAGCATATGACCCAACACACAGCCCCTCTCTCCCTGCATGGTGAGCATATGACCCAACACACAGCCCCTCTCTCCCTGCATGGTGAGCATATGACCCAACCCACAGCCCCTCTCTCCCTGCATGGTGAGCATATGACCCAACACACAGCCCCTCTCTCCCTGCATGGTGAGCATATGACTCAACACACAGCCCCTCTCTCCCTGCATGGTGAGCATATGACTCAACACACAGCCCCTCTCTCCCTGCATGGTGAGCATATGACCCAACACAGCCCCTCTCTCCCTGCATGGTGAGCATATGACCCAACACACAGCCCCTCTCTCCCTGCATGGTGAGCATATGACCCAACCCACAGCCCCTCTCTCCCTGCATGGTGAGCATATGACCCAACACACAGCCCCTCTCTCCCTGCATGGTGAGCATATGACCCAACACACAGCCCCTCTCTCCCTGCATGGTGAGCATATGACCCAACACACAGCCCCTCTCTCCCTGCATGGTGAGCATATGACCCAACACACAGCCCCTCTCTCCCTGCATGGTGAGCATATGACCCAACACACAGCCCCTCTCTCCCTGCATGGTGAGCATATGACTCAACACACAGCCCCTCTCTCCCTGCATGGTGAGCATATGACCCAACACACAGCCCCTCTCTCCTCTCTCCCTGCTTGTGTGTGTAACTCTGTCATAACCAACTCAGGTGCTTATGTTGTCCCTGTGTGTGTGTGTGCTCTTCCTGTCCCAGGATGGGCATGTGGAGGTGGCACGGCTGCTGTTGGACAGCGGGGCGCAGGTCAACATGCCCGCTGACTCCTTTGAGTCGCCCCTCACCCTGGCAGCCTGCGGCGGGCATGTAGATCTAGCAGCTCTGCTCATAGAGCGAGGGGCCAACCTAGAGGAGGTGAGTAGCAACACACAGTCCCAAACCAGTGGATGTTTTCATATGTGTGTGGGTGAATGAGGGTTAGGGTCACACACAGAGATGGCGAATCCCAAACCCTCCCAACCCGCTCTGAGGAACCTCCGTTGTCACACTGAGGGTGACTTCCAGAGAGTGGCGAGGGGCTCAGTAAATCCATCAGCTTCAGAACACAGTCCTGACTTACACCATTCAATTCATTTTCCATTTTTAAATAATAAAACAAGCATGAAATTAAAATGAACAAACCCCCCCTGTTGTTTTACAAGATTTAACCCTCAGTAATAGTTAAATGTTTAATTTGGGGGGTATTAATTTTGCTTTAACATGTCAAGTCTCGACATCAGACAAACCAATGCACGTGTCATATAATTAGGCACGCCTCTCCATTCTTTTGTGAAATTGCATAAATCAATGCAGTGCCTTGTGGGATTCCACTTCGCTGTGGAAGCGGCAGCGTTGCAGGGTCAGTCGAAGTGCCTATTGGAGGGGTTAACTCGCCCCTACGCCCTTGATCATTTTCACTCCTTCAGCTTTGGGACACTTGTGCAAATGGAGGGGTGAGTGGAAGTGGGTTTTGGGATTCAGCCACTGAGTCCTGTAACAGTGTTTGTTTTAATGTGTCCAGGTGAATGATGAAGGTTACACCCCTCTGATGGAGGCAGCCAGAGAAGGTCATGAAGAGATGGTGGCCCTGCTACTGGCTCAGGGTAATCAACTGGCAGATAAATGGATACCTGCACACTGTTCAATGATGTTGCATGTATGCTATGTTATTGTGTGTAATGAAGTGCTTTGTCAGGCCTGTTGGTGAGAGTCTCACTCCTAATATAGATACTTACCTCTCTCTCCATCTCTCTCTCTCTCTCCTCCCTCCCCCTCCAGGTGCCAACATCAACGCCCAGACGGAGGAGACGCAGGAGACAGCCCTGACGCTGTCCTGCTGTGGAGGGTTCCTGGAGGTGGCTGACTTCCTCATCAAGGCCGGGGCCGACATTGAGCTGGGCTGCTCCACGCCTCTCATGGAGGCTGCACAGGAGGGACACCTGGAGCTGGTCAAATACCTCCTGGCTGCAGGTACATACACACCTGGAGCTGGTCAAATACCTCCTGGCTGCAGGTACATACACACCTGGAGCTGGTCAAATACCTCCTGGCTGCAGGTACATACACACCTGGAGCTGGTCAAATACCTCCTGGCTGCAGGTACATACACACCTGGAGCTGGTCAAATACCTCCTGGCTGCAGGTACATACACACCTGGAGCTGGTCAAATACCTCCTGGCTGCAGGTACATACACACCTGGAGCTGGTCAAATACCTCCTGGCTGCAGGTACATACACACCTGGAGCTGGTCAAATACCTCCTGGCTGCAGGTACATACACACCTGGAGCTGGTCAAATACTGAGGATTCTTTGTTTGATCTTTAGTATTTTTGTAGGGTACTTATGTGAGACTCCAGACCTTAGCCAAGAAACTAGATGGCTGTTGTAAGTAAAGTTGACAACTTCTACCTTTTTAACAGGACTTGTTAGTTTTTTTGGTCTGCTCTGAACTCTGAACTCTCTATAGGGGCAAACGTGCACGCTACGACGGCGACAGGAGACACAGCGCTGACGTACGCGTGTGAGAACGGACACACTGACGTGGCTGACGTTCTACTGCAAACTGGAGCCGATCTGGTACACAAACACCTGTTATCTTTCACTCTGTCTGTCACCATCTTCCCTGTTAGCTCTTTCATTCTGTCACCATCTCCCTTTCTGATTTATCTTCCCTGTCACCATATCAGTCTGTGTGTGTGTGTTTTGTTTTACTGTCCTTGTTGGTACCAGAAGTCCTCACAAGGATAGTAAAACTATAACATTCGGACATTACTATTTTAGGCTTGGGGGTTAGAATTAAGGTTGGGGTTAGGCTTAGGGTTAGATTTAGGGCTTAAGGAAAATAGAATTTAGGATGGGAATCAATTCCTTGGTCCCCACAAGGATAGCAATACAAAACTGTGTGTGTGTGTGGACCCATGTCCTCTCCTAAAATCCACGTCCTGTTTGTCTGTTCTCCAGGAGCATGAGTCTGAGGGGGGGAGGACACCCCTGATGAAGGCAGCCAGAGCAGGACACCTCTGCACCGTGCAGTTCCTCATCAGCAAGGGTGGGTTAGGTTAGACTGCATCTTTTTTTAAACCCTCTACAATGCCCTCGTTAAAACAATGTCCAACTATGGCAGCCACTGGAAGGAGTAGGTGAAGTCAGAGTGAGTGCTTTGCATAGCTGCTTTGGTGGTGTTTTCTGTGGTACTGAAAAAAACAACGCTTGGGAATGTAAAATAATGTGTTTTACCAGGCGCCTTGCTGTTAAAATATCCCTTCTGTTCCAGAATTTCCTTCATTCCTCAATGTTGTTATTTTCAGTTCTGTTTTCTTGAACTGGTTCTAATATTCTTTGGCTTAGACTGCATTAAAAAACAAGTTCAAGTCCCTCATATAGGATCTACATTCATTTTGAACTATTGTTGTTATGAAACAATTGATTCTTAGAAGTGAATTTAAAGTGAAAGCTTCTTGTGTTTTGTGTCCAGGTGCTAATGTGAACAGAGCAACGGCTAACAAGGACCACACGGTGGTGTCTCTGGCCTGCGCTGGAGGACACCTGGCTGTGGTAGAGCTGCTGCTGACGCACGGAGCTGACCCCACACACAGACTGAAGGTAGAAAACACACACACACCTGACCCCACACAGACTGAAGGTAGGAAACACACACACACCTGACCCCACACACAGACTGAAGGTAGAAAACACACACACCTGACCCCACACACAGACTGAAGGTAGAAAACACACACACCATCATCAAACAACACCATCAAACTCATAAGTCTGTTCAACTCAGTCATAGTAACAACTGTATCAGAATAGAAAAAGAGAACTTTGAAGCCTCATGCAGACTTACACTCACTTCCTGTTTCTCCTCCAATAGGACGGCTCGACAATGCTGATTGAAGCTGCTAAGGGCGGCCACACCAACGTGGTGTCCTACCTGCTAGACTTCCCTAACAACATCCTGTCTGTCCCCGCGCCCGACTTCTGCCAACTCACACCCCCCTCACAAGACCCCTCTCAGGTTAAATGTTTTTCATTAAATAGTTTTGTGCTATTGAAACAGGAAATGGTCAGTACGGAAATTGTGTTTAACTAGTTGTCAAAGTGATTGATGTTTTACGACCAGTCATCTATCCCCAGGTTCCTCGTGTCCCATTCCAGGCCCTGGCCATGGTGGTGCCCCCCCAGGAGCCAGACAGAGCCCCCTCCAACGTCACCACGCCCCCGCCACCCGTCACCAGCAAAGGTAAAACAGGGAGCCTGGCCAGTTAAGAACGGGGAGCCTTGGCCTGGCCAGTTAAGAACGGGGAGCCTTGGCCTGGCCAGTTAAGAACGGGGAGCCTTGGCCTGGCCAGTTAAGAACGGGGAGCCTTGGCCTGGCCAGTTAAGAACGGGGAGCCTTGGCCTGGCCAGTTAAGAACGGGGAGCCTTGGCCTGGCCAGTTAAGAACGGGGAGCCTTGGCCTGGCCAGTTAAGAACGGGGAGCCTTGGCCAGTTAAGAACGGGGAGCCTTGGCCAGTTAAGAACGGGGAGCCTTGGCCAGTTAAGAACGGGGAGCCTTGGCCAGTTAAGAACGGGGAGCCTTGGCCAGTTAAGAACGGGGAGCCTTGGCCTGGCCAGTTAAGAATGGGGAGCCTTGGCCTGGCCAGTTAAGAACGGGGAGCCTGGCCAGTTAAGAACGGGGAGCCTGGCCAGTTAAGAACGGGGAGCCTGGCCAGTTAAGAACGGGGAGCCTGGCCAGTTAAGAACGGGGAGCCTTGGCCAGTTAAGAACGGGGAGCCTTGGCCAGTTAAGAACGGGGAGCCTTGGCCAGTTAAGAACGGGGAGCCTTGGCCAGTTAAGAACGGGGAGCCTTGGCCAGTTAAGAACGGGGAGCCTTGGCCAGTTAAGAACGGGGAGCCTTGGCCAGTTAAGAACGGGGAGCCTTGGCCAGTTAAGAACGGGGAGCCTTGGCCAGTTAAGAACGGGGAGCCTTGGCCAGTTAAGAACGGGGAGCCTTGGCCAGTTAAGAACGGGGAGCCTTGGCCAGTTAAGAACGGGGAGCCTTGGCCAGTTAAGAACGGGGAGCCTTGGCCAGTTAAGAACGGGGAGCCTTGGCCAGTTAAGAACGGGGAGCCTTGGCCAGTTAAGAACGGGGAGCCTTGGCCAGTTAAGAACGGGGAGCCTTGGCCAGTTAAGAACGGGGAGCCTTGGCCAGTTAAGAACGGGGAGCCTTGGCCTGGCCTGTTCTATACTGAACAAAAATATAAATGCAACATGCAACAATTTCCCAGATTTTACTGAGTTACAGTTTATAGAAGGAAGTCAGTCAAATTAAATGAATTAGGTCCTACTCTATGGATGTCACATGACTGGGAATACAGATATGCACCTGTTGGTCACAGATGGCTTAAAAAAAAAAAGTAGGGGCCAGGTCAGAACCAATCAGTATCTGGTGTGACCACCATTTGTCTCATGCAGCGCGACACATCTTCTTATCAGAGTTGATCAGGCTGTTGATTGTGGCCTGTTGAATGTTGTCCCACTCCTCTTCAATGGCTCTGCGAAGTTGCTGGATATTGTCGGGAACTGGAACATGCTGTCGTACATTCCAAACATGCTCAATGGAAGACATGTCTGAGTATGGTCATGGAAGAACTGGGACATTTTCAGCTTCCTGGAATTGTGTACAGATCCTTGTGACATGGTGCCGTACATTATCATGCTGAAACATTAGGTGATGGAGGCAGATAAATGGCACGACAATGGGCCTCAGGATCTCATCACGGTGTCTCTGTGCATTCAAATTGCCATACACGTGTTCTGCGGTTGTGAGGCCGTTTGGACGTACTTCCAAATTCTCTAAAACGACGCTGGAGGCGGCTTATGGTAGAGAAATTTACGCTCAGGTCTCTGGCAACAGCTCTGTTGGACATTCCTGCAGTCAGTATGCCAATTGCACACTCCATCAAAACCTGAGACATCTGTGGCATTGTGTTGTGACAAAACTGCACATTTGTGGCCTTTTATTGCCCCCAGCACAAGGTGCATCTTTGTAATGATCATGCTGTTTCTTGATATGCCACACCTGTCAGGTGGATCGATTATCTTGGCAAAGGAGAAATGCACATTAAGAGGGATGTTAACAAATTTGTGCACAACATTTGAGAGAAATGTGCTTTTTGTGCATAGGGAACATTTCTGGGATAATTTTTTTCAGCTCATGAAACATGTTGCGTTTATATTTTGGTTCAGTATACTTATCAAAAGTGTCTAACGATGACGTGACTTCAACTGATGAGGAATTGACTTCATTGTAGTGTGACCTAATCTTCCTCTCATCCCTTTCTCCCTCAATCCTTCTCATCCCTCTTCCCCCATCCCTCCTCTCCAGGTTCGTCAAAGCAGAGACACGCTGCCATCCCTCCCAGCCCCTCCAGTCCAGGAGGGGTACGTCCCGGCCCGGGGCCCGGGGATGCAGAGGCCTTGCCCCCCTTCCACCTGTGCCAGCCCCTGGAGTGTATCGTGGAGGAGACAGAGGGGAAGCTTAATGAGCTGGGCCAGAGGATCTCAGCCATAGAGAAGGCCCAGCTGCAGTCTCTGGAACTCATTCAGGGAGAGCCGCTCACCAAAGACAAGATTGAAGAGTTGAAGAAGAGCCGGGAGGAGCAGGTGAGAGCAGACGGATGATCATTCGTAGGTATAGGAACACAGAGATCCTATTGAATTATTGATGAGGTCATAGACCAGCGTTTACGTTTTGGTGTTTGCCTGAGCAAAATGATTCAAATAATAAATCTTTTTTTGAATCAGCTGTGTGGTGCTCGGGCAAAACCCAAAATGTGGACACCTTGGGGTCCCCAGAACCAAGTGCCTAATGAACACCACCTAGGTCTGATAGATTTTATAGACCCATTAGATCCTATCATCCAATGGATGAGCGAGACCTGAACATAGAACTATGGGTCTGATCCCCCCTGTGGCGTGTGTCCTCTAGGTCCAGAAGAAGAAGAAGATCCTGAAGGAGCTGCAGAAGGTGGAGCGCCAGCTGCAGTTGAAGACCCAGCAGCAGTTCACCAAAGAGTACATGGAGGCCAAGGGCCTGAAGGAAGAGCAGGAGGCAGGCCAGGGCCCGGGACCAGGGCCGTGGGAAGGGGCCAACACTACCATGCCCGGGGTCCTCACAGCACCACCAGGGGTTAACACGCACCCACAGCCCGGGTCGGACACCGGGTCTGACGAGGAGAACAGAGAGGAGGAGGAGGAAGAAGAAGAGGATGATGAGGAGGTTAGGAGTTGTTGGCGATGGTCTGTTTATTCAGGAGTTTCTGCTTTTCTGGCATTTTCCCCCTGGTATCGAATAATATCACCCCCTGGTATGTAATATCACCCCCTGGTGTCTAATAATATCACCCCCTGGTGTCTAATAATATCACTCCAACTATCACCCCATGTTATCTAATAGAAACACAACTATCACCCCCTGGTATCTAATATCGTCCCCCTGGTGTCTAATGGAAACACAAATATCACCCCATGGTATCTAATATCGTCCCCCTGGTGTCGAGTAGAGACACGACCGTCGTCCCCCTGGTGTCGAGTAGAGACACGACCGTCGTCCCCCTGGTGTCGAGTAGAGACACGACCGTCGTCCCCCTGGTGTCGAGTAGAGACACGACCGTCGTCCCCCTGGTGTCGAGTAGAGACACGACCGTCGTCCCCCTGGTGTCGGGTAGAGACACGACCGTCGTCCCCCTGGTGTCGGGTAGAGACACGACCGTCGTCCCCCTGGTGTCGGGTAGAGACACGACCGTCGTCCCCCTGGTGTCGGGTAGAGACACGACCGTCGTCCCCCTGGTGTCGGGTAGAGACACGACCGTCGTCCCCCTGGTGTCGGGTAGAGACACGACCGTCGTCCCCCTGGTGTCGGGTAGAGACACGACCGTCGTCCCCCTGGTGTCGGGTAGAGACACGACCGTCGTCCCCCTGGTGTCGGGTAGAGACACGACCGTCGTCCCCCTGGTGTCGGGTAGAGACACGACCGTCGTCCCCCTGGTGTCGGGTAGAGACACGACCGTCGTCCCCCTGGTGTCGGGTAGAGACACGACCGTCGTCCCCCTGGTGTCGGGTAGAGACACGACCGTCGTCCCCCTGGTGTCGGGTAGAGACACGACCGTCGTCCCCCTGGTGTCGGGTAGAGACACGACCGTCGTCCCCCTGGTGTCGGGTAGAGACACGACCGTCGTCCCCCTGGTGTCGGGTAGAGACACGACCGTCGTCCCCCTGGTGTCGGGTAGAGACACGACCGTCGTCCCCCTGGTGTCGGGTAGAGACACGACCGTCGTCCCCCTGGTGTCGGGTAGAGACACGACCGTCGTCCCCCTGGTGTCGGGTAGAGACACGACCGTCGTCCCCCTGGTGTCGGGTAGAGACACGACCGTCGTCCCCCTGGTGTCGGGTAGAGACACGACCGTCGTCCCCCTGGTGTCGGGTAGAGACACGACCGTCGTCCCCCTGGTGTCGGGTAGAGACACGACCGTCGTCCCCCTGGTGTCGGGTAGAGACACGACCGTCGTCCCCCTGGTGTCGGGTAGAGACACGACCGTCGTCCCCCTGGTGTCGGGTAGAGACACGACCGTCGTCCCCCTGGTGTCGGGTAGAGACACGACCGTCGTCCCCCTGGTGTCGGGTAGAGACACGACCGTCGTCCCCCTGGTGTCGGGTAGAGACACGACCGTCGTCCCCCTGGTGTCGGGTAGAGACACGACCGTCGTCCCCCTGGTGTCGGGTAGAGACACGACCGTCGTCCCCCTGGTGTCGGGTAGAGACACGACCGTCGTCCCCCTGGTGTCGGGTAGAGACACGACCGTCGTCCCCCTGGTGTCGGGTAGAGACACGACCGTCGTCCCCCTGGTGTCGGGTAGAGACACGACCGTCGTCCCCCTGGTGTCGGGTAGAGACACGACCGTCGTCCCCCTGGTGTCGGGTAGAGACACGACCGTCGTCCCCCTGGTGTCGGGTAGAGACACGACCGTCGTCCCCCTGGTGTCGGGTAGAGACACGACCGTCGTCCCCCTGGTGTCGGGTAGAGACACGACCGTCGTCCCCCTGGTGTCGGGTAGAGACACGACCGTCGTCCCCCTGGTGTCGGGTAGAGACACGACCGTCGTCCCCCTGGTGTCGGGTAGAGACACGACCGTCGTCCCCCTGGTGTCGGGTAGAGACACGACCGTCGTCCCCCTGGTGTCGGGTAGAGACACGACCGTCGTCCCCCTGGTGTCGGGTAGAGACACGACCGTCGTCCCCCTGGTGTCGGGTAGAGACACGACCGTCGTCCCCCTGGTGTCGGGTAGAGACACGACCGTCGTCCCCCTGGTGTCGGGTAGAGACACGACCGTCGTCCCCCTGGTGTCTAATCATAATTTTCCAGACTTAAGCTGTCCTGATCACATTCCTGCTGTTTTTGAGATCTGTTTCTTTTAGATGCTTCATTTGTAGAAGTTTGCCTCATTCCTATTCCAGGATGACGAAGATGAGGATGATGATGATGATGATGATGACGACGACGAGGTGGAAGATTACGCTAAACTACCCCAGGTGGACACCATCCTCTACAGGGATGGACTGCAGCCCCCCCTGCCCCCCTCGCCCTCACCCCACCCCCTATGCTCCCCCCACTCCCATCTCCACCCCCCTCCTCCCCCCCTCCAGACTGCCTTTGTGCCCATCCAGCCCTTACCTGAGTACAGCCCATGCCCAGCTGACTACACATGCCCTGGCAGTACCAGCCCTGAGCTGCAGAGGGTACTGGTGGGCCAGCAGATGCTGGGTCAGGGTCAAGGTCAGGGGTTAGGACCAGGAATGGTAGGGCAGCAGGCCCCAGACGGACTCATGGTGGCTACGCCCGCTCAGACGCTTACAGACACGCTGGATGACATCATGGCAGGTGAGTGGGTGCAGCGTTGCGTGGTCTTACAGCTGTTCTGGGTGCATCTCAAGTCTTAACTAATTTCCTCCTTAGAATACTTCTTGTCTCCTTTCCTTCAACTGCACTGATTTGAAAGAACAATACTGATACACAAATTCCTCAGAAGAAAGGCCTGAAAAGTAACAGATACTTTTCCCTTTCTCTCCTTTTCTTTCTGTGTTCCAGCAGCGGTGGGCAGCAGAGTACCCATGTTGAACACTACAACATCTCCAACCCCCCTGTCTGACCCCCTGTCACAGACCCCCTCCAATATGGGCTCACCCCCCTCCCCACTGCCCCTCTACCCCTCTGTGGACATCGACGCACACGTAAGTCACTGTTCACACACACACGCTGTGGATATCGATGCTCATATACTGTAAAGCCGATGGTCACACACACACACATTTAAGACTGAGACACACCTACACACAGCGTTGTTGTAAATGTGTGTGTGTGTGTCCCTCTCCTTTCAGACGGAGAGTAACCATGACACTGCGCTGACGCTGGCATGTGCCGGAGGACACGAGGAGCTGGTGTCTGTTCTCATCGCACGAGGAGCCAACATCGAGCATCGCGACAAGAAGGGTAACACACAAAGTTACTGTTCATTCTAAATGTTAGTCGGGCCTGTATATCCGCCATCTTTTAATTTCTGATTCATCAGGAATCTTTTTTTCATACATCCAAGACAAGATTTATACAGTGTTCAAAGTGCTTCACATTGTATTGGGTGAATCTGTATATCTGGTTGTGACCCCCTCCTCTCCTCGTCTTCTCCCCAGGGTTCACCCCTCTGATCCTGGCTGCAACAGCGGGCCACGTAGGGGTGGTGGAGCTCCTTCTGGATAAAGGGGGCGACATAGAGGCCCAGTCAGAGAGAACCAAAGACACGCCCCTCTCCCTGGCCTGCTCAGGGGGACGACAAGAGGTACACCAGACATCTGATTTAAATGGGTTTCTAGTGTGTAATTCTATGGTACACGCTCACTTCCTTTCTATGAATCACCACATTGAAATTAAATCAACTCCCCTTTCACAGAAATAGGTATATTGAGAAAACAATACTTACATTTCCTTGTCTCCTCTCCTAGGTGGTGGAGTTGTTGCTGTTGCGAGGAGCTAATAAAGAGCATCGTAACGTGTCAGACTACACCCCTTTGAGCCTGGCGGCGTCTGGAGGCTATGTCAACATCATCAAGATCCTTCTCAACGCCGGCTCAGAGATTAACTCCAGGTATGGGACGGGACCAACTAATAGCATTTCTTACATCAGAAACGTGCACTGGGTTATTTAAATGAATGATGACTGCATCTTTGGTAGTGAAAGTCCCTCACGTCTCTCACCAATTGATAAAATCCTCTCTCAATCTCTTTCTCTCTCTCTCTTTCTCTCTCTGTCTCTAGGACGGGCAGTAAGCTGGGTATCTCTCCCCTGATGCTGGCAGCGATGAACGGTCACGTACCAGCGGTCAAGCTGCTGCTGGACATGGGCTCAGACATCAACGCTCAGATCGAGACCAACAGGAACACGGCTCTGACTCTGGCCTGCTTCCAGGGCCGCGCTGAGGTGGTCAGTCTGCTGCTGGACCGCAAGGCCAACGTAGAGCACAGAGCCAAGGTGAGGAGAGAGAACCGTTAGCGGTCCATATTATAGCAGTATATCAAGTCCAGAGCCAAGTTACATATAGGCTCTGGTGAATCCTAACAAGAGAAATGTCACTCCGTCTCCCAGTGCCTGACTAAGTGTTTGAGGGATTTGCCCCATATTGTACATTTGATGTTGACCTCCCCCTCCCCTGGTAGACTGGTCTGACCCCTCTGATGGAGGCAGCGTCGGGGGGCTATGCTGAAGTGGGCCGGGTGCTGCTGGATAAAGGGGCTGACGTCAACGCCCCTCCTGTCCCCTCGTCCCGAGACACAGCCCTCACCATCGCTGCAGACAAGGGCCACTACAAGTTCTGTGAGCTGCTCATCAACAGGTGGGCATTAAACCAACTAATCAATCATTCTGAATGAATCAAGGTCTTTGTCTGAGTATTAATTTTGAAGCCAGCAATTTCCCTAAAAGGTAATGTTTTGATTCTCTCGTTCATCTTTTTAACCTGTGTTTATCTCTTGTCCCGGTTTTCCTCCCTTCTCCAGAGGGGCTCACATTGACGTGCGCAATAAGAAAGGGAACACACCTCTGTGGCTGGCGGCCAACGGCGGCCATTTTGACGTGGTTCAGCTGCTGGTGCAGGCTGGGGCCGACGTAGACGCTGCAGACAACCGCAAGATCACGCCGCTCATGGCTGCCTTCCGTAAGGTAGGTTGTGTCGCAGGATGACCCTTCCCCTCTGCAACACCTGGCCCTCTCACTACCTAGTTCCAGTACTAGGTCCTACAGTCTTCCCCATACCTTTACTGCTCCCAGCCTGAAACAATATTGGCCTATTTTACAGTTATCTTTCATCTTCTCTCTCCCCTTGTCTGTGTTTCTCAGGGTCATGTAAAGGTGGTTCAGTACCTGGTAAAGGAGGTCAACCAGTTCCCCTCAGACATTGAGTGTATGAGATACATCGCCACCATCGCTGACAAGGTAACACCTCCACCGGTTTGGAATGGTCACTCTTTGAGCTTGTATGTTGGCTGGATATCATTGACTGTCAAATGTGCCATATCTTGTATAAGTATTGCAGTGGGTTAGAAAGAGTTGTGTCCACTAACTCCACCAACTCTCCATCCCTGCCTTGCTCTCAGGAGTTGTTGAAGAAGTGCCATCAGTGCATGGAGACCATCGTCAAAGCCAAAGACCAGCAGGCTGCTGAAGCCAACAAGAACGCCAGCATTCTCCTCAAGGAGCTGGACCTGGAGAAGTCCAGAGAGGAGAGCAAGAAGCAGGCCCTGGCCGCCAAGAGAGAGAAACGCAAGGAGAAACGCAAGAAGAAGAAGGAGGAACAGAAGAAAAAGCAGGAGGAGGAGGAGGAGGAGGAGGAAGAGGAGGAGCAGAAGACAAACAAGGAAGAGGGGGAGGAGGACTGTGAGATGCAGAAGCAGGATGACTCAGCTGAGGGTAAATGATATCTTCATTTCAATATCTATTCTTTTGTTCCCAAAATGCTGATTATTAACATTTGTTTGCTGTGGCTAGTTTAACAAAAGCTAAGTGTAGATTGCAGTCAATCCTTGTCCGTAGACTGTTTTCAAAGTAAGGAAACACATGTCAATGTAATATTGTGGAACTATCTCTTCAACTCTACGTTCATCCCTCCCGCTCTTCAGAAGTGGACCCCCCCATCGACCCCCCCAGTGCGACCACTACCACCACAATCGGTATTCCCGCCACCTCGCCCTCCTTCAGCTCTGTGTTCGGCAAGAAGAGGGCCAGTGTTGCCACGACGACCAGCACCAACCGCAAGAGCAAGAAGAACAAGACCAAGGACTCCTCCCCCAGTGAACCAATCATACGTCAGGACCCACAGGTAACTAACCAATCATACGTCAGGACCCACAGGTAACTAACCAATCATACGTCAGGACCCACAGGTAACTAACCAATCATACGTCAGGACCCACAGGTAACTAACCAATCATACTGCAGGACCCACAGGTAACTAACCAATCATACTGCAGGACCCACAGGTAACTAACCAATCATACGTCAGGACCCACAGGTAACTAACCAATCATACGTCAGGACCCACAGGTAACTAACCAATCATACGTCAGGACCCACAGGTAACTAACCAATCATACGTCAGGACCCACAGTTAACTAACCAATCATACGTCAGGACCCACAGGTAACTAACCAATCATACGTCAGGACCCACGGGTAACTAACCAATCATACGTCAGGACCCACGGGTAACTAACCAATCATACGTCAGGACCCACAGGTAACTAACCAATCATACTGCAGGACCCACAGGTAACTAACCAATCATACTGCAGGACCCACAGGTAACTGACCAATCATACGTCAGGACCCACAGGTAACTAACCAATCATACGTCAGGGCCCACTGGCGGTTGGTGTATTTAAAGTATAGATTCACATTTAGATTTTGCACACGCACACACACATATATATAATACACACACAGTACCAGTCAAAAGTTTGGACACACTTTCTCATTCAAGGGTTTTGCTTTTCTACATCAAAACTATGAAATGACACACATGGAATCAAGTGTTAAACACCTCAAAATATGTTTTGAGATTTTTCAAAAGAACCACCCTTTGACTTGATGACAGCTTTGCACACTCTTGGCATTCTCTCAACCAGCTTCATGAGGTAGTCACCTGGAATGCATTTCAATTAACAGGTGTGCCTTGTTAAAAGTTAATTTGTGGAAGTTCTTTCCTTAATGCGTTTGAGCCAATCAGTTGTGTTGTGACAAGGTAGGGGTGGTATACAGAAGATAGCTCTATTTGGTAAAAGACCAAGCACATATTATGGCTCAAATAAGCAAAGAGGAACGACAGTCCATCATTACTTTAAGACATGAAGGTCAGTCAATCCGGAAAATGTCAAGAACTTTGAAAGTTTCTTCAAGTGCATTCGCAAAAACCATCAAGCACTATGATGACACTAGCAATCATTGGTACCGCCACAGGAAAGGAAGACCCAGAGTTACCTCTGCTGCAGAGGATAAGTTCATTAGAGTTACCAGCCTCAGAAATTGCAGCCCAAATAAATGCTTCAGAGTTAAAGTAACAGACACATCTCAACATCAACTGTTCAGAGGAGACTGCGTAAATCAGGCCTTCATGGTTGAATTGCTGCAAAGAAACCACTACTAAAGGACACCAATAAGAAGAGACTTGTTTGGGCCAAGAAACATGAGCAATGGACATTAGACCGGTGGAAATCTGTGCTTTGGTCTGATGAGTCCAAATTAGAGATGTTTGGTTTAAGCCGCCGTGTCTTTGTGAGACACGGTGTGAGTGAACGGATGATCTCTGCATGTGTGGTTCCCACCGTGAAGCATGGAGGAGAAGGTGTGAGGGTGCTTTGCTGGTGACACTGTCAGTGATTTATTTAGAATTCAAGGCACCCTTAACCAGCATGGCTACCACAGCATTCTGCAGCGATACGCCAACCCATCTGGTTTGCGCTTAGTGGGACTATCATTTGTTTTTCAACAAGACAATGACCCAACACACCTCAGGCTGTTTGACCAAGAAGGAGAGTGATGGAGTGCTGCATCAGATGACCTGGCCTCCAAAATCACCCAACCTCAACCCAATTGAGATGGGTCGGAATGAGTTGGACCACAGAGTGAAGGAAAAGCAGCCAACAAGTGCTCAGCATATGTGGAAACTCCTTCAAGACTGTTAAAAAAGCATTCCAGGTCAAGCTGGTTGAGAGAATGCCAAGAGTGTGCAAAGCTGTCAAGGCAAAGGGTGGCAACTTTGAAGAATCTCAAATATAAAATATATTTTTGATTCGTTTAACACTTTTTTTGGTTTCATAGTTTTGATGATGTCACTATTCTACAATGTAAAAATAAAGAAAAACTCTTGAATGAGTAGATGTGTCTGATATATATGTACACACACGTATGTGGACACCCCTTCAAATGAGTGGATTTGTCTATTTCAGCCACACACATTGCTGACAGGTGTATAAAATCGAGCACATAGCAATGCAATCTCCATAGACAAACATTGGCAGTAGAATGTCCTTACTGAAGAGCTCTGACTTTCAACATGGCACCGTCATAGGATGCCACCTTTCCAGTAAGTCAGTTCATCAAATTCTATGCCCTGCTAGAGCTGCCCTGGTCAACTGCTGTTAAGTGCTGTTATTGTGAAGTGGAAAAGTCTAGGAGAAACAATGGCTCAGCCGCAAAGTGGTAGGCCACACAAGCTCACAGAATGGGACCGCCGAGTGCTGAAGCGCATAGAAAGTTTGTCCTCGGTTTCAACACTCACTACCGAGTTCCAAACCGCCTCTGGAAGCAACTTCAGCACAAGAACTGTTTTGTTTGGGGCTTTTTTAAATGGGTTTTCATGGCCGAGCAGCCGCACATCAGGCAGTCCGACAGACGAATCTGGGTTTGGCGGATGCCAGGAGACCACTACCTGCCCCAATGTCAACTGTAAAGTTTGGTGGAGGAAGAATAATGGTCTGGGGCTGTTTTTCATGGTTCAGACTAGGCCCCTTGTTCCAGTGAATGGAAATCTTAACACTACAGCATACAATGACATTCTAGATGATTTTGTGCTTCCAACTTTGTGGCAACAGTTTGGGGAAGGCCCTTTCCTGTTTCAGCATGACAATGCCCCTGTGCATGAAGCGAGGTCCATGCAGAAATGGTTTGAGATCGGTATGGAAGAATTTGCCTGGCCTGCACAGAGCCCTGGCCTCAACACCATCTAACACCCTTGGGATGAATTGGAATGCCGACTGAGCCCGGACTAATCACCCAACATCAGTGCCCGACTTCACTAATGCTCTTGTGGCTGAATGGAAGCAAGTCCCCGCAGCAATGTTCACTCGTCTGGTATTCCACTAGATGTTGGGAGGTTGTTATAGCAGCAAAGGGGGACCAACTCCATATTAATCCCCATGATTTTGGAATGAGCTGTTAGACGAGCAGGTGTCCACATACTGCTGGTCATGACTGTAAAATATAATGTAGCTAAATTCAAGGACGAGTGAAGTCAGTGTTTTTTTTTTTTTTTCCTGAGGCTGTAAATACATACACATTTCCTTTCAAAATTCTACCGTCTCAAACAGTCAAAGCAAGTCAATCAAGGTGTCTAATCAGTGATAATTCCATCTCTGTCCAGCAGGTGGTGCTGGCACAGCACAAGGCAAACCAGATCCATGGGGAGCCGCGGGGCGGGGCTGGGGGTGCAGGGGGCACCAGCGACTCAGACCCCCTGGACAGCACCGACTGTGCCAGTGAGAGTAGCAGCAGTGGGGGCAAGAGCCAGGAGCTCAACTTCCTCCCTGACCTCTCCTCTTCCTCCTCTTCCTCTTCCTCCTCTTCGTCCTCGGGCCCCTCTCACAGCCTGCAGCCAGGCCCAGAGAAGAGACACTGTCCTCAGCTACACCCAGTCACCGTCTCCATCTCCAAACCTACACAGAAGTGAGTGATCTGCAGCACCTTTGGTTTGAGTTAGAAGTGTAGTTTTCCTAAAGGAGCTGGTCAAGCACCACCAATCACACAGAACAGTACATTTCTAATACAAGTACGTAGTTAAAAACAGCAACCATATTCATTGTGAATCTGACCTTTTATCCCTTTCTCTCTCTCTCCCCCCACATCTCGCCCGCTCCCCCTCTGTCCCTCCCCCCTCTCAGAGCTCCAGACATGAGTGAGTTGACCCCCAGCAGCTCTGTACCGTCTCAGTTTAAGACCATGTTGCTACCCGTCACATCCTCCAACAGCAAGAGCCTCACCAGCCCCAAGAGGGGACAGAAAAGAGAGGAGGGTTGGAAGGAGGTGGTGAGACGGTGGGTAGACACACGCACCATCCATAAAATCCATCTGGAAATGCTTCAAGTTAATCTATAGGTCATTTTAGGCCAGTGGTTCCCAACCTTTTTCAGTTACTGTACCACTAATTGAATTTTGCTCTGCCTGGAGTACCCCTGAAGTACCCCCTCATGTATATTTTACCAGTAGGCCTATGGTCTCATGAGTCTTCTCAAGTCCCCCCTGTGGATAGGACAGGTACCCTTGGTTGGGAACCACTGTTTTAGTCAATGAGGAAAAGTAAGTTGTCAGGCCTGTGGCTCCCCATGGATCTTGTGCTTTGGCCCGGTTCTAAACCCCATATGAATCTCTCTCTCTCCGGGCTGCAGGTCCAAGAAGCTGTCGGTCCCGGCCTCGGTGGTGTCGAGGATCATGGGTAGAGGAGGCTGCAACATCACAGCTATACAGGACGTGACGGGAGCACACATCGATGTGGACAAGCAGAAAGACAAGAACGGAGAGAGAATGATCACCATCAGGTAGGGACAGGGAGGGCCCTCTGGTGGCAGCAGCCAACTATTACACCAGTCAGCAGAGTAGAGAACTGAACAGGAGGAAAGCAGAGAAAAGGGTAATAGCTATGCGTTGATTTATCTGAGTCAGGTTTTCCCAAACAACCAGGGGTATGCGCAATGCCGTCGGGGGTACCTCAAATAAAAATGTGATTCACTTAAAAATAAACAAAATAAACAATATGTTAATATTTTCCAACGGGGCTATACATTTGGGTGATTTTTTTTTTCTTCTCTCGCCTGAGTAGCCTCGTTTCACTGGCAAAAATAAAATTTAAACCATCTAGTGTTCAGCGAAATAACAACAGTGTCAAATACAGGTAGCCTAGTCAAATAATTAACATCCACTCACATAAACCGTTACTCTCTCGCGGGAAACCTTCACTTGCGCAGACATTTAGAAACAAAACATGACAATTTGAAGAATAAGCCACGGAAGCGTCTTATATGGTGAGCTACTGAGTGGCTAGGACAGGCAAGCCCCATACTATAGTGGATGACTTAATTCTTCCTGCTGCCGCGGATATGGCTGGGACAATGCTGGGGGTAAAGGACAAAAAAACGATACAGACAATGCCTTCATCAAACAACACTTTTTCACAATGTATCAGTGACATGGCAGGTGATGTTTTGAAACAAGTGCTGGTTTGCATACACGCCAGTGAATTCTATGCGTACAGCTGGATGAGTCAGACGTGGCGGGCCTGGCACAGCTCCTGGTATATGTACTTTACGTTTATGGGGGGTCAATTAAGGAAGACATCCTCTTCTGCAAACCACTGGAAACCAGGACAACAAAGGACATTTTTAAAGTACTGGACAGCTTTGTGACATCAGATGGACTTTGGTGGTCAAGATGTGTTTGTGTCTGTATTGGTGGCGCAAAAGTCATGACAGGGAGACATATTGGAGTGGTAAAGCGCGTGCAAGCAGTTGCTCCCAACACCACTTGGGTACACTGCAGCATCCACCAAGAGGCTCTTACTGCCAAGGGAATGCCTGACAGCTTGGACACTACAGTGAAAATGGTTTACTTTGTTAAATCAAGACCCCTGAACTCTCGTGTATTTTCTGCATTATGCAATGATATGGGCAGCGACCATGTAACGCTTTTACAACATACTGAAGTGCGCTGGTTAGCAAGGGGCAAAGTTTTGGCAGGTGTTTTTGAATTGAGAGACGAGCTTAAAGTTTTCTTTACTGACCATAATTTTCACTTGTCTCACTGCCTGCACGATGACGAGTTTCTCACGACTGGCCTATCTGGGTGATGTTTTGTCTCGCCTGAATGATCTGAATCTAGGATTACAGGGACTCTCCGCAACTATGTTCAATGTGCGGGACAAAATTGAGGCTATGATTAAGAAGTTGGAGCTCTTCTCTGTTTGTATTAACAAGGACAACACACAGGTCTTCCATCATTGTATGTTGTTTTGTGTGCAAGTTAACTCAAGCTTACGGACAATGTCAAATGTGATATAGTGAAGCACCTGAGTGAGTTGGGTGCGCAATTATGCAGGTACTTTCCCAAAACGGATGACACAAGCAACTGGATTCGTTATCCCTTTCATGCCCTGCCTCCAGTCCACTTACCGATATCTGAACTAGAGAGCCTCATTGAAATTGCAACAAGCGGTTCTGTGAAAATAGAATTGAATCAGAAGCCAGTGCCTGATTTCTGGATAGGGCTGCGCTCAGAGTATCCTGCCTTGGCAAATCACACTAAGACACTGATGGCCTTTGCAACCACGTACCTATGTGAGAGTGGATTCTCGGCCCTCACTAGCATGCAAACTAAATACAGGCACAGACTATTTGGAAAATGATTTTAAGACTGAGACTCTCTCCAATACAACCCAACATTGCAGAGTTATGTGCATCCTTTCAAGCACACCCTTCTCATTAACCTGTGGTGAGTTATTCACAATTTTTGATGAACAAATAAGGTTTTATATGTAAGATGGTTAAATAAAGAGAGAAATTATTGTTTGTGCCCTGGTCCTATAAGAGCTCTTTGTCACTTCCCACGAGCTGGGTTATGATGACAACTTACACTCATTGTTATGTTTAATAAATGTATCACATAGTGTGTGTGTGTGGCAGGCTTACAAATGATGGCAAAAAACAACATTTGAGAGTGCGCTGACCCTGGTGCCAGAGGGGTACTCAGCTGGAGGTTGAATGTTTGAAGGGGTACGGGACTATAAAAAGTTTGGGAACCACTGATATGAGTGATTCTACGTATTTAAAAGGTTAATAGCTATGTGTTGATTTATGAGTGTTTCTATGTATTTAAAATGAATGAAGTGTCTAATCAATCCTCCTGCTGTATCTCCAGGAGATCAGTGAAGAGTTGAGATACTGTGATTGGTTGGAACCATGTCCGTGGAATGTGTACATTGTTTTGTGGCCCCTGACCCCTGTGTTGTTGATGGTCCATTCCAGGGGTGGCACAGAGTCGACACGCCACGCAGTCCAGCTGATCAACTCTCTGATCCAGGACCCAGCCAAGGAACTAGAGGACCTCATCCCCAGGAACCACATCAGGGCCCCAGGCTCCAAGATCACCTCAGCCCCCTTCCCCACCCCCACTGGGGCTAACCTTAACCTCACCATCGGGGCCAAGGCCCTGGGCTCCCTGGTCACGTCCTCTGGGGTCTCCTTCCAGTCCTCTTCCTCTCAGACAGGGGGTAAGATGGGTAAGGGTCTGTCTGGGGTGAGACAGCCCTTCCCCGTGTCTCTCCCCCTGGCCTACGCCCATCCCCAGCTGGCCCTCCTGGCAGCCCAGACCATGCATCAGATCAGGCTCCCCAGGCTGCCCATGGCCCAGTTTGGTGGGACCTTCTCCCCTGCCGCCAGCACCTGGGGCCCGTTCCCGGTGCGGCCGCTGAGTCCCGGTAGCGCCAACAGCTCCCCCAAACACAACGGTGGTAGTAGTGGTAACAACCAGCCCAGATCCAATTTGTCTAGTCATAATGATCACAATAACACATCATCCACGGGCTCCTCTGTCTCCAGTCCTAGTGCCTCTAACAGTCAGACAGCTACGACTACAGGGTCACCTCACATCCCTAACCCCCCTCATGGGGCCCAGGCCCAACCCAGTGCCCCCACCCCTTCCTCAGTCAGGAAACAGCTGTTCACCTCTGACCCCAAGCACACAGGGGTCAACTCTGTCTCCATGGTTACTGCCACCACTGTCAGTAGTAGTAGTAGTCACTCAGTGAGAGGTACAGGGTCTCCCGCCCACCAACACACGGGCTTAATGGCTACGTACGCCCCTAACACTCCTCATCCCCAGGTCGCACCCATCTCACAGCCCACGAAGTCACCCCCCAGCGCCCCCACTGCTCCCCCAGGCAAGGAGAAGCTGACTCCCTCCCTCTCTCAGGAGGCCCAGCTCGTCTCAGTCAACATTGTGGTTAGTTCAGGTGGTTTCACCGCCCCTGCCATGGCTGCCCCCTCCAAACCTGAGCCCCGCCAGCAACAGCACCAACCCCCTCCTCCCCTAACCTCCACCACCTCATCAGACCCCCCTCCACCTCTCCTGCCTCTTCAGTCCAGCTCCCACCTCCCCCCATCCTCCTCCGCCCTCTCACACAAACACCCCAACAGCACCGTACCCCACTTCTCGGCTCCCGCTCCCCGCATCTCACACCGCATGCAGCCCCCGACAGGGCCCTACTATCAACACCCCAACCAGCAGCAGCAACAACAACAACCGTTCCTACCCCACAACACACAGCAACAACATGAGCACCCCAAACAGAAGCTTCCCCAGGCGTCCCAGCCCACCTCCATGCCCCCTCAGCCCCAGTCCTCCATGGGTCTGATGAACGGCTCTCAGATGCAGCAGCAGGTCCATGGTGGGGCCAAGCCCCAGCAGATGCCCCCTAACTTCGGCCCTGCAGCCCTCTTCAACCATTTCAGCAGCATGTTCGACAACAACAACCAGGTGGGTGCCACTATTTTTATTATCCACAGAAAAACATTTTATTACAATAGAGCAGGGCTCTCCAACCCCGTTCCTGGAGGTTTTAACTCCAACCCCGTTCCTGGAGGTTTTAACTCCAACCCCGTTCCTGGAGGTTTTAACTCCAACCCCGTTCCTGGAGGTTTTAACTCCAACCCCGTTCCTGGAGTGATACCATCCAGTAGGTTTTAACTCCAACCCTAATCTAGCGTACCTGATTCTAATAATAACTTGGGTTGGAGGGAACACCTACAGAAAGGTATCTCTCCAGGAACGGGGTTGGAGTTGAAACCTACAGAAGGCTATCTCTCCGGGAACGGGGTTGGAGTTGAAACCTACAGGAGGGTATCTCTCCGGGAACGGGGTTGTAGTTGAAACCTACAGGAGGGTATCTCTCCGGGAACAGGGTTGTAGTTGAAACCTACAGGAGGGTATCTCTCCGGGAACAGGGTTGGAGTTGAAACCTACAGGAGGATATCTCTCCGGGAACAGGGTTGGAGTTGAAACCTACAGGAGGGTATCTCTCCGGGAACAGGGTTGGAGTTGAAACCTACAGGAGGATATCTCTCCGGGAACGGGGTTGGAGTTGAAACCTACAGGAGGGTATCTCTCCGGGAACAGGTTTGGAGTTGAAACCTACAGGAGGGTATCTCTCCGGGAACAGGGTTGGAGTTGAAACCTACAGGAGGGTATCTCTCCGGGAACGGGGTTGTAGTTGAAACCTACAGGAGGATATCTCTCCGGGAACAGGGTTGGAGTTGAAACCTACAGGAGGGTATCTCTCCGGGAACAGGGTTGGAGTTGAAACCTACAGGAGGGTATCTCTCCGGGAACAGGGTTGGAGTTGAAACCTACAGGAGGGTATCTCTCCGGGAACGGGGTTGTAGTTGAAACCTACAGAAGGGTATCTCTCCAGGAACAGGGTTGGAGTTGAAACCTACAGGAGGGTATCTCTCCGGGAACAGGGTTGGAGTTGAAACCTACAGGAGGGTATCTCTCCGGGAACGGGGTTGTAGTTGAAACCTACAGAAGGGTATCTCTCCAGGAACAGGGTTGGAGTTGAAACCTACAGAAGGGTATCTCTCCAGGAACAGGGTTGGAGTTGAAACCTACAGAAGGGTATCTCTCCAGGAACAGGGTTGGAGTTGAAACCTACAGAAGGGTATCTCTCCAGGAACAGGGTTGGAGTTGAAACCTACAGAAGGGTATCTCTCCAGGAACAGGGTTGGAGTTGAAACCTACAGGAGGATATCTCTCCAGGAACAGGGTTGGAGTTGAAACCTACAGGAAGGTATCTCTCCAGGAACAGGGTTGGAGTTGAAACCTACAGGAAGGTATCTCTCCAGGAACAGGGTTGTAGTTGAAACCTACAGAAGGGTATCTCTCCAGGAACAGGGTTGGAGTTGAAACCTACAGGAAGGTATCTCTCCAGGAACAGGGTTGTAGTTGAAACCTACAGAAGGGTATCTCTCCAGGAACAGGGTTGGAGTTGAAACCTACAGGAAGGTATCTCTCCAGGAACAGGGTTGGAGTGTAAACCTACAGGAGGGTATCTCTCCAGGAACAGGGTTGGAGAGCCCTGTCATAGAGTAACAACATGTTTAAAGGTTGTGACCTGAACGTCAGTGCCTGTGCCCCAGTTGCTCACTAACCACTTGTCTCTATTAGGTGGGTAACAACCAGGTGTGGGGTGCGTGCCACCTCCCTGCCCGCTCCCCTCCTGAGCAGCAGTATTCTGCCCCCCCAGCCTACATGGGCCAGATGGATGGCATGATGGCCCCTCCTCCAGACAGCTCCAAGGCCCCTGGGTACCGCTCTGCCTCACAGAGGATGGTCAACAGTCCTATTGGTAAAAGAAAGGGACATTTTAGATGTATTTATTTGACTTTGTTTGATTTTTTTTTTTTTTACCAGGTAAAACCCATTGAGGTTAAAAACCTCTTTTGTGAGAGCGACCTGGCAAGAAGGCAAAACAGGGAAATAGCAGCGTGTCCATAAAACATTACAGAAAAATACAGTATACACACAAAAGACAAAGTGTCACAAGTTACAAACACAATTGAATATTAGAAACAACTGCAGTTGTCACAAAGTGTTGTCGATCAGAGTCTTAAAAACAGGCAAGGACACTACCTCCCCTAACTTTACAAACTTCTGAAGCATGTTCCAGGATGAAGGGGCATTATGGGAAAAAGATTGCTTCCCCATCTCAGTTCTAGCCTTAGGAACAGACAAGGACAGCAGCAGAACTAAGACTTTATTGAGTGACTGATCTGGTCAGTAAGGAACAGAGATACAAAGGGAGTTATCATCAATGCTTTGTACAAACAAGTGTACCAGTGTTTTAGCCTCCTAGTGGAGAGAGAGGTCCATTGCATACAGATCACAGTGATGGGTGAGTGATCTATCATTGGTAATAGATCTTAAAGCACCATGATACACTGTGTCCAGAGTTTAAGGTACGTGCTGAGGCCTGCATATAGACAATATCACCATAATCCAGCACAGATTGATTTATTTTTTAAGTGCTTTGAACAACATCCTTTCAGACTAACATTGAAAAGCAAGATTTGTTCCTGAAATAGAAACCCAATTTCAACTTCAGTTTCTTGGTCAACCTTACGCCCCAAACTCTCTCCCTGTCTTACAGCTCTTAGTTTGACCAGCTATGCTACCAGAACAGTTGAAGTCAGAAATGTACATACACCTTAGCCAAATACATTTAAACTCTGTTCTTCACAATTCTTGACATTTAATCCTAGTAAAAGTTAGTTAGGATCACCACTTGATTTTAAGAATGTGAAATGTCAGAATAATAGAGTGATTTATTTCAGCTTTTATTTCTTTCATCACATTCCCAGTGGGTCAGAAGTTTACATACACTCAACTAGTGTTTGGTAGCATTCCCTTTAAATTGTTTAACTTGGGTCAAATGTTTTGGGTAGTCTTCCACAAGCTTCTCACAATAAGTTGGGTGAATTTTGTCCCATTCCTCCTGACAGAGCTGGTGTAACTGAATCAGGTTTGTGGCCTCCTTGCTTGCACTCAGTTCTGCCCACAAATTTTCTATAGGTGCTGTTGGGCAGCATCTAAAGCCATGACTTCCTATTCTGGAATTTTCCAAAGCTGTTTAAAGGCCCAGTCAACTTAGTGTATGTAAACTTCTGACCCACTGGAATTGTAATACAGTGAATTATAAGTGAAATAATCTGTCTGTAAACAATTGTTGGAAAGATTACTTGTGTCATGCACAAAGTAGATGTCCTAACTGACTTGTCAAAACTATAGTTTGTTAACAAGAAATTTGTGGAGTGGTTGAAATACGAGTTTTAATGACTCCAACCTAAGTGTATGTAAACTTCCGACTTCACTTGTATGTCTTGTAGTCCAGTCTACCTGCAATCTATAGGCCTCTTAACTCTCTCTCCTCTCTCCGTATGTAGCTTTGACCAGCTATGCTACCAGTATGTCTGGTAGTCCAGTCTATCTACACGGCCCAGCAGCTGTGGGCACCCCCTCCTTCAGCAGACAGCACTTCTCCCCGCACCCCTGGAGCGCTTCCACATCAGGTACTTACACAGATGTGTGAAAATGAATCTAATGGCCATGAAGCTTATTTTCCAGGAATTCAACACACAGAACATACATTATTTAACTAATACAATTGAAGAGATTTTTGCTTAACTGTGTTTTAGACTCAAAACCCTAACCTTTAACCTCTCATCTCCCCAGGCGAGTCCCAGGCGGTGCCCCCTCCCTCCACGGCGTCGTCGTCTGGCCCCGTGGCGCCCCCTCCCCACCAGGGCAAGCAGGGCCAGGGCAGCAGCCAGCAGGACAGGAAGGTGCCTCCTCCCATCGGTACAGAGAGGCTGGCGAGGATCAGACAGACCACCGTCAACCCTCCTCTCCTCCAGACCTCCTACACCGCTCCTGTAGGACAGGGAGGCATATGGTCCTTCGGAGTCGGCAGCGCTTCGGGTGAGTAGTCACACACATACCAGACACACACACACACACACACACATACCAGACACACACGACACACACATACCAGACACACACGACACACACACAACCTCTAACCCACGCTGGTCTCTCCATTCCCAATGTCTTACTGCCCTGATATACAGCTGATGGCTATACACACACCCCTTCACGCATACCCCCCATTTCTGTCTCTGTCCTCCCCTCTCCCTCGCACACACCCCGTTTCGGTCTCTCACCTCCCGTCCCCCTCGCACACACCCTGTTTCTCTGTGTCTTACCTCCCGTCTCCCTCACCTCTAGAAGCCATGTCAGGTTGGTCTCAGCCCCTGATGGGCAGTCACGTGATCCACCCTGGGTTACAGGCGGACCACACCTTCTCCCAGTACCAGCCCATGGAGCAGGACGACACGGGCATCTCTAACCCCGCTAACTACCACCAGCAACACATCAACCACCCCAACAACTACATGGACTTCCCCAAGGTAACACACACATGAAGTATATCATCACCTCAAATGGCCATTCCTCTTTTTGTCTGTGTCTCCAGGGTAACAAGACCATGTTAATATACTGTAGTTAGTGGACCTGGTTCTACCAGGGTAGGACCATGTTAATATACTGTAGTTAGTGGACCTGGTTCTACCAGGGTAGGACCATGTTAATATACTGTAGTTAGTGGACCTGGTTCTACCAGGGTAGGACCATGTTAATATACTGTAGTTAGTGGACCTGGTTTGTCTCCAGGGTAGGACCATGTTAATATACTGTAGTTAGTGGACCTGGTTGTACCAGGGTAGGACCATGTTAATATACTGTAGTTAGTGGACCTGGTTCTACCAGGGTAGGACCATGTTAATATACTGTAGTTAGTGGACCTGGTTTGACTCCAGGGTAGGACAATGTTAATATACTGTAGTTAATGGACCTGGTTTGACTCCAGGGTAGGACCATGTTAATATACTGTAGTTAGTGGATCTGGTTCTACCAGGGTAGGACCATGTTAATATACTGTAGTTAGTGGACCTGGTTCTACCAGGGTAGGACCATGTTAATATACTGTAGTTAGTGGACCTGGTTCTACCAGGGTAGGACCATGTTAATATACTGTAGTTAGTGGACCTGGTTCTACCAGGGTAGGACCATGTTAATATACTGTAGTTAGTGGACCTGGTTCTACCAGGGTAGGACCATGTTAATATACTGTAGTTAGTGGACCTGGTTCTACCAGGGTAGGACCATGTTAATATACTGTAGTTAGTGGACCTGGTTCTACCAGGGTAGGACCATGTTAATATACTGTAGTTAGTGGACCTGGTTCTACCAGGGTAGGACCATGTTAATATACTGTAGTTAGTGGACCTGGTTCTACCAGGGTAGGACCATGTTAATATACTGTAGTTAGTGGACCTGGTTCTACCAGGGTAGGACCATGTTAATATACTGTAGTTAGTGGACCTGGTTCTACCAGGGTAGGACCATGTTAATATACTGTAGTTAGTGGACCTGGTTCTACCAGGGTAGGACCATGTTAATATACTGTAGTTAGTGGACCTGGTTTGACTCTAGGGTAGGACCATGTTAATATACTGTAGTTAGTGGACCTGGTTTGACTCTAGGGTAGGACCATGTTAATATACTGTAGTTAGTGGACCTGGTTGTACCAGGGTAGGACCATGTTAATATACTGTAGTTAGTGGACCTGGTTGTACCAGGGTAGGACCATGTTAATATACTGTAGTTAGTGGACCTGGTTGTACCAGGGTAGGACCATGTTAATATACTGTAGTTAGTGGACCTGGTTTGACTCCAGGGTAGGACCATGTTAATATACTGTAGTTAGTGGACCTGGTTTGACTCCAGGGTAGGACCATGTTAATATACTGTAGTTAGTGGACCTGGTTCTACCAGGGTAGGACCATGTTAATATACTGTAGTTAGTGGACCTGGTTTGACTCCAGGGTAGGACCATGTTAATATACTGTAGTTAGTGGACCTGGTTTGACTCCAGGGTAGGACCATGTTAATATACTGTAGTTAGTGGACCTGGTTTGACTCCAGGGTAGGACCATGTTAATATACTGTAGTTAGTGGACCTGGTTTGACTCCAGGGTAGGACCATGTTAATATACTGTAGTTAGTGGACCTGGTTTGACTCCAGGGTAGGACCATGTTAATATACTGTAGTTAGTGGACCTGGTTTGACTCCAGGGTAGGACCATGTTAATATACTGTAGTTAGTGGACCTGGTTTGACTCCAGGGTAGGACCATGTTAATATACTGTAGTTAGTGGACCTGGTTTGACTCCAGGGTAGGACCATGTTAATATACTGTAGTTAGTGGACCTGGTTTGACTCCAGGGTAGGACCATGTTAATATACTGTAGTTAGTGGACCTGGTTCTACCAGGGTAGGACCGTGTTAATATACTGTAGTTAGTGGACCTGGTTCTACCAGGGTAGGACCATGTTAATATACTGTAGTTAGTGGACCTGGTTTGACTCCAGGGTAGGACCCTGTTAATATACTGTAGTTAGTGGACCTGGTTTGACTCCAGGGTAGGACCATGTTAATATACTGTAGTTAGTGGAGCTGGTTTGACTCCAGGGTAGGACCATGTTAATATACTGTAGTTAGTGGACCTGGTTTGACTCCAGGGTAGGACCATGTTAATATACTGTAGTTAGTGGACCTGGTTTGACTCCAGGGTAGGACCATGTTAATATACTGTAGTTAGTGGACCTGGTTTGACTCCAGGGTAGGACCATGTTAATATACTGTAGTTAGTGGACCTGGTTTGACTCCAGGGTAGGACCATGTTAGTATACTGTAGTTAGTGGACCTGGTTTGACTCCAGGGTAGGACCATGTTAGTATACTGTAGTTAGTGGACCTGGTTTGACTCCAGGGTAGGACCATGTTAGTATACTGTAGTTAGTGGACCTGGTTTGACTCCAGGGTAGGACCATGTTAATATACTGTAGTTAGTGGACCTGGTTTGACTCCAGGGTAGGACCATGTTAATATACTGTAGTTAGTGGACCTGGTTCTACCAGGGTAGGACCATGTTAATATACTGTAGTTAGTGGACCTGGTTCTACCAGGGTAGGACCATGTTAATATACTGTAGTTAGTGGACCTGGTTTGTCTCCAGGGTAGGACCATGTTAATATACTGTAGTTAGTGGACCTGGTTGTACCAGGGTAGGACCATGTTAATATACTGTAGTTAGTGGACCTGGTTCTACCAGGGTAGGACCATGTTAATATACTGTAGTTAGTGGACCTGGTTTGACTCCAGGGTAGGACAATGTTAATATACTGTAGTTAATGGACCTGGTTTGACTCCAGGGTAGGACCATGTTAATATACTGTAGTTAGTGGATCTGGTTCTACCAGGGTAGGACCATGTTAATATACTGTAGTTAGTGGACCTGGTTCTACCAGGGTAGGACCATGTTAATATACTGTAGTTAGTGGACCTGGTTCTACCAGGGTAGGACCATGTTAATATACATTTAAGTCATTTAGCAGACGCTCTTATCCAGAGCGACTTACAAATTGGTGCATTCACCTTATGACATCCAGTGGAACAGCCACTTTACAATAGTGCATCTAGATCATTTTAAGGGGGGGGGGGGGGGGGGGGCAGAAGGATTGCTTTATCCTAGGTATTCCTTGAAGAGGTGGGGTTTCAGGTGTCTCCGGAAGGTGGTGATTGACTCCGCTGTCCTGGCGTCGTGAGGGAGTTTGTTCCACCATTGGGGTGCCAGAGCAGCGAACAGTTTTGACTGGGCTGAGCGGGAACTGTACTTCCTCAGTGGTAGGGAGGCGAGCAGGCCAGAGGTGGATGAACGCAGTGCCCTTGTTTGGGTGTAGGGCCTGATCAGAGCCTGAAGGTACTGAGGTGCCGTTCCCCTCACAGCTCCGTAGGCAAGCACCATGGTCTTGTAGCGGATGCGAGCTTCAACTGGAAGCCAGTGGAGAGAGCGGAGGAGCGGGGTGACGTGAGAGAACTTGGGAAGGTTGAACACCAGACGGGCTGCGGCGTTCTGGATGAGTTGTAGGGGTTTAATGGCACAGGCAGGGAGCCCAGCCAACAGCGAGTTGCAGTAATCCAGACGGGAGATGACAAGTGCCTGGATTAGGACCTGCGCCGCTTCCTGTGTGAGGCAGGGTCGTACTCTGCGGATGTTGTAGAGCATGAACCTACAGGAACGGGCCACCGCCTTGATGTTGGTGGAGAACGACAGGGTGTTGTCCAGGATCACGCCAAGGTTCTTAGCGCTCTGGGAGGAGGACACAATGGAGTTGTCAACCGTGATGGCGAGATCATGGAACGGACAGTCCTTCCCCGGGAGGAAGAGCAGCTCCGTCTTGCCGAGGTTCAGCTTGAGGTGGTGATCCGTCATCCACACTGATATGTCTGCCAGACATGCAGAGATGCGATTCGCCACCTGGTCATCAGAAGGGGGAAAGGAGAAGATTAATTGTGTGTCGTCTGCATAGCAATGATAGGAGAGACCATGTGAGGTTATGACAGAGCCAAGTGACTTGGTGTATAGCGAGAATAGGAGAGGGCCTAGAACAGAGCCCTGGGGGACACCAGTGGTGAGAGCGCGTGGTGAGGAGACAGATTCTCGCCACGCCACCTGGTAGGAGCGACCTGTCAGGTAGGACGCAATCCAAGCGTGGGCCGCGCCGGAGATGCCCAACTCGGAGAGGGTGGAGAGGAGGATCTGATGGTTCACGGTATCGAAGGCAGCCGATAGGTCTAGAAGGATGAGAGCAGAGGAGAGAGAGTTAGCTTTAGCAGTGCGGAGCGCCTCCGTGATACAGAGAAGAGCAGTCTCAGTTGAGTGACTAGTCTTGAAACCTGACTGATTTGGATCAAGAAGGTCATTCTGAGAGAGATAGCAGGAGAGCTGGCCAAGGACGGCACGTTCAAGAGTTTTGGAGAGAAAAGAAAGAAGGGATACTGGTCTGTAGTTGTTGACATCGGAGGGATCGAGTGTAGGTTTTTTCAGAAGGGGTGCAACTCTCGCTCTCTTGAAGACGGAAGGGACGTAGCCAGCGGTCAGGGATGAGTTGATGAGCGAGGTGAGGTAAGGTAGAAGGTCTCCGGAAATGGTCTGGAGAAGAGAGGAGGGGATAGGGTCAAGCGGGCAGGTTGTTGGGCGGCCGGCCGTCACAAGACGCGAGATTTCATCTGGAGAGAGAGGGGAGAAAGAGGTCAAAGCACAGGGTTGGGCAGTGTGAGCAGAACCAGCGGTGTCGTTTGACTTAGCAAACGAGGATCGGATGTCGTCGACCTTCTTTTCAAAATGGTTGACGAAGTCGTCTGCAGAGAGGGAGGAGGGGGGGGGGGGGGAGGAGGATTCAGGAGGGAGGAGAAGGTGGCAAAGAGCTTCCTAGGGTTAGAGGCAGATGCTTGGAATTTAGAGTGGTAGAAAGTGGCTTTAGCAGCAGAGACAGAAGAGGAAAATGTAGAGAGGAGGGAGTGAAAGGATGCCAGGTCCGCAGGGAGGCGAGTTTTCCTCCATTTCCGCTCGGCTGCCCGGAGCCCTGTTCTGTGAGCTCGCAATGAGTCGTCGAGCCACGGAGCGGGAGGGGAGGACCGAGCCGGCCTGGAGGATAGGGGACATAGAGAGTCAAAGGATGCAGAAAGGGAGGAGAGGAGGGTTGAGGAGGCAGAATCAGGAGATAGGTTGGAGAAGGTTTGGGCAGAGGGAAGAGATGATAGGATGGAAGAGGAGAGAGTAGCGGGGGAGAGAGAGCGGAGGTTGGGACGGCGCGATACCATCCGAGTAGGGGCAGTGTGGGAAGTGTTGGATGAGAGCGAGAGGGAAAAGGATACAAGGTAGTGGTCGGAGACTTGGAGGGGAGTTGCAATGAGGTTAGTGGAAGAACAGCATCTAGTAAAGATGAGGTCAAGCGTATTGCCTGCCTTGTGAGTAGGGGGGGAAGGTGAGAGGGTGAGGTCAAAAGAGGAGAGGAGTGGAAAGAAGGAGGCAGAGAGGAATGAGTCAAAGGTAGACATGGGGAGGTTAAAGTCACTCAGAACTGTGAGAGGTGAGCCGTCCTCAGGAAAGGAGCTTATCAAGGCATCAAGCTCATTGATGAACTCTCCAAGGGAACCTGGAGGGCGATAAATGATAAGGATGTTAAGCTTGAAAGGGCTGGTAACTGTGACAGCATGGAATTCAAAGGAGGCGATAGACAGATGGGTAAGGGGAGAAAGAGAGAATGACCTGTATACTGTAGTTAGTGGACCTGGTTTGACTCCAGGGTAGGACCATGTTAATATACTGTAGTTAGTGGACCTGGTTTGACTCCAGGGTAGGACCATGTTAATATACTGTAGTTAGTGGACCTGGTTGTACCAGGGTAGGACCATGTTAATATACTGTAGTTAGTGGACCTGGTTCTACCAGGGTAGGACCATGTTAATATACTGTAGTTAGTGGACCTGGTTCTACCAGGGTAGGACCATGTTAATATACTGTAGTTAGTGGACCTGGTTTGACTCCAGGGTAGGACCATGTTAATATACTGTAGTTAGTGGACCTGGTTTGACTCCAGGGTAGGACCATGTTAATATACTGTAGTTAGTGGACCTGGTTCTACCAGGGTAGGACCATGTTAATATACTGTAGTTAGTGGACCTGGTTTGACTCCAGGGTAGGACCATGTTAATATACTGTAGTTAGTGGACCTGGTTTGACTCCAGGGTAGGACCATGTCAATATACTGTAGTTAGTGGACCTGGTTTGACTCCAGGGTAGGACCATGTTAATAAACTGTAGTTAGTGGACCTGGTTTGACTCCAGGGTAGGACCATGTTAATATACTGTAGTTAGTGGACCTGGTTTGACTCCAGGGTAGGACCATGTTAATATACTGTAGTTAGTGGACCTGGTTCTACCAGGGTAGGACCATGTTAATATACTGTAGTTAGTGGACCTGGTTCTACCAGGGTAGGACCATGTTAATATACTGTAGTTAGTGGACCTGGTCTACCAGGGTAGGACCATGTTAATATACTGTAGTTAGTGGACCTGGTTGTGATGTGTATTAATAACATTGTTGTCATTATACACTAGGGTATGGCCATGTCGATGTATGGAGGGACCATGCTGCCCCCCAACCCCCCTATGGGAGAGGGTCCAGGGGGGGCCATGTTCAACGGGCTGCACGCTGCCGACCCTGCATGGAGCCCCATCATCAAGGTTGTCCCCAACAACGCAGACAACACCGACCCACAGCAGGTGAGACTTTATCCACACACCACACACACACACACACACAGTTCTTTGCTAATGAAATTTCCTCTCTCTCTCTCTCTCTTCCTCTTCTCGTTCAGGTGTGGCCTGGGACCTGGCCTCCTCATGTGCACCTGAACCACGTCAACTAGCCAGCCGACATCGACAGCAATCAAACACACACCCACATCACACACACCACAAACATGAATTTAATTTCCAACTGACAACAAAACCCTGATGAGACAACAAAAACGAACAGACTTGTATAACATGTTAACTTTAGTAGAGAACGGAGAGAAAGGCAGAGTTTGAAGAATTGGAGAGAAATTATCTTGACACCGTTCTTTAATGTGCCTAACTCAAAATAAGAAATATATTACAATTTGAGCGAGGGCTGTTATGGTGGTGGGGTCGGGAGGGAAAATTCTGGGCCCTAATTCAAGTACTGTTGATGTCTGATGAACAACCAAATTGATGGTGACAGCCTGTCCAACAGGCTCCATGCTCTGTGTAGCATAGATGTAGGACTTTGACCCACGTGCAGAGTTGTCGCTCTCCTCAGGGGGAAACCTGAAGAAGGTGATGACGACGGAGCTAATGATACTCAACAACTAGAGGATGATGATTACCTAAAGAGGCAGAGAGGGAAAGAAATCAGAATACCTTTTAGTGGTAAATACATGTATAATTGTTTACATACTAAAAAAGGGTTAAATTGAGAGTACATTTCACGTCGTATAGTGGCTCTACTTTACGTAGCCTGTATTAATGTGAAATATTTACCTTAATATTCAATAAACATATTGATATGTACTTGTGGCGGTGTACCTTTTTGTTTGTGTAGGTAGGGCTTTGTTTTAATTTCACCAAAATGAATAGCATGTTTGACTAGTGAACACAACGTATTGTTATCTTAGAAAACAACATCTGCACAACTCATGGCTCCGACGCGATACATTTAATAAATATTAACATTGACAGCTAATCAAGTGGGAAGGTGGTATTTACCACATATGACAGGGAAAAATCTACTTGAACACACCTCCAACTGGTGATTACTAGTGGGAAATGTGTCTATCATCCCTGAGCTCTGACTTCTCCCACATCGGTGTCCAAATCACTAAGGACTTAAAATGGTTCACACACACAGTCCTGAAGAAGGCGTGATGGCCCCTCAGGAGGTTGAAAAGATTTGGCATGGAACCTCAAAAAGTTATACAGATGCACCATTGAGAGCATCTTGACTGGCTGCATCACCACTTGTTATGGCAACTGCACCGCCCTCGATCACATGGTGCTACAGCGGGTGGTGCGTGCAGCCCAGTACATCACTGGGGCCGAGCTCCCTGCCATCCAAGACCTCTATCAGGCAGTTTGAAAGGAAGGCCTGGAAAATTGTTAGATTCTGCGCTCACCCTTTATTTTTACACTGACACAAAATTTGCTCACACACACACATTCATACTGACAACACAATCATCACACATGCTACTGATGTTCTGTTTATCATATCCTGATACCTACTGACCTTGCCACTATACAGTGCATTTGGAAAGTATTCAGCCCCCTTGACTTTTCCCACATTTTGTTACATTATAGCCTTATTCGAAAATTGATTAAATTGTTTGTTTTCCTCAATCTACACACACTACCACCATAATGACAAAGGAAAAACAGGTTTTTAGAAATGGAGGCACATTTATTCAATTAAAAACTGATCACATTTACATAAGTATTCAGACCCTTTACTCAGTACTTTGATGAAGCACCTTTAGCAGCGATTACAGCCTTCAGTCTTCTTGGGTATGACCCTACAAGCTTGGGACACCTGTATTTGGGAAGTTTCTCCCATTCTTCTCTGTAGATCTTCTCAAGCTCTGTCAGGTTCGATGGGGATAGTTGCTCCACAGCTATTTTCAGGTCTCTCCAGAGATGTTCAGAGAGAGGTTCAAGTCCAGGCTCCGGCTGGGCCACTCAAGGACATTCAGAGACTTGTCCCGAAGCCACTCCTGTGTTGTTTTGGCTGTGTGCTTAGGGTTGTTGTCCTGTTGGAAGGTGAACCGTCGCCCCAGTCTGAGGTCCTGAGCCATCTGGAGCAGGTTTTCATCAAGGATCTCTCTGTACTTTGCTCCGTTCATCTTTCCTTCGATCCTGACTAGTCTCCCAGTCCCTGCCGCTGAAAATCATCCCCACAGCTTGATGTTTCGTCCAGATGTGACGCTTAGCAGTCGGGCCATAGAGTTCAATCTTGGTTTCATCAGACCATAGAATCTTGTTTATTCAGAGTGCTGCAGAGATGGTTGTCCTTCTGGAAGGTTTTCCCATCTCCACAGAGGAACTCTGTCAGTGACCATCGGGTTCTTGGTCACCTCCCTGACCAAGGCCCTTTTCCCTTGATTGCTTAGTTTGGCCGGGCGGCCAGCTATAGGAAGAGTCTTGGTGGTTCCAAACTTCTCAATTTAAGAATGATGGAGGCCACTGTTCTTGGACTTTCAATGCTGCAGACAATTTGTTGGTACCCTTCCCCAGAGCTGTCTTGGAGCTCTACAGACAATTCCTTCGACCTTATGGCCTGGTTTTTGCTCTGACATGCACTGTCAACTGTGGGACCTTATATAGACAGGTGTGTGCCTTTCCAAATCATGTCCAATCAATTTAATTTACAACAGGTGGACACCACAATCAATTTGAAGAAACCTCAAGGATGATCAATGGAAACAGGATGCACGTGAGCTCAATTTCGAGTGTCATAGCAAAGGGTCTGAATACTTATGTAAATAAGTTATTTCTGTTTATTTATTTGCAAAAATGTCTAAACCTGTTTTCGCTTTGTCATTATGGGGTAGTGTGTGTAGATTGAGGGGATACAATTATTTGTATCAATTTTAGAATGAGGCTAACGTAAACATAATGTGGAAAAAGGGAAGGGGTCTGAATACTTTCCGAATGCACTGTAGCTTACTTACTTTCTCATGTTCTTATTTCTGGTGTGTTGTATAGTACTACTGATATTGATTACTGCATTGTTGGGAGAGCTTGCAAGAAAGGCATTTCACTGTACTTGTGCACAAGACAAACTCACCTAAGGAAATTACCTAAAAGCATTTTCAGAAGTTAAATGCAACAACAAAAAAAGCTATCTTAATATAGTTTTTGAACACTTTCATTTGTTTACAAGAATGATAGCTGTACTTTTTAGTTTATGGTTGAAGTAGCTTGTTGCATTATGGGGTAAAAAAAGTGTCTGACCACATGACATTTTCAATAATCATGTTATCAAAGGTCATAAAGTTTTGTCTGCAGTCGACTGGAAGTTTCTGCAGAGACACTTTACCAACTTCATCCTGCAGCCATCACCTGCATTGTGGGAAGCTGTCAACTAATCATTAGGGTGGTCACGTTCGTGTGGGTTAAACAAAGACAAAGACATGACTGAAACAGGAATCAACTTTGCCAGGTTCATGTATATCTGCGTAGCCAGGCGCTAAAATAGACCCGCCTCCCATCTCCTTGTTGGTTTTTAGGAGCATATACCCAGGTGGGTGATTGAAAGATGAACTGAGGTCCACATTCCAGTCAAGTTAGTGGTGGTAATGCACCTTAAAGTTGCTTGCAAACCGCAATATAGTCCGAAGAAGACCGAATGAGAGAGATGACTAGAAACTGACTCGGTTTACCCATTTACATTTAAGTCATTTAGCAGACGCTCTTATCCAGAGCGACTTACAAATTGGTGCATTCACCTTATGACATCCAGTGGAACAGCCACTTTACACCCCTTTGTGGATTAATTGTCAAATTAGAGGATTTTGCATTTCAGGTCAAATAACAAACCAATGTTTATATCCTTGGGCAAATTAGCTAACAACAGCAAGCAAGCTAAATGGACATGAATGTTTCATGGTTTTCGACCTGTCCCAAATTAATATAGGTGGTTCAGAACTTGTTTTGATATTTCAACCTGCGCATCTGGTGTGGATGCACAAAATCAACAGGCGCATAAAGGCGTGTCCGGTCTTTTTCGGCTGTCGCAGATGCACCTCCCCCGAATTCACTCATCGACTTTCGGTTGCTTCCGCCTTACAGTATGTATCAATTGAAGACTATGTCTGCATTCCAAACACTTAAAAGACACACTCTATCCATTCAGTCCTCAAATTAAGTGGACACTTCTGATGACGTTTCATGACGTGTGACGAGTATACACTTGTAGGGTGAGGGAGGAAGGAATGATTTTTAAATGGACCGCCCTTGCCTGGAAATGTGTCACTCGTTCAATCCGCGATGATTGTGTTTTCAGCCACCGGTAGCTTGTGGGTGCTTTATGCGCTACAGTCAATTAGGATTGCATGTCTACTTATATTAACTATATCATTATTAATATACGTCTAATGTATGATAGCTAGCAAATTAATTAGCTAACCAACGTTAGCCTGCCTAGCGGGAACTTCTGGGGTAGGAAAATTGGTTAGATTTTGGAAATTGTAAAAATAAAACAAAAACATTACCTTTTTAAGTGTTTGGAATGCAGCCATTGACTCGTTATAGCTTACAATATCTACTGAATTGGCTGTTGATACCTAGCATGTTTGCGAAGCGGTATAGTAGTGCTAGTTAATGCCGCGTTCACGTACTGGTCGGAAGAAGGAAACTGACATTTTCCGACTTGCTTAATGGTAAAACGTGTATTATACGTTTTTATAACTAAGAACTTATAACTATAACTTTTATAACTAACTTGCCTGTGGGCAAAACAGGCAAGAGCTAGCGAGATCATATTGGCGCGTTCTCGCTACATTTGCAGATTTCCGTTACAGAAGTTCTTCTAAACAACTGCAATTTTTTTAAACTTTGGCGAAGGGTAAAGTCTACAAAACTTTGTCCACTCTGTTCGGCACAGATTGTAATGTTTCATTGATGAAAAAATGTGCAGAATGTCGGCCAACATCCATCTTCTCCCCCTGCCGGACAATGGGCTTCCTCTCACTAGTGAGTGGAAACAGCAAGCAGATGCTTCACATTTATACAGCCATTGAAATATGTAATTACAACCAGTAAGCAAGTCAAACATTTTCTAGTTGCGACTAGCGGCATTGGAGTTTTCTAGTTGCGATATGAACGCGGCATTGGAAATGCGGGTTCCACAGCTATGGCAGGCCACGTCATCGACTGACAAATTGCTATAACATATGTGGCTAGCTGATACTTAAAATACCTATTCAGGCAATGTAAGATGTCAGTAAGATCAAAGCATAGGAACGCTCCCATTCTGTCACCACCACCCTTTGTCTTAAAGGCGGGTGGGATCAGGTTGGAACATTCTAGCCAATGAGAGGGCAGATATGTATGTGTGCGTGAACAAGACACAACTCCGAAGAAGTTGCGGAGATGCCATATGCGTCCACTTGTAACAACCTAAACATTACGAAACATCAGCAAATTAGCATCTAATCACATTTTTTTTTACCAAATCCGATACTCATAGACCGCTATACAAAAAGTCAGTTTTTATCGCCGTATTCTCGCGTGGACATATTGACGAGTGGAGCCTCACGCTTTGCCTCTTCCTCTCTGGCATCCAGTGATGCCAATTTAGCAACTTCAGACTACCCTGGCAACTTCTTTTTCAAACAGCACCTAGCAACAAATTTAGCTACTTTAAAACATTTATTTTGAACTTTTTGCAACTTTTAAAAAGTGACTCAAATGCTAAAATGCACGCATTTTCCCTCTAAATGACACAAAAACGATTTTCTCTGTCACACACTGTCCCAACACACGTGCCTGGGTGCATTGTGAGTGACGTCAGCAGCAGGCGCTCGTGCACAGGCAGCAGCAATTTGCGAATCATTGTTGGCTGACTGCAGCAGCAGAGGTACGGGTTCGACGAGCCAAACCCAATGAATATAGTTGGTCACGAATGTTTGATCTTGAACAGAACTTACAACATCAATCAAAATGTCTCAATCAAAATTGTACAGAAAAGAGTGGGAGTCTGTACCTGAACAAATGTCAAATCATCTTTTTTTGCCGAGATGGCCAGTCAATTTGAGTAACGTTATTGTGTATTCTACATAATGGCGCAGTTGTACGTTATCACGCAATGACATCACAACGTCATTTAGCAACTTTTAGCAACAAATCAACCTGCCTCTAGCAATTTACACTGAAAATCAGTTGGCCACACTGCTGGTATCGTGTAGTCACGTTGGTCATGTCCCACTAGATAAACAAGCTACTCACGTCTGGAGAAACGAACTACCTGGGATTTCCTTCTCCGTGATAAACAGATGATCTAATACTGTGGGAGCCTGACAGCTGGGGGTTTGGAGGAGCTAGGTGCCAAATTACAGACAGATTGATGTATGCCTGAGGCAACAAGGAGGATGTGAGGCATGCCAGGTCGTGTGTGTAATTAGTTCACCGTTTCAGGAACCGTGTGCACATTAGTTAACAGTTTGGGATGAAACTTCATGTCAGGCATTGTGTCCTTGTCGGCGGGCTGTGAGTTATGATGACCGTTCTGTTCAATGGGTCAGACGACCTCTGTCAAACAGTAGCACATTTCCTATTCCCATGACATGTATTGTAAAACAATCAATACTGTATACCAATTAAATATCTTTATCTCACTGGGGTGAGAAGTTTATTGTGCAGGCATGAATGTACAATATACCCAGCCTGTGTACATATTGTTAATCAGATCACATGTACACATGGGAATATGTTGTTCAGAGTGGTATCAATACACAGACGGATCCATTTAGTGATGTCATAACTTCAATGGCTGGGTTCACAGTCATATTCTGGTAGGTACATTATCAGAATGTGGTGAGTTGATGTAGATCAGTTCATTCTTGGTGTTGTTTCTGCAGTATAATGTATTTGCTTTTGCCATTGTTGTCAAGTAAAACAAGTTGGGACTTGTCTACACCATTGCTTCAGATTAGATTCACTGGATTATATCTGGATCAAAAGCATCATAAACCTCCGTTTGACGGCCCTACACTATGATCCACCCTTCACAGGCGGAGCTAGTATATGATTGACAGTCGCCCTTCGTCGTGGAGATCGTGTTCTTGCAATCACAACACGTCACATGACCAGAGTCACCCTGGCAGTTATTAAATGCACGCGAACACGTTCAACATCTCCCAGTTCCTCTCTCTAGCTGGATGACCTGACAGCAATACTTATCTGGCAGCAAAACCGTTCGCCTTGAACTGCAGTCGATTCCGTCTGTTTTATTTTGTTAGCAAATTTTAGCATAGTTTTAATTGTTGTGGATCTTGTTAGCAAATTACTTGGAGATTTTCTTTTTTGGTAAACAATTTAATTTGTAAGATCAGCCGATCTTCACACGAAGCATCTTTCTGCGGTTGATCAGAAGAACCCAAACAAACTCAGGATGACACACAACGCTCAGCAGGCGAAGAGTTGCCCCATCCCTACCCGGGTTCTTACCCTGAAAGACTGGTCTCAGCTCCCAGACTGCTACAGTCAGACTCCCGGGGGTACTCTCTTCTCCACAACGCCCGGGGGTAAGAGCACGGAGCCGGATGTTTTGCTTGTTTATGATCAACCACGTACAACACGTTTTGTACCAGGGATAAGTTAGCTAACTTTAGCCAGCAAAAAAAAAATACAGCTAGAAAATCAACGTTATGTTGTAGGAAAAGGGGATGTAAACTAGTTAGCTACGTGTCGAAGGTTGTGCAAGGAAATAACACGTTCACTTTATGTATAGCTGTTTTGAAACGTACATTTACTTACCCAAATCTTGTAACCACTCGTCTACCTTACTCAACTTTCAGTCTCATGACTCCAGTTTATTTTGGTCGTGCATAATACATGCGCAAATGAGTGCCACGCGCTTGTTAGCTGGCTACAACTAGTCTAGTTATCTTTCTGACTGTTTGACTTGTAGCGTACTGTGGTCCGTCTGTCTGTTTGACTCGCAGCATACTGTATGTACTGTGTTTGATGGAAATTGTGTATGCTTGCTATGTGATATTTTAAATGCAACTTCATTCACATTATTGCCTCCAGTCTTTTTAATACAGCGGTCACTCTTCCTTTACTGGAAAAGCTTTTCTTATTGACAGATGAAAATAAAAGATGCATTTTTCAGTGATGTGGGGGGAAAAAACAAGGTTTACTTGTTCAAGCCCATTGGTTCAACCTCATGGCTGCTTACGTGCAGTCTGTGCATAGAAGTCTGGTGGTACGATTCGGTACTGTCTGTTTACGACACACCGCTCAGACCTGTGCAAACTCGCTTACCAGATAGCTGGCTGCTGCAATTCCCATTCACAACAACACTCATGTAAGGTGCTATGTTGGGAACCAATTCCCAATTAAGTTTGACTGGGCCAAATGTAGCTTTACTTAGAGACTGATGTTTTGTTCTTTGGGATCTGCAACATATCAGAAAACCATGGCACATTATTTAAGCGAAGTAGCTGTGGAAAAAGTGGAAAAATACTGGTGGACAACTAGCTCCTCTTAAACTATGACCTATGGGTGGGCGGGGCCAGATTCAGGGCTGATTGGGGGAGGAGAGGAGACATCCCCTCTGTGTGACCCGCAGCTGCCCTGGTGCATTTCAGGAATACTGTAGGGAACATTGTGTTCCAGCCAAGTAGAGAGAGGTAGACTTTTTTTTTTTAAACTTTTTTTTCACCTTTATTTAACCCGGTAGGCTAGTTGAGAACATGTTCTCATTTACAACTGCGACCTGGCCAAGATAAAGCAAAGCAGTGTGACACAGACAACAACACAGAGTTACACATGGAGACTTGGAGCGAGGGAGAAAAAGGGGGAGGGATTGGGAAGCATAAATGGTGTGCAAATAGGCCTTTCTAAGAATGGTTGAAGTTAGGACATGTGGGAGGGATCCTGGGAGGGAGTGGTGGAATGTGTGGTTCAGCTGAGGAGAGCAGTGTAGTTTCAGGTCCTCTATGGATCCTTCACGACTCTGTGTTGTGGAAGGCATGGCCAGACCAGAACAACTTAGTTATGCACTTTAAGGAGTAGTTATAACATGGCTGTAACAGCTGTTACTGTCATTACACTGCTTATTGGGGATTCTTCATTGATGCCTTACAACAGATGGTCTAGAACAGTTTGACATTATGTCTCTAAAACCAGAAGTACATTTTATGCAACTATCTGCTGATGTGAGCACAACAAGCACATGATATGGAGAGACTCTTCCGGTCCCTCGGCCAATCATGTAACATCTCCACTCCCTGTTCTAATGTAATGAGGGATTGTGTTGTGCCATTGCCACAAAACAGAATGAGGCGCATTACATGGGATGTGGTACGTTTCCTGTGGACAAAGAGATTGGCCACAGAGCTGGGCCTCTCCTGCATAACTCATGGCCAGGGCACTATAGTTTAGTTGCTGGCTGGCCTGCTCTCTCTGCATAATTCTCCCTGATTTCCTGCCCCAATGTACCCTCGCGCGCATACACACACACACACACACACTCCTTCCCCTCCCCTTTTGTTCAGGACAGGGTGCTCAGCTGGCAGATGTTTCTCTAGTGTGTGTGGAAATAGAACTGCTAAAGTGCAGAATGGTTTTAACTCCAGCATGCTGTACTAATTCTAAATGGTGCACGGCCCCTCTCTGTGTAACCCTGTCCAGGGCAGACTTTACTAGTAGACACCAAAACATTGGATAATTCTCATCTAACGGCTGTTTATCAAATGTTCTGTCAGTCTGCTAATGAGTTTATCTAGTACACAGTGGTTCAGGTCAAACTTCAGTTCCTCAGCATGATATTTAGTATGATATAATATCTAACGGCGGTTTATCAATATTCCGTTGCAATTAAGGGATGACATCAGTCTGTCAGCAACCTGTTAGAGCCCAGTTGTTTACCAACCAGTCTCTACTGTAGACATGCCAACACTTTTTATGGAGTAGCAAGTCAACACTTCCTGTACATATGCCTAATAGTGTAGGGGAGGAGAAGATGATATTTGGTTCCAGAACAATCAAGGTGTTTGCCTCAACAACCTCCTCAACCAGGCAGCCTCAGGAATGGGGTATCACCACAGGATGCCTCGTCAGCCCCCCTAAGCAAACAGAATGTGGAGGAAACTCTGCTGGTGACCACAGCACACATCTGAATTGTACTACACGGTGCAGGCTACACAGTGCTCCTGAAGTGTACTACACGGTGCAGGCAACAGAGTTATGTGTGCTCTGGTCTGCCACTTCCTGGTTCTAGGATAACATGTTGCTGTGCTACACTTTCTTAGAACTGACTCACTACTGCCAACCCACCGACCACCCCTCCGTATGCGCCCTCTCGTTGGGCTGAAAACATGGTGTGTGTGTTTTGGAATGCATCCAACAGCCTTGACCCTGAGGACAGGGAGGGGTGGACTCTCAGTTCCTTCCAGATACATCCCTCCCTCTGCCCTGTCAGGGACTTACTACTCTTTTGTGTTGTTTTGACATTTCATGGCCTGTTTTCAAGGACCAGATTAGATAAATCAGGAACTAAAGCCTCCATTTTGTAGACCACTTAATGTTGTTGTCTTCACAACTAGTCTCTCTCTAACAGATGTATGGTACATGAGTCCATTTACACGGGTTTCACCACAATGCTTTGGTCAATATGGTGCAGCTCCCTTCACTGGCAAGTCAACTGACCCCCCCCCCCCCCCCCCCCCCCCCCCCCAATACCTCTGACAGGAACACGCATAATCTATGACAGGAAGTTCCTCCTGGACTGTCGGAACTCTCCCATCGCCCGTACCCCCCCCTGCTGCCTGCCGCAGATCCCTGGGGTGACGGTGCCCGCTCTGCACCCTCTGGGCAAACTACAGGAACTAAAAGAGGAGCTGGAGGAGGAGGAGAAGGACCTGGCAGGTAGGAGTATGCACACACTAGACATGCATACCTTTATTTAAAGATGGACTTAAAAAAATATATATATATATTTGCCTCCTATCACTTGACATGCTCCTATAAACTTGACGTTGGTGCTCATTGGTCCCTTTAGGCTACATCTAGGAAGAAACCATTGTTCTATAGTAAGTGATCAGGGCCCAGGACTTGGAAGGCTAGGTCCTGACTGACTTGTATTAGGTAGGCCTATTACATAACTTTGGGTCCAAGGCTGCAGTGGCTGAGTAACGCCCCACAAACACAACACAGACAGGAACAGCAGCAGGTGATAATGGCTGACAGGAACAGCAGCAGGTGATAATGGCTGACAGGAACAGCAGCAGGTGATAATGGCTGACAGGAACAGCAGCAGGTGATAATGGCTGACGGGAACAGCAGCAGGTGATAATGGCTGACAGGAACAGCAGCAGGTGATAATGGCTGACAGGAACAGCAGCAGGTGATAATGCCTGACAGGAACAGCAGCAGGTGATAATGCCTGACAGGAACAGCAGCAGGTGATAATGCCTGACAGGAACAGCAGCAGGTGATAATGCCTGACAGGAACAGCAGCAGGTGATAATGGCTGACAGGAACAGCAGCAGGTGATAATGCCTGACATGGTGTCAAGGATTTTGCACAATAACACAGATGTTGATACTGCGTACACACACACACACACGTCTGTTAAGAATATTTAACAAGATTACACTGTACACGCAAAAAGTTAGCCTACGTTTCACAAAGACGGGAATAAATTGGCAACAATGTGCATGGATAGCAGGCAACACTAGGTTCCATAACGACAAAGAACAAAGTCACGTACATGTCAACATTATCATGTAGGTGGTTGAATGGAAATAAAAAGTAGGGTAGAGCCTGCAGCAGGTTATACCAGTTTGTACGTACCACGTCCTCTTTGAGCTCCTCTGTGTGTGTGTGTGTACACGTTTTTACATGCAAGTTTGTCAGTGTGCACGTCTGTACAGAATGTGTGCGTGTTTACATACCGTACGCATCGCCATGTGTTTACATACCGTACGCATCGTCATGTGTTTATATACCGTACGCATCATGTCAAGTGGGGCGGCAGGTAGCCTAGTGGTTAGAGCGTTGGACTAGTAACCGAAAGGTTGCAAGATCGAATTCCCGAGGTGACAAGGTAAAAATCTGTCTTTCTGCCCCTGAACAAGGCAGTTAACCCACTGTTCCTCGGCCGTCATTGAAAATAAGAATTTGTTCTTAACTGACTTGCCTAGTTAAAATTAGGAATAAGGCTTTGATTTGAGATGGAAAAGGCGTTTAGACTATCTACCATTTTAAAAAGTCTTAAGGTATTACAAATGCCTCCGAACACAATACTGTTGAAGTAAATACCCCTGCTAACTATTATCAACACTTCTATTTACTTTTGGATATTTTAATGCCTGCAGTAAGTTTAAGAGACATTGCCTTGTGCCTTGATATCCTGTTATCAAAAACACAGATCTTCAAGATATTTTCTAATTTCCCTCATGAGGGAGGATAATGAAAGTAAAGGTAGACCTATCAATTAGTTATGGTGTTTTTACTAATATCAAGTTTGTTTATGAATTATTAAGTGATTAAAATTTAATTCTGTTACCAAATTGGTAACTGAATTTCTGCAACAGATTTGGTTATAATGGGTAATTATAGTAGTCACAAAGAACAGTTGGATTCACACATTTGGACTGTACAGCAGTCTGGAACTATTGTAATCAAAAGGAGAGACTTAGATTTCTTCAAAACAATCAAACTGTATTATTTAATTAGTGCAGTAATGGAGCTGGTTGGTAACCACCCCTGGAGGTGATCACTGAGAACTGAACCAGCTGGTCGGTAACCACCCCTGGAGGTGATCACTGAGAACTCAACCAGTTGGTCGGTAATCACCCCTGGAGGTGATCACTGAGAACTCAACCAGCTGGTCGGTAACCACCCCTGGAGGTGATCACTGAGAACTCAACCAGCTGGTTTTGGCCACAGCATTTTATAGCAAAGTCCATCCTCCAGTCTACATGACAGAACAACAGATGTATGGAATGAGTCACAAGGTAAACATTTGTATGAAAGATACTTATAATTCAGTGCCAGTGTCTGGCCCCCCAACTCCATCCTGGAGCCATCTCCCCCTGGTCCCCCAACTCCACACTGGAGCCATCTCCCCCTGGTCCCCCAACTCCACACTGGAGCCATCTCCCCCTGGTCCCCCAACTCCACACTGGAGCCATCTCCCCCTGGTCCCCCAACTCCACACTGGAGCCATCTCCCCCTGGTCCCCCAACTCCACACTGGAGCCATCTCCCCCTGGTCCCCCAACTCCACACTGGAGCCATCTCCCCCTGGTCCCCCAACTCCACACTGGAGCCATCTCCCCCTGGTCCCCCAACTCCACACTGGAGCCATCTCCCCCTGGTCCCCCAACTCCACACTGGAGCCATCTCCCCCTGGTCCCCCAACTCCACACTGGAGCCATCTCCCCCTGGTCCCCCAACTCCACACTGGAGCCATCTCCCCCTGGTCCCCCAACTCCACACTGGAGCCATCTCCCCCTGGTCCCCCAACTCCACACTGGAGCCATCTCCCCCTGGTCCCCCAACTCCACACTGGAGCCATCTCCCCCTGGTCCCCCAACTCCACACTGGAGCCATCTCCCCCTGGTCCCCCAACTCCACACTGGAGCCATCTCCCCCTGGTCCCCCAACTCCACACTGGAGCCATCTCCCCCTGGTCCCCCAACTCCACACTGGAGCCATCACCCCCTGGTCCCCCAACTCCACACTGGAGCCATCACCCCCTGGTCCCCCAACTCCACACTGGAGCCATCTCCCCCTGGTCCCCCAACTCCACACTGGAGCCATCTCCCCCTGGTCCCCCAACTCCACACTGGAGCCATCTCCCCCTGGTCCCCCAACTCCACACTGGAGCCATCTCCCCCTGGTCCCCCAACTCCACACTGGAGCCATCTCCCCCTGGTCCCCCAACTCCACACTGGAGCCATCTCCCCCTGGTCCCCCAACTCCACACTGGAGCCATCTCCCCCTGGTCCCCCAACTCCACACTGGAGCCATCTCCCCCTGGTCCCCCAACTCCACACTGGAGCCATTTCCCCCTGGTCCCCCAACTCCACACTGGAGCCATCTCCCCCTGGTCCCCCAACTCCACACTGGAGCCATCTCCCCCTGGTCCCCCAACTCCACACTGGAGCCATCTCCCCCTGGTCCCCCAACTCCACACTGGAGCCATCTCCCCCTGGTCCCCCAACTCCACACTGGAGCCATCTCCCCCTGGTCCCCCAACTCCACACTGGAGCCATCTCCCCCTGGTCCCCCAACTCCACACTGGAGCCATCTCCCCCTGGTCCCCCAACTCCACACTGGAGCCATCTCCCCCTGGTCCCCCAACTCCACACTGGAGCCATCTCCCCCTGGTCCCCCAACTCCACCCTGGAGCCATCTCCCCCTGGTCCCCCAACTCCACCCTGGAGCCATCTCCCCCTGGTCCCCCAACTCCACCCTGGAGCCATCTCCCCCTGGTCCCCCAACTCCACCCTGGAGCCATCTCCCCCTGGTCCCCCAACTCCACCCTGGAGCCATCTCCCCCTGGTCCCCCAACTCCACCCTGGAGCCATCTCCCCCTGGTCCCCCAACTCCACCCTGGAGCCATCTCCCCCTGGTCCCCCAACTCCACCCTGGAGCCATCTCCCCCTGGTCCCCCAACTCCACCCTGGAGCCATCTCCCCCTGGTCCCCCAGCTCCACCCTGGAGCCATCTCCCCCTGGTCCCCCAGCTCCACCCTGGAGCCATCTCCCCCTGGTCCCCCAGCTCCACCCTGGAGCCATCTCCCCCTGGTCCCCCAGCTCCACCCTGGAGCCATCTCCCCCTGGTCCCCCAGCTCCACCCTGGAGCCATCTCCCCCTGGTCCCCCAGCTCCACCCTGGAGCCATCTCCCCCTGGTCCCCCAGCTCCACCCTGGAGCCATCTCCCCCTGGTCCCCCAGCTCCACCCTGGAGCCATCTCCCCCTGGTCCCCCAGCTCCACCCTGGAGCCATCTCCCCCTGGTCCCCCAGCTCCACCCTGGAGCCATCTCCCCCTGGTCCCCCAGCTCCACCCTGGAGCCATCTCCCCCTGGTCCCCCAGCTCCACCCTGGAGCCATCTCCCCCTGGTCCCCCAGCTCCACCCTGGAGCCATCTCCCCCTGGTCCCCCAGCTCCACCCTGGAGCCATCTCCCCCTGGTCCCCCAGCTCCACCCTGGAGCCATCTCCCCCTGGTCCCCCAGCTCCACCCTGGAGCCATCTCCCCCTGGTCCCCCAGCTCCACCCTGGAGCCATCTCCCCCTGGTCCCCCAGCTCCACCCTGGAGCCATCTCCCCCTGGTCCCCCAGCTCCACCCTGGAGCCATCTCCCCCTGGTCCCCCAGCTCCACCCTGGAGCCATCTCCCCCTGGTCCCCCAGCTCCACCCTGGAGCCATCTCCCCCTGGTCCCCCAGCTCCACCCTGGAGCCATCTCCCCCTGGTCCCCCAGCTCCACCCTGGAGCCATCTCCCCCTGGTCCCCCAGCTCCACCCTGGAGCCATCTCCCCCTGGTCCCCCAGCTCCACCCTGGAGCCATCTCCCCCTGGTCCCCCAGCTCCACCCTGGAGCCATCTCCCCCTGGTCCCCCAGCTCCACCCTGGAGCCATCTCCCCCTGGTCCCCCAGCTCCACCCTGGAGCCATCTCCCCCTGGTCCCCCAGCTCCACCCTGGAGCCATCTCCCCCTGGTCCCCCAGCTCCACCCTGGAGCCATCTCCCCCTGGTCCCCCAGCTCCACCCTGGAGCCATCTCCCCCTGGTCCCCCAGCTCCACCCTGGAGCCATCTCCCCCTGGTCCCCCAGCTCCACCCTGGAGCCATCTCCCCCTGGTCCCCCAGCTCCACCCTGGAGCCATCTCCCCCTGGTCCCCCAGCTCCACCCTGGAGCCATCTCCCCCTGGTCCCCCAGCTCCACCCTGGAGCCATCTCCCCCTGGTCCCCCAGCTCCACCCTGGAGCCATCTCCCCCTGGTCCCCCAGCTCCACCCTGGAGCCATCTCCCCCTGGTCCCCCAGCTCCACCCTGGAGCCATCTCCCCCTGGTCCCCCAGCTCCACCCTGGAGCCATCTCCCCCTGGTCCCCCAGCTCCACCCTGGAGCCATCTCCCCCTGGTCCCCCAGCTCCACCCTGGAGCCATCTCCCCCTGGTCCCCCAGCTCCACCCTGGAGCCATCTCCCCCTGGTCCCCCAGCTCCACCCTGGAGCCATCTCCCCCTGGTCCCCCAGCTCCACCCTGGAGCCATCTCCCCCTGGTCCCCCAGCTCCACCCTGGAGCCATCTCCCCCTGGTCCCCCAGCTCCACCCTGGAGCCATCTCCCCCTGGTCCCCCAGCTCCACCCTGGAGCCATCTCCCCCTGGTCCCCCAGCTCCACCCTGGAGCCATCTCCCCCTGGTCCCCCAGCTCCACCCTGGAGCCATCTCCCCCTGGTCCCCCAGCTCCACCCTGGAGCCATCTCCCCCTGGTCCCCCAGCTCCACCCTGGAGCCATCTCCCCCTGGTCCCCCAGCTCCACCCTGGAGCCATCTCCCCCTGGTCCCCCAGCTCCACCCTGGAGCCATCTCCCCCTGGTCCCCCAGCTCCACCCTGGAGCCATCTCCCCCTGGTCCCCCAGCTCCACCCTGGAGCCATCTCCCCCTGGTCCCCCAGCTCCACCCTGGAGCCATCTCCCCCTGGTCCCCCAGCTCCACCCTGGAGCCATCTCCCCCTGGTCCCCCAGCTCCACCCTGGAGCCATCTCCCCCTGGTCCCCCAGCTCCACCCTGGAGCCATCTCCCCCTGGTCCCCCAGCTCCACCCTGGAGCCATCTCCCCCTGGTCCCCCAGCTCCACCCTGGAGCCATCTCCCCCTGGTCCCCCAGCTCCACCCTGGAGCCATCTCCCCCTGGTCCCCCAGCTCCACCCTGGAGCCATCTCCCCCTGGTCCCCCAGCTCCACCCTGGAGCCATCTCCCCCTGGTCCCCCAGCTCCACCCTGGAGCCATCTCCCCCTGGTCCCCCAGCTCCACCCTGGAGCCATCTCCCCCTGGTCCCCCAACTCCACCCTGGAGCCATCTCCCCCTGGTCCCCCAACTCCACCCTGGAGCCATCTCCCCCTGGTCCCCCAACTCCACACTGGAGCCATCTCCAGAGTACAGTAAAGTAGTGCATAGTTCTGTAGAGTACAGTAGTGCATAGTGCTGTAGAGGACAGTAGTGCATAGTGCTGTAGAGTACAGTAGTGCATAGTGCTGTAGCGCTGTAGAGTGCAGTAGCGCTGTAGAGTGCAGTAGTGCTGTAGAGTGCAGTAGTGCAGTAGAGTGCAGTAGCGCTGTAGAGTGCAGTAGTGCAGTAGAGTGCAGTAGCGCTGTAGAGTGCAGTAGCGCTGTAGAGTGCAGTAGCGCTGTAGAGTGCAGTAGCGCTGTAGAGTGCAGTAGCGCTGTAGAGTGCAGTAGCGCTGTAGAGTGCAGTAGTGCTGTAGAGTGCAGTAGTGCTGTAGAGTGCAGTAGTGCTGTAGAGTGCAGTAGTGCAGTAGAGTGCAGTAGTGCAGTAGAGTGCAGTAGTGCAGTAGTGCAGTAGTGCAGTAGTGCAGTAGTGCAGTAGTGCAGTAGAGTGCAGTAGAGTGCAGTAGAGTGCAGTAGAGTGCAGTAGAGTGCAGTAGAGTGCAGTAGAGTGCAGTAGAGTGCAGTAGAGTGCAGTAGAGCTGTAGAGTGCAGTAGCGCTGTAGAGTGCAGTAGCGCTGTAGAGTGCAGTAGTGCAGTAGAGTGCAGTAGTGCAGTAGTGCAGTAGAGTGCAGTAGAGTGCAGTAGAGTGCAGTAGAGTGCAGTAGAGTGCAGTAGAGTGCAGTAGAGTGCAGTAGAGTGCAGTAGAGTGCAGTAGAGTGCAGTAGAGTGCTGTAGAGTGCTGTAGAGTGCTGTAGAGTGCTGTAGAGTGCAGTAGAGTGCAGTAGAGTGCAGTAGTGCTGTAGAGTGCTGTAGAGTGCTGTAGAGTGCTGTAGAGTGCTGTAGAGTGCTGTAGAGTGCAGTAGAGTGCAGTAGAGTGCAGTAGTGCTGTAGAGTGCAGTAGTGCTGTAGAGTGCAGTAGTGCTGTAGAGTGCTGTAGAGTGCAGTAGTGTGCAGTAGAGTGCAGTAGAGTGCAGTAGAGTGCAGTAGAGTGCAGTAGAGTGCAGTAGAGTGCAGTAGAGTGCAGTAGAGTGCAGTAGAGTGCAGTAGAGTGCAGTAGAGTGCAGTAGAGTGCAGTAGAGTGCTGTAGAGTACAGTAGTGCATAGTTCTGTAGAGTACAGTAGTGCATAGTTCTGTAGAGTACAGTAGTGCATAGTTCTGTAGAGTACAGTAGTGCATAGTTCTGTAGAGTACAGTAGTGCATAGTTCTGTAGAGTACAGTAGTGCATAGTTCTGTAGAGTACAGTAAAGAAAAGTAGTGTAGTTCAGTATAGATTTGGTCTTGTTAAGGGGCAGAGCTCATGTAAAATAATAGAGTAATACCCAAATATGCAAAAGAGGATATTGCATATTCCTACTGTTTTTGTGTACCTATTTAGGATGCATCACCATGAAGAGAATGACCTTCATTTCCATAATTAGGCATTTCTGTGTAGTACAGATCAGGGACCCATAATGTGATTTTAACACCGCAATTACGTTACCGGGTGTTAACCCACTTCACCTACTGTAGTTCAATAACCCAAATCTATATTTTTTCAAACTCTGATGTCATAGCTGACACCCTATTCTTTCTGCAGACTTCGTTGAGTTTTTGGAAAATGTGGACACAAACTGAGGGAGATTTTACTGTAAATCTGTTACCAAACTTTTCATCTGCACAGTTCTTCCAGTAAATGTGTTTTTGTAAAATGTTCTGTTTAAATTGTTAAAAGTAGCATAAAGGTGTATGGTTTGTTAAACTTGAAATCAATGGATTTTGTTTGGCATCGATTTCTCACTTAAAATGTGAGTCTCGGCGCAAATCCTTTACCGTGGAATTGCCCATAGAACATTGTATAATGTTCTCCTATCCAAACTGCAACTATCTCTGTGTATCTTATCTGTTACTTGGCTGTAGATATCTCTACTATCAGCTGGCTATCGTTGTCATAGGGTACGGTTTTGTTTTGGCGGGTGAAGACACACACTGTACTCTGATGGTGAGCTGTAGGCTAGTTAAGTAGAGAGAGAGGGACAGGGAGAAGGGGAGAGAGCTAGAGATAAACAGAAAGAGGGGGGTCAGAGAGAAAGAAAGCAATAGGATTGTGGATGGTGTGCCTTCTCCACCAGTCATCTCGTAACCAATAGCAGATGCAGTCAAACCTCTGACCACACCAGGTCACACCCTCTCTGCTGTTGAAACAACAAGCTCTATTTAACTGGTTATCTAGTGTCCTTGTGCTGGCCTGACCTCAACTAACTCAGCACAGATAACCAACCTGATACTTAATGACACTGTCTGCAACTAGTGCCCCCCCAGACAGACAGAGGGGTTAAGAGGAGGGGTGTGTGGATTGGGTTAGGGGATTGTGTCTGCTCTGGGAGATTTGTCTCCTGTCTGGAGTTGACAAAAACACGACATTGATAAGAAACATGAACACAACACTGTCCCCCCCCAGTGAATCCATTATTATGGGTGTGGTTAGGACTTAGTGTACCGATACCACTAACGACTGTTTTGTTAATGTCTCTCTTTTCTCTCCTCTCTCTCCCTCCTAGATGACAGCCAGTTTGAGATGGACATCTGAGCAGTAGCTCGTTGCCTCCTGTGGAGAGAGCGGTTGTATCTTCTGTTCAGTTCTGACGTCTGATTGGTCCTTTACGACCAGCATGCGTCACATATTCACCTTCTTCAACATCCTTTTTTAAACTTTTTTTTTTAGGAAACTCCCCAAAAGAGAAAGGAGTTATGTTGATCCCTGAGTTAGAAAGACATGAAGCACCTGTGTATTAATCGCATAATACTTCAATGGTTGCAGGGTTGGAAGAAGCAATACGTTGTAACTTTGTTGGACAGTTTTTGATTTGTACAGAAGTCTACGGTACTTTTTATTTTTTTAAAGGAGGGAAATGTTCAAGATTTTACATTAAACATACAGGGACGGCGGGATTGGTTGTGACGGCAGAGTTGCTGCGTTGTTTTTAAAAAACAATAACACTCTATTTTGGAGGGGCTGCTGGGCCTATGAGGGGGTCATCCTGTCTGAGCCTGGCAAAAGGTTAAAGGTTCGGGGTGACTGTTGGACAGGCTCCTACATGCGTCTGTCTGTGGAGGAGGAATTGAAATGTATCAACGTTCAAAATAAATAAACAAAAAGGCCAAAACCTCAACTTGAGTTCTGTCATGTTATTGTTGTTGCCTCATGCTTCCTCATGTGGTTCCTATTTTAAAACTATGCCAGAAAGCCATGTCTATGTACTGCAAGTTTACCATGCCATTGCTTACTCTATATATATATATATATATATATATATATATATATATTATACACACACACATAAAATAATCTGGTGTGCTCTCTTAAATCAAAGGATTTATGGCCAAACATGTCATTGACATTGCCTTTCTGAAATTAAGAAATGCTCTACTTGCTACTGCTGGTTGGCTTTCATTTTCAGATGTAAATAGACACCCATCACTGTGCTTCTAGTATGTAACGTATGCATGTTCAAATTACTAGTCTGTTGCCCCAGCATGTTCAAATTACTAGTCTGTTGCCCCAGCATGTTCAAATTACTAGTCTGTTGCCCCAGCATGTTCAAATTACTAGTCTGTTGCCCCAGCATGTTCAAATTACTAGTCTGTTGCCCCAGCATGTTCAAATTACTAGTCTGTTGCCCCAGCATGTTCAAATTACTAGTCTGTTGCCCCAGCATGTTCAAATTACTAGTCTGTTGCCCCAGCATGTTCAAATTACTAGTCTGTTGCCCCAGCATGTTCTGTCCCAGTTCATGTAGCCTACAGACATGTTTGTCTCCCCTATAGCGCCATCCCTCCAGCATTAGCCTAATCTAATCAGAAACTGCATAACCAACTATAACTATGTTTCCATCCAACGTTTTTATGCGAGTAACGTCGGATAAAAAAAATGGCGTGATGGAAACAGCAAATTTGTCAGTACAATTTCCAATTGCAGACAAAATACGCTATAAAATGCAGAATCTTTTTGTGTCAGTAAAATGAATTATGCAAGAAATGGCAGAGAATCTTATGCGCACATATAACATATTGGAGTCACGTGATTATATTGTGTGGCCCTCCCACTATGACTCGGAGAAGCATGCAGTTAATAGGCTACAGATGAAATAAATGATGATAAACTTCACAGGGTGGTGAAAGAGTGGTGAGTTTGATTTACCTCCACTAAAAATCATGGGTCTTATTCTGGTGACATGATAATCGATGCTTGGCAGCCATTTGACAAATAAAAATAATATTGCTATTTTGTCAATACTTGCACTGTATCTGCGAGTGCAAGCTTTAACACGGAAGCCAAACCGGCTACGCGCATAAATGTATTTTGTCCCCCTACACCAAACGTGATCACGACACGCACGTTAAAATAGCAAAACAAACTCTGAACCAATGACATTAATTTGGGGACAGGTCGAAAGGCATTAAACATGTATGGCAATTTAGTTAGTTAGCTTGCACTTGCTAGCTAACGTTAATTTGTCCTATTTAGCTAGCTTGCTGTTGCTAGCTAATTTGTCCTAGGATATAAACATTGAGTTATTTTACCTGAAATGCACAAGGACCTCTACTCCGACAATTAATCCACACAAAACGGCCAACCGAATCGTTTCTAGTCATCTCTCCTCCTTCCAGGATTTTTCATTTTTGAACTTATATGGTGATCCATCTAAACTTTCATAGTATTACCACGACAACTGGCAACAAAGTTCATCTTTCAATCACCCACGTGGGTATAACCAATGAGGAGATGGCACGTGGGTACCTGCTTCTATAAACCAATGAGGAGATGGGAGAGACAGGACTTTCAGTGCGATCTGCATCAGAAATAGAACTGACTTCTATTTTAGCCCTTGGCATCGCAGGCGCTCGTTGATGCAATAATTGAATAACATGGATTTCTAAATTAATTTTGCGACGTGTCTGGTCAGCATGTTAGGCTAGATCGCCCGTGCCACGACCAGGGTGGACACATTCGCAATACTTTATGGCGCAACAATTTTTTGTGACTAAATCATCAGTAGAGTTAAATGCGATGAAAACCCATTTAACTTTGTATTTGTTTTATTCGGTACAAGGGAATTTAACCGCGAAAGGTATTTTATGTGCAATATGTCACCAGGCACAGCCTTTTACCGGCAACAATTTGTTTTGATAGAAACACATCTCTGATGGGGACATGCGCATATTGTATGTATGAATATTTTAGAATATTCACATGAAAATATGTCGCCAATTGGATGGAAATCTAGCTATTGAGAAAAGTCAACTGTAGTTTGGATGGAAACCTAGCTAATACACACAAACAAGTCCCAGCAGTAAAGCACGTGTTGACGTATGTGCAGCTATGAGGCAAAGCAGATGCGGTTGGCTTAGATGGATAACATGTAAGCTATATTTCATCTCCAGTGTTTATTTAAAACATAAATCAGCTAAACAGTCTGAACTAGGGTATAACATAATTGTATTACGTTTTTTTAATTTGAAGTCCTGGCTGTAGGAAATGAAAGCAGGAAACAAGATGGATTTCATACATGCTGTCTGGGTCTTTTTGTTGGTTCAATTTGTTGCATCATTTGGAACACTGCCACCCCTCTCTCACACACACTGGTCCACGCCTTCCCTCTATTGTAGCTTCCTCAGAACAGAAGTTAACACGTGAGCATGAAGCCCTGGGTGTCCTCTAGCTGCAGTTTACTGTAGAGTTATGGACTAACATTTAGGATGCATTGCCTGACATATGGCTCCTATTAGTAATGCTTTTTTTCCCTAAAAAGGAAATGCTCTCATTCTTTCCAAATGAAATGAAGTCAACTCTGATGATAGATCGGTTTTGGGTCTTAGTTAAATAGATGTATGATAAGGATATTTGGTAGCTAATTCTTTGTTTGATCTGTACGTTATAACAGCATCATATTGTCATATACAGTTAAGTCAGCATTCATTCAGTACCATCAGTATTCATACGTGCCCCATGCAGAATGTGATCCCACCTTGCAGCATCATGCTTCAATCTACACTGAACAAAACAATATAAATGCAACATGTAAAGTGTTGGTCCCATTTTTCATGAGCTGAAATAAAAGATCCCAGAAATGTTCCATATGCATAGAAAGCTTATTTCTTTCAAATGTTGTGCACAAATTTGTTTACAATTTGTTAGTGAGCAGTTCTCCTTTGCCAAGATAACCCATCCACCTGACAGGTGTAACATATCAAGAAGCTGATCATACCACAGGTGCAGCTTGTACTGGGGCTAATAAAATGAAACTAAAGTCTGCAGTTTTTGTCACACAACACAATGCCACAGGTGTGTCAAGTTTTGAAGGAGTGCTGACTGCAGGAATGTCCACCAGAGCTCTTTCCAGAGAATTGAACATTCATTTCTCTACTATAAACTGCCTCCAATGTTATTTTAGAGGATTTGGCAGTATGTCCAACCGGCCTCACAATCACATGTGACCATGTGTAACCATGCCAGCCCATGACCTCCGAATCCGGCTTCTTCACCTGCAGAATCGTCTGAGACCAGCCACCCAGACAGCTGATGAAATGGAGAAGTATTTCTGTCTCTAATAAAGCCCTTTCGTGGGGAAAAACTCAGATCGGCCTATGTCCTCCCAGGCCCACCCATGGCTGAGCCACTGCCGGTCATGTGAAATCCTGAGATTAGGGCCTAATGAATTTATTTCAATTGACTGATTTTCTTATATGAAGTGTAACTAAGTGGAGTTGTTGGATGTTGAGTTTATATTTTTGTTCAGTATAGAATAGTTCTAAAGACGTCCAGGTGAACTGGAAGCACATCCCAGTAGAACGTGTCCAGTACTGGGTCTGGATCAAGGTTACAGGGGAAACAGATTATCTGTAGGTGATAGACATGAGGCCAGCCAGACTCAACTCGCCTCCAGACTGATTAAAAAAAAATATGCATAATAACACAACAACAGAAATATACAGACAAAAGTACACAAACTTAACCATCTTAAACAAATTAGAGGCGTTTGTTCTGAACCAACTTCATTTTATGAATAAAGAATCTTCCAAGAAAAATAAGCTAATTAACAACGAAAATTAAATCGGGGGCAGATCAGTTGGGTCAAATTAAAACATAATTTCAGTCTTGCAAATTATCATTAAAAGTGTTTTCCCTTAAAGTATCTAAATCAATCTACAATCTTCTGACATGAGAGCAGTTAAAAGTTTCTGGGTCACAACCAGAACCCACATTTGTCATCAATAGCACGTTTAAATGTGTACAGTAAAGGTCTTTACTGAGTACACTCTGTGAATGAGTTTATATGATACTCCTTTCACCTTATTAGATGTACAATATTTGCTAGAAAGCAACAAGACTTTGTTCCAGTCCACTTGTCCCAGGGCTGCATTCCAGTATATTCTAGCAGAAGGAATAGTAACATCTTGACAGAGTTTTCTTAGATAATTGTTATTACATTTAGATTTTAAAACATTTAAATTCCTTCAAGCAGAATTGAGGCTAGAAATTAGTCAACAGTTGCACTTGGAGAACCAAATGTATTGGGACTTTGAAACATTTTGTTCTTGTTTTGGCTCTGTACCCCAGAACATTGTATCATTTGAAATTATACAATGACTATGATTAAAGTGCAGAGTCAGCTGTAATTTGAGTATATTTAATCCATATCGGGTGAACCCTTTAGAATATACAGAACTTTTTGTACATTGTCCTCACATTTTAGGGGACCAAAAGTATTGGGACAAATTCACTTATGTGTATTAAAGTAATAAAAAGTGAAGTATTTGGTCCCATATTCATAGCACTCAATGACTACCTCAAGCGTACATCAACCAGGCTAGACTTGGATGCATTTGCTGTTTGTTTTGTTTCAGATTATTTTGTGCCCAATAGAAATTAATGGTAAATAATGTATTGTATCATTTTGGAGTCACTTTTATTGTAAATAAGAATATAATATGTTTCTAAACACTTCTACATGAATGTGGACGCTACCATGATTACGGATAGTCCTGATGAATTGTGAATAATGATGAGTGAGAAAGTTACAAAGGCATACATTTTACACACCCCCAAAAATGCTAACCTCCCTGTTATTGTAATGGTGAGAGGTTAGCATGCCCTGGGGGTATGATATTTGTGCGTCTAACTTTCTCACTCATCATTATTCATGAAACAGGTCTAGACCAGAATAGCCTCCACATACAGCATGATACAGGTCTAGACCAGGCTAGCCTCCACATACAGCATGATATAGGTCAAGACCAGATTAGCCTCCACATACAGCATGATATAGGTCTAGACCAGGCTAGCCTCCACATACAGCATGATGCAGGTCTAGACCAGGCTAGCCTCCACATATAGCATGATGCAGGTCTAGACCAGGCTAGCCTCCACATACAGCATGATACAGGTCTAGACCAGGCTAGCCTCCACATACAGCATGATGCAGGTCTAGACCAGGCTAGCCTCCACATACAGCATGATATAGGTCTAGACCAGGCTAGCCTCCACATACAGCATGATACAGGTCTAGACCAGGCTAGCCTCCACATACAGCATGATACAGGTCTAGACCAGGGTCCACATACAGTATGATACAGGTCTAGACCAGGCTAGCCTCCACATACAGTATGATACAGGTCTAGACCAGGCTAACCTCCACATACAGCATGATACAGGTCTAGACCAGGCTAGCCTCCACATACAGCATGATACAGGTCTAGACCAGGCTAGCCTCCACATACAGCATGATACAGGTCTAGACCAGGCTAGCCTCCACATACAGCATGATACAGGTCTAGACCAGGCTCCACATACAGTATGACACAGGTCTAGACCAGGCTAGCCTCCACATACAGCATGATACAGGTCTAGACCAGGCTAGCCTTCACATACAGTATGATACAGGTCTAGACCAGGCTAGCCTCCACATACAGCATGATACAGGTCTAGACCAGGCTAGCCTCCACATACAGCATGATATAGGTCTAGACCAGGCTAGCCTCCACATACAGCATGATACAGGTCTAGACCAGGCTAGCCTCCACATACAGCATGATACAGGTCTAGACCAGGGTCCACATACAGTATGATACAGGTCTAGACCAGGCTAGCCTCCACATACAGTATGATACAGGTCTAGACCAGGCTAACCTCCACATACAGCATGATACAGGTCTAGACCAGGCTAGCCTCCACATACAGCATGATACAGGTCTAGACCAGGCTAGCCTCCACATACAGCATGATACAGGTCTAGACCAGGCTAGCCTCCACATACAGCATGATACAGGTCTAGACCAGGCTCCACATACAGTATGACACAGGTCTAGACCAGGCTAGCCTCCACATACAGCATGATACAGGTCTAGACCAGGCTAGCCTTCACATACAGTATGATACAGGTCTAGACCAGGCTAGCCTCCACATACAGCATGATACAGGTCTAGACCAGGCTAGCCTCCACATACAGCATGATACAGGTCTAGACCAGGCTAGCCTCCACATACAGCATGATACAGGTCTAGACCAGGCTCCACATACAGTATGATACAGGTCTAGACCAGGCTAGCCTCCACATACAGTATGATACAGGTCTAGACCAGGCTAACCTCCACATACAGCATGATACAGGTCTAGACCAGGCTAGCCTCCACATACAGCATGATACAGGTCTAGACCAGGCTAGCCTCCACATACAGCATGATACAGGTCTAGACCAGGCTCCACATACAGTATGATACAGGTCTAGACCAGGCTAGCCTCCACATACAGTATGATACAGGTCTAGATCAGGCTAGCCCCCACATACAGTATGATACAGGTCTAAACCAGGCTAGCCTCCACATACAGCAGGATACAGGTCTAGACCAGGCTAACCTCCACATACAGCATGATACAGGTCTAGACCAGGCTAGCCTCCACATACAGTATGATACAGGTCTAGACCAGGCTAACCTCCACATACAGCATGATACAGGTCTAGACCAGGCTAGCCTCCACATACAGCATGATACAGGTCTAGACCAGGCTAGCCTCCACATACAGCATGATACAGGTCTAGACCAGGCTAGCCTCCACATACAGCATGATACAGGTCTAGACCAGGCTAGCCTTCACATACAGTATGATACAGGTCTAGACCAGGCTAGCCTCCACATACAGCATGATACAGGTCTAGACCAGGCTAGCCTCCACATACAGCATGATACAGGTCTAGACCAGGCTAGTCTCCACATACAGCATGATACAGGTCTAGACCAGGCTAGCCTCCACATACAGTATGATACAGGTCTAAACCAGGCTAGCCTCCACATACAGCATGATACAGGTCTAGAACAGGCTAGCCTCCACATACAGCATGATACAGGTCTAGACCAGGCTAGCCTCCACATACAGCATGATACAGGTCTAGACCAGGCTAGCCTCCACATACAGCATGATACAGGTCTAGACCAGGCTCCACATACAGTATGATACAGGTCTAGACCAGGCTAGCCTCCACATACAGTATGATACAGGTCTAGATCAGGCTAGCCCCTACATACAGTATGATACAGGTCTAAACCAGGCTAGCCTCCACATACAGCACGATACAGGTCTAGACCAGGCTAACCTCCACATACAGCATGATACAGGTCTAGACCAGGCTAGCCTCCACATACAGCATGATACAGGTCTAGACCAGGCTCCACATACAGCATGATACAGGTCTAGACCAGGCTCCACATACAGTATGATACAGGTCTAGACCAGGCTAGACTCCACATACAGTATGATACAGGTCTAGACCAGGCTAGCCCCCACATACAGTATGATACAGGTCTAGACCAGGCTAGCCTCCACATACAGTATGATACAGGTCTAGATCAGGCTAGCCCCCACATACAGCATGATACAGGTCTAGACCAGGCTAACCTCCACATACAGCACGATACAGGTCTAGACCAGGCTAGCCTCCACATACAGCACGATACAGGTCTAGACCAGGCTAGCCTCCACATACAGCACGATACAGGTCTAGACCAGGCTAGCCTCCACATACAGCATGATACAGGTCTAGACCAGGCTAGACTCCACATATAGCATGATACAGGTCTAGAACAGGCTAGCCTCCACATACAGTATGATACAGGTCTAGACCAGGCTAGCCTCCACATACAGCATGATACAGGTCTAGACCAGGCTAGCCCCCACATACAGTATGATACAGGTCTAGACCAGGCTAGCCTCCACATACAGCATGATACAGGTCTAGACCAGGCTAGCCTCCACATACAGTATGATACAGGTCTAGACCAGGCTAGCCTCCACATACAGCATGATACAGGTCTAGACCAGGCTAGCCTCCACATACAGCATGATACAAGTCTAGACCAGGCTAGCCTCCACATACAGCATGATACAGGTCTAGACCAGGCTAGCCTCCACATACAGCATGATGCAGGTCTAGACCAGGCTAGCCTTCACATAAAGTATGATACAGGTCTAGACCAGGCTAGCCTCCACATACAGCATGATACAGGTCTAGACCAGGCTAGCCCCCACATACAGTATGATACAGGTCTAGACCAGGCTAGCCTCCACATACAGCATGATACAGGTCTAGACCAGGCTAGCCTCCACATACAGTATGATACAGGTCTAGACCAGGCTAGCCTCCACATACAGCATGATACAGGTCTAGACCAGGCTAGCCTCCACACACAGCATGATACAGGTCTAGACCAGGCTAGCCTCCACATACAGCATGATACAGGTCTAGACCAGGCTAGCCTCCACATACAGCATGATACAGGTCTAGACCAGGCTAGCCTCCACATACAGCATGATACAGGTCTAGACCAGGCTAGCCTCCACATACAGCATGATACAGGTCTAGACCAGGCTAGCCTCCACATACAGTATGATACAGGTCTAGACCAGGCTAGCCTCCACATACAGCATGATACAGGTCTAGACCAGGCTAGCCTCCACATACAGTATGATACAGGTCTAGATCAGGCTAGCCCCCACATACAGCATGATACAGGTCTAGACCAGGCTAACCTCCACATACAGCACGATACAGGTCTAGACCAGGCTAGCCTCCACATACAGCACGATACAGGTCTAGACCAGGCTAGCCTCCACATACAGCACGATACAGGTCTAGACCAGGCTAACCTCCACATACAGCATGATACAGGTCTAGACCAGGCTAGCCCCCACATACAGTATGATACAGGTCTAGACCAGGCTAGCCCCCACATACAGTATGATACAGGTCTAGACCAGGCTAGCCTCCACATACAGCATGATACAGGTCTAGACCAGGCTAGCCTCCACATACAGTATGATACAGGTCTAGACCAGGCTAGCCTCCACATACAGCATGATACAGGTCTAGACCAGGCTAGCCTCCACATACAGCATGATACAGGTCTAGACCAGGCTAGCCTCCACATACAGCATGATACAGGTCTAGACCAGGCTAGCCTCCACATACAGCATGATGCAGGTCTAGACCAGGCTAGCCTCCACATACAGCATGATGCAGGTCTAGACCAGGCTAGCCTTCACATACAGTATGATACAGGTATAGACCAGGCTAGCCTTCACATACAGCATGATACAGGTCTAGACCAGGCTAGCCTTCACATACAGTATGATACAGGTATAGACCAGGCTAGCCTCCACATACAGCATGATACAGGTCTAGACCAGGCTAGACTTCACACACAGCATGATACCATGGTAGTAGACACAGATCCCTGCAAGACTGTGGAGTGAAATTGGTTGGAATATGTGTGTGTATGTGTGTGTGTGTGCCAGTGTGCCAGTGTCAGTGTCAGTCAGGTCCTCATGGGTCAGGTTGGAGTGGACAGCTGTTTCTTTTCCATGGACCCACTGACCCGTCCTGAGACAACACACTCTAACTAACTAACTAACCAAGCAATATGATGAACTGTGTAGTACGTGATCAATCACTAAAATGTTGCAGTGTTTTGATATTGATGAGAATGATCCAGCTTGACAGCAGTGCAGACTAAATGAGGTATGGTAGTAAGATTATGTGTGTGACTCTGTGTCTGATTGGTTGAGACGGGGATTCAATCCATGTTGTGCTGTAGAGAAGCACATTACACCGTTGACAATGCTCCTATTAAAGGAAATGTTCCCAACGCTCCCAGAGATCCCATTCACGGTTCACGCTGCGGATGTATGCCGAATTTTAATATGCAGTGCATTCGGAAAGTATTCAGACCCCTTGACTTTTTCCACATTTTGTTACGTTACAGCCTTATTCTAAAATGTATTTAATCATTTTTTCCAATCATCAGTCTACACACAATACCCCATAATGACATCACAATACCCCATAATGACATCACAAAACCCCATAATGACGAAGCAAAACAAGTTTTTATACTTTTTTGCTAATTTATTTAAAAAAAAAATATATATATATATATATCATATTTACAAAAGTATTCAGACCCTTTACTCAGTACTTTGTTGGAGCACCTTTAGCAGCGATTACAGCCTCGAGTCTTCTTGGGTATGACGCGACAAGCTTGGCACACCTGTATTTGGGGAGTTTCTCCCATTCTTCTCTGCAGATCCTCTCAATCTCTGTCATGTTGGATGGGGAGCGTCGCTGCACAGCTATTTTTAAGACTCTCCAGAGATGTTCGATCTGGTTCAAGTCCGGGTCCTGGCTGGGCCACTCAAGGACATTCAGAGACTTGTCCCGAAGCCATTCCTTTCGTTGTCTTGGCTGTGTGCTTAGGGTCGGTAAACATCTCTCACACACACACACACACACACACACACACACACACACACACACACACACACACACACACACACACACACACACACACACACACACACACACACACACACACACACACACACACACAAACAGACAGGATATCTGAACCCTCACGGTGACTGCATGTATGACTCAGTCAAGGTAACTGACATTCACTCTATATCTATTTATGTAGCTAGCTCACGACACGCACGTACTCTAAACTAAAACTGTAACCCTACAGCTCACATCCACAAGGTACAGGAGGACCCCCACACACACACACACACTCACACGACGCCGCGTAGGCTCAGAAAACAGCTCACGTGAAAAGGTACAGTTACAGTTTGATACACTCATATCAGTTGTCTTCAAAGGTTGTGTCTATTTACACGGGATGACAAGATGAGACCTATGGGAGAGAACTAGTACAATGGTCATCTTGTTTTGTCAACACCATGAGATCATTGATAAGGTTAACTTTAGCAGACGGCATGCAGACAGAGATAAACAAGCAAGGTGTCTCCAACCAACTGCCAACATGATCCTGTTTTCATTTGGACAAAACAAGAGGTCTACAGTACAACCGTTAATAGTGGAATAGTTGTTGTGGACAATACCAAAAATAGATACATATTTACACACACACACACACACACACACACACACACACACACACACACACACACACACACACACACACACACACACACACACACACACACACACACACACACACACACACAGCAAATATGTTCTGAGCGAAAGTAAATGTGTCCCATTGACCTTTTCCATAGCCCCTTCACCTCTCTGACCCCCTCACACCTCTACCCTGCTCCGGTTGCCTGTAGGGTCGGATGGGGTGAGGTGCTATTTTCATACATCTTCCTGGTACACACAGACATGCACACACTCAATGTTGATGCCACTGAGTCGCCATGGCGAAAGGAGAAACAGCTGCTCAAGTAGCACACACACACACACACACACACACACACACACACACACACACACACACACACACACACACACACACACACACACACACACACACCAGCATGTTCCCCTGTAAGAGTATCTAATAGTTTACTTCTATGACTCTGCTGTCCCACGTTCTCTTTCGGACCAATAGATCACTAGGGTTTGTTCCAAAGAGCACCCTATTCTCTACATAGGGCTCAACCTTTGACCAGAGCCTTATAGAAGTAGTACACTACAGGCAGTAGGGTGCCATTTGGGATGTAAGCTGGGTCTGCCTGGGTAGAAATAGACAGGCTTGGGTGTTATTAGTACTGCTTGCCCAGTCTCATACAGCGGCTTTGGGAAGAAACTAGATTTTAACAGACAGTATTGAGACAGACACCAAGCTAACTAAACATGGATATTTCACATCAAATGGATCCTATCTCCAGACAAAGCAATAACTTAGGTCTGTTGCGATTGCATTGCATCATGCAATAAACCAGAGGAACACAAATATCCAACAAAAACCTTGAGACTAATTACGAAATGCAGATTATTTGATAAACTATGTAGACCATTGAGAAATAATGTAGGCCGATGTTGTTTGACTCTCGAAAGAACAGATGGCCCTCGCAGAGGAGCTTTCTAAACTTCTGTAAAAAGGCATTTCCTGGTTAAATAAGTTAAATAAGAACAAAGTAAATAGCAAGACAAAGGGTGGATTGCTACAGTAATGTTGTAAAGTTCTATAATGCTCTCATACAGTATGTCATGTGGGTTGATCTGGTGAGGGTCATGTGGGTTGATCCGGTGAGGGGCATGGTGTTTCATGTAATACAATGTCACTTTTGTCATAAAGTATTATAGTACGTGTTCACCTCCAGTGCAGATGAATCCACCTGTTATCTAGTGAATGTGCTACTTATGGCTTTGGATTTGAACACTTGTGTATCTATGGACCATTGACAACAGTGCTGCTGAGTAGAGTTGGTGCTAGGCGCTAGAGTAGAGATAGGGCTAGGAGCTAGGAGCTAGAATAGAGATAGTGCTAGGGGCTAGGAGCTAGAGTAGAGATAGTGCTAGGAGCTAGAGTAGAGATAGGGCTAGGAGCTAGAAGATAGAGTAGAGATATTGCTTGGGGTTAGGAGCTAGAGTAGAGATAGTGCTAGGGGCTAGGAGCTAGAGTAGAGATAGTGCTAGGAGATAGAGTAGAGATAGTGCTAAGATATATAGTAGAGATAGTGCTAGGAGATAGAGTAGAGATAGTGCTAGGAGATAGAGTAGAGATAATGCTTGGGGTTAGGAGCTAGAGTAGAGATACTGCTTGGGGTTAGGAGATAGAGTATAGATAGTGCTGGGGGTTAGGAGCTAGAGTAGAGATAGTGCTGGAGGTTAGGAGCTAGAGTAGAGATAGTGCTAGGGGCTAGAATAGAGATCGTGCTTGAGGTTAGGGGCTAGAGTAGAGATAGTGCTGGGGGTTAGGAGCTAGAGTAGAGATAGTGCTAGGGGTTAGGAGATAGAGTAGAGATAGTGCTGGGGGTTAGGAGCTAGAGTAGAGATAGTGCTAGGGGCTAGAATAGAGATAGTGCTAGGGGTTAGGAGCTAGAGTAGAGATAGTGTTGGGGGTTAGGAGCTAGATTAGAGATAGTGCTAGGGGCTAGAGTAGAGATAGTCCTAGGGGCTAGAGTAGAGATAGTGCTAGGGGTTAGGAGCTAGAGTAGAGATAGTGCTAGGGGTTAGGAGCTAGATTAGAGATAGTCCTAGGGGCTAGAGTAGAGATAGTGCTAGGGTTTAGGAGCTAGAGTAGAGATAGTGCTAGGGGTTAGGAGCTAGAGTAGAGATAGTGCTTGGGGCTAGAATATAGATAGTGCTAGGGGCTAGGGGCTAGAGAAGAGATAGTGCTAGAGGCTAGGCACTAGAGTAGAGATAGTGCTAGGAGCTAGAGTAGAGTAAGTGCTAGGGGCTAGGAGCTAGAGTAGAGATAGTGCTAGGGGACAGAGTAGAGATAGTGCTTGGGTTAGGAGCTAGAGTAGAGATAGTGTTGGGGGTTAGGAGCTAGATTAGAGATAGTACTAGGGGTTAGGAGCTAGAGTAGAGATAGTGCTTGGGGCTAGAATATAGATAGTGCTAGGGGATAGGGGCTAGGGGCTAGAGTAGAGATAGACCTAGGGGCTAGAGTAGAGATAGTGCTAGGGGTTAGGAGCTAGAGTAGAGATAGTACTAGGGGTTAGGAGCTAGAGTAGAGATAGTGCTTTGGGCTAGAATATAGATGGTGCTAGGGGCTAGGGGCTAGAGTAGAGAAAGTGGTAGGGCATGGGAGCTAGAGTAGAGATAGTGCTAGGGGCTGGGGGATAGAGTAGAGATAGTGCTAGGGCCTAGGGGCTAGAGAACAGATAGTGCTAGGGGCTAGGCACTAGAGTAGAGATAGTGCTAGGAGCTAGAGTAGAGACAGTGCTAGGGGTTAGGAACTAGAGTGGAGATAGTGCTAGGAGCTAGGAGCTAGAGTAGAGATAGTGCTAGTGCTAGGGGTTAGGAGCTAGAGTAGAGATATTGTTGGGGGTTAGGAGCTAGATTAGAGATAGTGCTAGTGGTTAGGAGCTAGAGTAGAGATAGTGCTAGGGGCTAGAGTAGAGATAGTGCTAGGGGGTTAAGAGCTAGAGTAGAGATAGTGCTTGGGGCTAGAATATAGATAGTGCTAGGGGATAGGGGCTAGAATAGAGATCGTGCTTGAGGTTAGGGGCTAGAGTAGAGATATTGACAGGTGCTAGAGTAGAGATAGTGCTAGGGGTTAGGAGCTAGAGTAGAGATAGTGCTAGCGGTTAGGAGCTAGAGTAGAGATAGTGCTACGGGGTAGAGTAGAGATAGTGCTAGGGGTTAGGAGCTAGAGTGGAGATAGTGCTAGGAGCTAGGAGCTAGAGTAGAGATAGTGCTAGTGCTAGGGGTTAGGAGCTAGAGTAGAGATATTGTTGGGGGTTAGGAGCTAGATTAGAGATAGTGCTAGTGCTAGTGGTTAGGAGCTAGAGTAGAGATAGTGCTAGGGGCTAGAGTAGAGATAGAGCTTGGGGTTAGGAGCTAGAGTAGAGATAGTGCTTGGGGCTAGAATATAGATAGTGCTAGGGGCTAGGGGCTAGAGTAGAGAAAATGGTAGGGCCTGGGAGCTTGAGTAGAGATAGTGCTAGGAGCTAGGGGATAGAGTAGAGATAGTGCTAGGGCCTAGGGGCTAGAGAAGAGATAGTGCTAGACACTAGAGTAGAGATAGTGCTAGGAGCTAGAGTAGAGACAGTGCTAGAGGTTATCAGCTAGAGTAGACATAGTGCTAGGGTCTAGAGTAGAGATAGTGCTAGGAGCTAGAGTAAAGATAATGCTAGGGGCTAGAGTAGAGATACTGCTTGGGGTTAGGAGCTAGAGTAGAGATAGTGCCGGGGGTTAGCAGCCAGAGTAGAGATATTGCTTGGGGTTAGGAGCTAGAGTAGAGATAGTGCTAGGGGCTAGAATAGAGATCATGCTTGAGGTTAGGGGCTAGAGTAGAGATATTGCCAGGAGCTAGAGTAGAGATAGTGCTAGGGGTTAGGAGCTAGAGTAGAGATAGTGCTAGGGGGTAGAGTAGAGATAGTGCTAGGGGTAAGGAACTAGAGTGGAGATAGTGCTAGGAGCTAGGAGCTAGAGTAGAGATAATGCTAGTGCTAGGGGTTAGGAGCTAGAGTAGAGATATTGTTGGGGGTTAGGAGCTAGATTAGAGATAGTGCTGGTGGTTAGGAGCTAGAGTAGAGATAGTGCTAGGGGCTAGAGTAGAGATAGTGCTAGGGGGTTAAGAGCTAGAGTAGAGATAGTGCTTGGGGCTAGAATATAGATAGTGCTAGGGGCTAGGGGCTAGAATAGAGATCGTGCTTGAGGTTAGGGGCTAGAGTAGAGATATTGCCAGGTGCTAGAGTAGAGATAGTGCTAGGGGTTAGGAGCTAGAGTAGAGATAGTGCTAGCGGTTAGGAGCTAGAGTAGAGATAGTGCTACGGGGTAGAGTAGAGATAGTGCTAGGGGTTAGGAGCTAGAGTGGAGATAGTGCTAGGAGCTAGGAGCTAGAGTAGAGATAGTGCTAGTGCTAGGGGTTAGGAGCTAGAGTAGAGATATTGTTGGGGGTTAGGAGCTAGATTAGAGATAGTGCTAGTGGTTAGGACCTAGAGTAGAGATAATGCTAGGGGCTAGAGTAGAGATAGAGCTTGGGGTTAGGAGCTAGAGTAGAGATAGTGCTTGGGGCTAGAATATAGATAGTGCTAGGGGCTAGGGGCTAGAGTAGAGAAAATGGTAGGGCCTGGGAGCTTGAGTAGAGATAGTGCTAGGAGCTAGGGGATAGAGTAGAGATAGTGCTAGGAGCTAGAGTAGAGACAGTGCTGGGGGCTAGCAGCTAGAGTAGACATAGTGCTAGGGGCTAGAGTAGAGATAGTGCTAGGAGCTAGAGTAGAGATAATGCTAGGGGCTAGAGTATATATAGTGCTAGAGGCTAGGAACGAGAATAGAGATAGTGCTAGGGGCTAGAGTAGAGATACAGTAGTGCTAGGAGCTAGAGTATATATAGTGCAAATGGTTAGGGGCTAGAGTAGAGATAGTGCTAGGAGCTAGAGTAAAGATAGTGCTAGGAGCTAGAGTAGAGAGAGTGCAAATGGTTAGGGGCTAGAGTAGAGATAGTGCTAGGAGCTAGAGTAGAGATAGTGTAAATGGTTAGGGGCTAGAGTAGAGATAATGCTAGGGGCTAGAGTAGAGATAATGCTAGGGGCTAGAGTAGAGATAGTGCTAGGGGCTAGAGTAGAGATAGTGCTAGAGGCTAGGAACTAGATTAGATAGTGCTAGGGGTTTGGGGCTAGAGTAGAGAGAGTGCTAGGGCCTAGGGGCTAGAGTAGAGATAGTGCTAAGAGCTAGAGTAAAGACAGTGCTAGGGGCTAGAGTAGAGATAGTGCTAGGGGTTGGAGCTAGAGTAGAGATAGTGCTAGAGGATTGGCACTAGAGTAGAGATAGTGCGAGGGGCTAGATTAGAAATAGTGCTAGGGGTTAGGGGCTAGAGTATAGATAATGCTAGGGGCTAGAGTAGAGATATTGCTAGGGGCTAGAGTAGAGATAGTGCTAGGGGCTAGAGTAGAGATAGTGCTAGAGGCTAGGAACTAGAGTAGCGATAGCGCTAGACGCTAGGAGCTAGAGTACAGATATTGCTAGGGGCTAGAGTAGAGATAGTGCTAGTGTTTAGGGGCTAGAGTAGAGATTGTGCTAGGGGTTAGGAGCTAGAGTAGAGATAGTGCTAGAGGTTAGGAGCTTGAGTAGAGATAGTGCTAGGGGTTAGGAGCTAGAGTAGAGATAGTGCTAGGCACTAGAATAGAGATAGTGCTCGGGGTTAACGGCTTGAGTTGATATAGTGCTACTGGCTAGGAGCTAGAGTAGAGAGTGAGCTAGGGCCTAGGGGCTAGTGTAGAGATAGTGCTTGGAGTTAGGAGCTAGAGTAGAGATAGTGCTAGGGGGTAGAATAGAGATAGTGCTAGGGGTTATCAGCTAGAGTAGACATAGTGCTAGGGGCTAGAGTAGAGATTGTGCTAGGAGCTAGATTAAAGATAATGCTAGGGGCTAGAGTAGAGATACTGCTTGGGGTTAGGAGCTAGAGTAGAGATAGTGCCGGGGGTTAGCAGCCAGAGTAGAGATATTGCTTGGGGTTAGGAGCTAGAGTAGAGATAGTGCTAGGGGATAGAATAGAGATCGTGCTTGAGGTTAGGGGCTAGAGTAGAGATATTGCGAGGAGCTAGAGTAGAGATAGTGCTAGGGGTTAGGAGCTAGAGTAGAGATAGTGCTAGGGGGTAGAGTAGAGATAGTGCTAGGGGTTAGGAACTAGAGTGGAGATAGTTTTAGGAGCTAGGAGCTAGAGTAGAGATAGTGCTAGTGCTAGGGGTTAGGAGCTAGAGTAGAGATATTGTTGGGGGTTAGGAGCTAGGTTAGAGATATTGCTAGTGGTTAGGAGCTAGAGTAGAGATAGTGCTAGGGGCTAGAGTAGAGATAGTGCTAGGGGGTTAAGAGCTAGAGTAGAGATAGTGCTTGGGGCTAGAATATAGATAGTGCTAGGGGCTAGGGGCTAGAATAGAGATCGTGCTTGAGGTTAGGGGCTAGAGTAGAGATATTGCCAGGTGCTAGAGTAGAGATAGTGTTAGGGGTTAGGAGCTAGAGTAGAGATAGTGCTAGCGGTTAGGAGCTAGAGTAGAGATAGTGCTACGGGGTAGAGTAGAGATAGTGCTAGGGGTTAGGAGCTAGAGTGGAGATAGTGCTAGGAGCTAGGAGCTAGAGTAGAGATAGTGCTAGTGCTAGGGGTTAGGAGCTAGAGTAGAGATATTGTTGGGGGTTAGGAGCTAGATTAGAGAGAGTGCTAGTGCTAGTGGTTAGGAGCTAGAGTAGAGATAGTGCTAGGGGCTAGAGTAGAGATAGAGCTTGGGGTTAGGAGCTAGAGTAGAGATAGTGCTTGGGGCTAGAATATAGATAGTGCTAGGGGCTAGGGGCTAGAGTAGAGAAAATGGTAGGGCCTGGGAGCTTGAGTAGAGATAGTGCTAGGAGCTAGGGGATAGAGTAGAGATAGTGCTAGGAGCTAGAGTAGAGACAGTGCTGGGGGCTAGCAGCTAGAGTAGACATAGTGCTAGGGGTTAGAGTAGAGATAGTGCTAGGAGCTAGAGTAGAGATAATGCTAGGGGCTAGAGTATATATAGTGCTAGAGGCTAGGAACGAGAATAGAAATAGTGCTAGGGGCTAGAGTAGAGAGACAGTAGTGCTAGGAGCTAGAGTATATATAGTGCAAATGGTTAGGGGCTAGAGTAGAGATAGTGCTATGAGCTAGAGTAAAGATAGTGCTAGGAGCTAGAGTAGAGATAGTGCAAATGGTTAGGGGCTAGAGTAGAGATAGTGCTAAGAGCTAGAGTAGAGATAGTGCTAGGGGCTAGAGTAGAGATAGTGTAAATGGTTAGGGGCTAGAGTAGAGATAATGCTAGGGGCTAGAGTAGAGATAATGCTAGGGGCTAGAGTAGAGATAGTGCTAGGGGCTAGAGTAGAGATAGTGCTAGAGGCTAGGAACTAGATTAGATAGTGCTAGGGGTTTGGGGCTAGAGTAGAGAGAGTGCTAGGGCCTAGGGGCTAGAGTAGAGATAGTGCTAAGAGCTAGAGTAAAGACAGTGCTAGGGGCTAGAGTAGAGATAGTGCTAGGGGTTGGAGCTAGAGTAGAGATAGTGCTAGAGGATTGGCACTAGAGTAGAGATAGTGCGAGGGGCTAGATTAGAAATAGTGCTAGGGGTTAGGGGCTAGAGTATAGATAATGCTAGGGGCTAGAGTAGAGATATTGCTAGGGGCTAGAGTAGAGAAAGTGCTAGAGGCTAGAGTAGAGATAGTGCTAGAGGCTAGGAACTAGAGTAGCGATAGCGCTAGACGCTAGGAGCTAGAGTACAGATAGTGCTAGGGGCTAGAGTGGAGATAGGGCTAGTGTTTAGGGGCTAGAGTAGAGATTGTGCTAGAGGTTAGGAGCTTGAGTAGAGATAGTGCTAGGGGTTAGGAGCTAGAGTAGAGATAGTGCTAGGCACTAGAATATAGATAGTGCTCGGGGTTAACGGCTTGAGTTGATATAGTGCTACTGGCTAGGAGCTAGAGTAGAGAGTGAGCTAGGGCCTAGGGGCTAGTGTAGAGATAGTGCTAGGAGCTAGAGTAGAGACAGTGCTAGAGTAGAGATAGTGCTAGGGACTAGGAGCCTAGGGGTTAGGAGCTAGAGAAGAGATAGTGCTAGGGGCTAGCAGCTAGAGTAGAGATAGTGCTAGGAGCTAGAGTGGAGATAGTGCTTGGGGCTAGGGGCTAGACTAGAGATAGTGGTAGGGGCTAGTCACTAGAGTAGAGATAGTGATAGGGGCTAGGAGCGAGAGTAGAGATACTGTAGTGCTAGGGCCTAGGGGCTAGAGTAGGGATTGTGCTTGTGGCTAGGCACTGGAGTAGAGATAGTGCTAGGGGCTAGAGTAGAGATAGTGCTTGGGTTAGGAGCTAGAGTAGAGATAGTGTTGGGGGTTAGGAGCTAGATTAGAGATAGTACTAGGGGTTAGGAGCTAGAGTATAGATAGTGCTTGGGGCTAGAATGTAGATAGTGCTAGGGGCTAGGGGCTAGAGTAGAGATAGACCTAGGGGCTAGAGTAGAGATAGTGCTAGGGGTTAGGAGCTAGAGTAGAGATAGTACTAGGGGTTAGGAGCTAGAGTAGAGATAGTGCTTTGGGCTAGAATATAGATAGTGCTAGGGGCTAAGGGCTAGAGTAGAGAAAGTGGTAGGGCATGGGAGCTAGAGTAGAGATAGTGCTAGGGGCTGGGGGATAGAGTAGAGATAGTGCTAGGGCCTAGGGGCTAGAGAAGAGATAGTGCTAGGGGCTAGGCACTAGAGTAGAGATAGTGCTAGGAGCTAGAGTAGAGACAGTGCTAGGGGTTATCAGCTAGAGTAGACATAGTGCTAGGGGCTAGAGTAGAGATAGTGCTAGGAGCTAGATTAAAGATAATGCTAGGGGCTAGAGTAGAGATACTGCTTGGGGTTAGGAGCTAGAGTAGAGATAGTGCCGGGGGTTAGCAGCCAGAGTAGAGATATTGCTTGGGGTTAGGAGCTAGAGTAGAGATAGTGCTAGGGGCTAGAATAGAGATCGTGCTTGAGGTTAGGGGCTAGAGTAGAGATATTGCCAGGAGCTAGAGTAGAGATAGTGCTAGGGGTTAGGAGCTAGAGTAGAGATAGTGCTAGGGGGTAGAGTAGAGATAGTGCTAGGGGTTAGGAACTAGAGTGGAGATAGTTTTAGGAGCTAGGAGCTAGAGTAGAGATAGTGCTAGTGCTAGGGGTTAGGAGCTAGAGTAGAGATATTGTTGGGGGTTAGGAGCTAGATTAGAGATAGTGCTAGTGGTTAGGAGCTAGAGTAGAGATAGTGCTAGGGGGTTAAGAGCTAGAGTAGAGATAGTGCTTGGGGCTAGAATATAGATAGTGCTAGGGGCTAGGGGCTAGAATAGAGATCGTGCTTGAGGTTAGGGGCTAGAGTAGAGATATTGCCAGGTGCTAGAGTAGAGATAGTGCTAGGGGTTAGGAGCTAGAGTAGAGATAGTGCTAGCGGTTAGGAGCTAGAGTAGAGATAGTGCTACGGGGTAGAGTAGAGATAGTGCTAGGGGTTAGGAGCTAGAGTGGAGATAGTGCTAGGAGCTAGGAGCTAGAGTATAGATAGTGCTAGGTGCTAGGGGTTAGGAGCTAGAGTAGAGCTATTGTTGGGGGTTAGGAGCTAGATTAGAGATAGTGCTAGTGGTTAGGAGCTAGAGTAGAGATAGTGCTAGGGGCTAGAGTAGAGATAGAGCTTGGGGTTAGGAGCTAGAGTAGAGATAGTGCTTGGGGCTAGAGTAGAGATAGTGCTAGTGTTTAGGGGCTAGAGTAGAGATTGTGCTAGGGGTTAGGAGCTAGAGTAGAGATAGTGCTAGAGGTTAGGAGCTTGAGTAGAGATAGTGCTAGGGGTTAGGAGCTAGAGTAGAGATAGTGCTAGGCACTAGAATAGAGATAGTGCTCGGGGTTAACGGCTTGAGTTGATATAGTGCTACTGGCTAGGAGCTAGAGTAGAGAGTGAGCTAGGGCCTAGGGGCTAGTGTAGAGATAGTGCTTGGAGTTAGGAGCTAGAGTAGAGATAGTGCTAGGGGGTAGAATAGAGATAGTGCTAGGGGTTATCAGCTAGAGTAGACATAGTGCTAGGGGCTAGAGTAGAGATTGTGCTAGGAGCTAGATTAAAGATAATGCTAGGGGCTAGAGTAGAGATACTGCTTGGGGTTAGGAGCTAGAGTAGAGATAGTGCCGGGGGTTAGCAGCCAGAGTAGAGATATTGCTTGGGGTTAGGAGCTAGAGTAGAGATAGTGCTAGGGGATAGAATAGAGATCGTGCTTGAGGTTAGGGGCTAGAGTAGAGATATTGCGAGGAGCTAGAGTAGAGATAGTGCTAGGGGTTAGGAGCTAGAGTAGAGATAGTGCTAGGGGGTAGAGTAGAGATAGTGCTAGGGGTTAGGAACTAGAGTGGAGATAGTTTTAGGAGCTAGGAGCTAGAGTAGAGATAGTGCTAGTGCTAGGGGTTAGGAGCTAGAGTAGAGATATTGTTGGGGGTTAGGAGCTAGGTTAGAGATATTGCTAGTGGTTAGGAGCTAGAGTAGAGATAGTGCTAGGGGCTAGAGTAGAGATAGTGCTAGGGGGTTAAGAGCTAGAGTAGAGATAGTGCTTGGGGCTAGAATATAGATAGTGCTAGGGGCTAGGGGCTAGAATAGAGATCGTGCTTGAGGTTAGGGGCTAGAGTAGAGATATTGCCAGGTGCTAGAGTAGAGATAGTGTTAGGGGTTAGGAGCTAGAGTAGAGATAGTGCTAGCGGTTAGGAGCTAGAGTAGAGATAGTGCTACGGGGTAGAGTAGAGATAGTGCTAGGGGTTAGGAGCTAGAGTGGAGATAGTGCTAGGAGCTAGGAGCTAGAGTAGAGATAGTGCTAGTGCTAGGGGTTAGGAGCTAGAGTAGAGATATTGTTGGGGGTTAGGAGCTAGATTAGAGAGAGTGCTAGTGCTAGTGGTTAGGAGCTAGAGTAGAGATAGTGCTAGGGGCTAGAGTAGAGATAGAGCTTGGGGTTAGGAGCTAGAGTAGAAATAGTGCTTGGGGCTAGAATATAGATAGTGCTAGGGGCTAGGGGCTAGAGTAGAGAAAATGGTAGGGCCTGGGAGCTTGAGTAGAGATAGTGCTAGGAGCTAGGGGATAGAGTAGAGATAGTGCTAGGAGCTAGAGTAGAGACAGTGCTGGGGGCTAGCAGCTAGAGTAGACATAGTGCTAGGGGTTAGAGTAGAGATAGTGCTAGGAGCTAGAGTAGAGATAATGCTAGGGGCTAGAGTATATATAGTGCTAGAGGCTAGGAACGAGAATAGAAATAGTGCTAGGGGCTAGAGTAGAGAGACAGTAGTGCTAGGAGCTAGAGTATATATAGTGCAAATGGTTAGGGGCTAGAGTAGAGATAGTGCTATGAGCTAGAGTAAAGATAGTGCTAGGAGCTAGAGTAGAGATAGTGCAAATGGTTAGGGGCTAGAGTAGAGATAGTGCTAAGAGCTAGAGTAGAGATAGTGCTAGGGGCTAGAGTAGAGATAGTGTAAATGGTTAGGGGCTAGAGTAGAGATAATGCTAGGGGCTAGAGTAGAGATAATGCTAGGGGCTAGAGTAGAGATAGTGCTAGGGGCTAGAGTAGAGATAGTGCTAGAGGCTAGGAACTAGATTAGATAGTGCTAGGGGTTTGGGGCTAGAGTAGAGAGAGTGCTAGGGCCTAGGGGCTAGAGTAGAGATAGTGCTAAGAGCTAGAGTAAAGACAGTGCTAGGGGCTAGAGTAGAGATAGTGCTAGGGGTTGGAGCTAGAGTAGAGATAGTGCTAGAGGATTGGCACTAGAGTAGAGATAGTGCGAGGGGCTAGATTAGAAATAGTGCTAGGGGTTAGGGGCTAGAGTATAGATAATGCTAGGGGCTAGAGTAGAGATATTGCTAGGGGCTAGAGTAGAGAAAGTGCTAGAGGCTAGAGTAGAGATAGTGCTAGAGGCTAGGAACTAGAGTAGCGATAGCGCTAGACGCTAGGAGCTAGAGTACAGATAGTGCTAGGGGCTAGAGTGGAGATAGGGCTAGTGTTTAGGGGCTAGAGTAGAGATTGTGCTAGAGGTTAGGAGCTTGAGTAGAGATAGTGCTAGGGGTTAGGAGCTAGAGTAGAGATAGTGCTAGGCACTAGAATATAGATAGTGCTCGGGGTTAACGGCTTGAGTTGATATAGTGCTACTGGCTAGGAGCTAGAGTAGAGAGTGAGCTAGGGCCTAGGGGCTAGTGTAGAGATAGTGCTAGGAGCTAGAGTAGAGACAGTGCTAGAGTAGAGATAGTGCTAGGGACTAGGAGCCTAGGGGTTAGGAGCTAGAGAAGAGATAGTGCTAGGGGCTAGCAGCTAGAGTAGAGATAGTGCTAGGAGCTAGAGTGGAGATAGTGCTTGGGGCTAGGGGCTAGACTAGAGATAGTGGTAGGGGCTAGTCACTAGAGTAGAGATAGTGATAGGGGCTAGGAGCGAGAGTAGAGATACTGTAGTGCTAGGGCCTAGGGGCTAGAGTAGGGATTGTGCTTGTGGCTAGGCACTGGAGTAGAGATAGTGCTAGGGGCTAGAGTAGAGATAGTGCTTGGGTTAGGAGCTAGAGTAGAGATAGTGTTGGGGGTTAGGAGCTAGATTAGAGATAGTACTAGGGGTTAGGAGCTAGAGTATAGATAGTGCTTGGGGCTAGAATGTAGATAGTGCTAGGGGCTAGGGGCTAGAGTAGAGATAGACCTAGGGGCTAGAGTAGAGATAGTGCTAGGGGTTAGGAGCTAGAGTAGAGATAGTACTAGGGGTTAGGAGCTAGAGTAGAGATAGTGCTTTGGGCTAGAATATAGATAGTGCTAGGGGCTAAGGGCTAGAGTAGAGAAAGTGGTAGGGCATGGGAGCTAGAGTAGAGATAGTGCTAGGGGCTGGGGGATAGAGTAGAGATAGTGCTAGGGCCTAGGGGCTAGAGAAGAGATAGTGCTAGGGGCTAGGCACTAGAGTAGAGATAGTGCTAGGAGCTAGAGTAGAGACAGTGCTAGGGGTTATCAGCTAGAGTAGACATAGTGCTAGGGGCTAGAGTAGAGATAGTGCTAGGAGCTAGATTAAAGATAATGCTAGGGGCTAGAGTAGAGATACTGCTTGGGGTTAGGAGCTAGAGTAGAGATAGTGCCGGGGGTTAGCAGCCAGAGTAGAGATATTGCTTGGGGTTAGGAGCTAGAGTAGAGATAGTGCTAGGGGCTAGAATAGAGATCGTGCTTGAGGTTAGGGGCTAGAGTAGAGATATTGCCAGGAGCTAGAGTAGAGATAGTGCTAGGGGTTAGGAGCTAGAGTAGAGATAGTGCTAGGGGGTAGAGTAGAGATAGTGCTAGGGGTTAGGAACTAGAGTGGAGATAGTTTTAGGAGCTAGGAGCTAGAGTAGAGATAGTGCTAGTGCTAGGGGTTAGGAGCTAGAGTAGAGATATTGTTGGGGGTTAGGAGCTAGATTAGAGATAGTGCTAGTGGTTAGGAGCTAGAGTAGAGATAGTGCTAGGGGGTTAAGAGCTAGAGTAGAGATAGTGCTTGGGGCTAGAATATAGATAGTGCTAGGGGCTAGGGGCTAGAATAGAGATCGTGCTTGAGGTTAGGGGCTAGAGTAGAGATATTGCCAGGTGCTAGAGTAGAGATAGTGCTAGGGGTTAGGAGCTAGAGTAGAGATAGTGCTAGCGGTTAGGAGCTAGAGTAGAGATAGTGCTACGGGGTAGAGTAGAGATAGTGCTAGGGGTTAGGAGCTAGAGTGGAGATAGTGCTAGGAGCTAGGAGCTAGAGTATAGATAGTGCTAGGTGCTAGGGGTTAGGAGCTAGAGTAGAGCTATTGTTGGGGGTTAGGAGCTAGATTAGAGATAGTGCTAGTGGTTAGGAGCTAGAGTAGAGATAGTGCTAGGGGCTAGAGTAGAGATAGAGCTTGGGGTTAGGAGCTAGAGTAGAGATAGTGCTTGGGGCTAGAATATAGATAGTGCTAGGGGCTAGGGGCTAGAGTAGAGAAAATGGTAGGGCCTGGGAGCTTGAGTAGAGATAGTGCTAGGAGCTAGGGGATAGAGTAGAGATAGTGCTAGGAGCTAGAGTAGAGACAGTGCTGGGGGCTAGCAGCTAGAGTAGACATAGTGCTAGGGGCTAGAGTAGAGATAGTGCTAGGAGCTAGAGTAGAGATAATGCTAGGGGCTAGAGTATATATAGTGCTAGAGGCTAGGAACGAGAATAGAAATAGTGCTAGGGGCTAGAGTAGAGAGACAGTAGTGCTAGGAGCTAGAGTATATATAGTGCAAATGGTTAGGGGCTAGAGTAGAGATAGTGCTATGAGCTAGAGTAAAGATAGTGCTAGGAGCTAGAGTAGAGATAGTGCAAATGGTTAGGGGCTAGAGTAGAGATAGTGCTAGGGGCTAGAGTAGAGATAGTGTAAATGGTTAGGGGCTAGAGTAGAGATAATGCTAGGGGCTAGAGTAAAGATAATGCTAGGGGCTAGAGTAGAGATAGTGCTAGGGGCTAGAGTAGAGATAGTGCTAGAGGCTAGGAACTAGATTAGATAGTGCTAGGGGTTTGGGGCTAGAGTAGAGAGAGTGCTAGGGCCTAGGGGCTAGAGTAGAGATAGTGCTAAGAGCTAGAGTAAAGACAGTGCTAGGGGCTAGAGTAGCGATAGTGCTAGGGGTTGGAGCTAGAGTAGAGATAGTGCTAGAGGATTGGCACTAGAGTAGAGATAGTGCGAGGGGCTAGATTAGAAATAGTGCTAGGGGTTAGGGGCTAGAGTATAGACAATGCTAGGGCCTAGAGTAGAGATATTGCTAGGGGCTAGAGTAGAGATAGTGCTAGAGGCTAGAGTAGAGATAGTGCTAGAGGCTAGGAACTAGAGTAGCGATAGCGCTAGACGCTAGGAGCTAGAGTACAGATAGTGCTAGGGGCTAGAGTGGAGATAGTGCTAGTGTTTAGGGGCTAGAGTAGAGATTGTGCTAGGGGTTAGGAGCTAGAGTAGAGATAGTGCTAGAGGTTAGGAGCTTGAGTAGAGATAGTGCTAGGGGTTAGGAGCTAGAGTAGAGATAGTGCTAGGCACTAGAATAGAGATAGTGCTCGGGGTTAACGGCTTGAGTTGATATAGTGCTACTGGCTAGGAGCTAGAGTAGAGAGTGAGCTAGGGCCTAGGGGCTAGTGTAGAGATAGTGCTAGGAGCTAGAGTAGAGACAGTGCTAGAGTAGAGATAGTGCTAGGGACTAGGAGCCTAGGGGTTAGGAGCTAGAGAAGAGATAGTGCTAGGGGCTAGCAGCTAGAGTAGAGATAGTGCTAGGAGCTAGAGTGGAGATAGTGCTTGGGGCTAGGGGCTAGACTAGAGATAGTGGTAGGGGCTAGTCACTAGAGTAGAGATAGTGATAGGGGCTAGGAGCGAGAGTAGAGATACTGTAGTGCTAGGGCCTAGGGGCTAGAGTAGGGATTGTGCTTGTGGCTAGGCACTGGAGTAGAGATAGTGTTAGGGGCTAGAGTAGAGATAGTGCTTGGGTTAGGAGCTAGAGTAGAGATAGTGTTGGGGGTTAGGAGCTAGATTAGAGATAGTACTAGGGGTTAGGAGCTAGAGTATAGATAGTGCTTGGGGCTAGAATGTAGATAGTGCTAGGGGCTAGGGGCTAGAGTAGAGATAGACCTAGGGGCTAGAGTAGAGATAGTGCTAGGGGTTAGGAGCTAGAGTAGAGATAGTACTAGGGGTTAGGAGCTAGAGTAGAGATAGTGCTTTGGGCTAGAATATAAATAGTGCTAGGGGCTAAGGGCTAGAGTAGAGAAAGTGGTAGGGCATGGGAGCTAGAGTAGAGATAGTGCTAGGGGCTGGGGGATAGAGTAGAGATAGTGCTAGGGCCTAGGGGCTAGAGAAGAGATAGTGCTAGGGGCTAGGCACTAGAGTAGAGATAGTGCTAGGAGCTAGAGTAGAGACAGTGCTAGGGGTTAGGAGCTAGAGTAGAGATAGTGCTAGGGGGTAGAGTAGAGATAGTGCTAGGGGTTAGGAACTAGAGTGGAGATAGTTTTAGGAGCTAGGAGCTAGAGTAGAGATAGTGCTAGTGCTAGGGGTTAGGAGCTAGAGTAGAGATATTGTTGGGGGTTAGGAGCTAGATTAGAGATAGTGCTAGTGGTTAGGAGCTAGAGTAGAGATAGTGCTAGGGGGTTAAGAGCTAGAGTAGAGATAGTGCTTGGGGCTAGAATATAGATAGTGCTAGGGGCTAGGGGCTAGAATAGAGATCGTGCTTGAGGTTAGGGGCTAGAGTAGAGATATTGCCAGGTGCTAGAGTAGAGATAGTGCTAGGGGTTAGGAGCTAGAGTAGAGATAGTGCTAGCGGTTAGGAGCTAGAGTAGAGATAGTGCTACGGGGTAGAGTAGAGATAGTGCTAGGGGTTAGGAGCTAGAGTGGAGCTAGTGCTAGGAGCTAGGAGCTAGAGTATAGATAGTGCTAGTGCTAGGGGTTAGGAGCTAGAGTAGAGATATTGTTGGGGGTTAGGAGCTAGATTAGAGATAGTGCTAGTGGTTAGGAGCTAGAGTAGAGATAGTGCTAGGGGCTAGAGTAGAGATAGAGCTTGGGGTTAGGAGCTAGAGTAGAGATAGTGCTTGGGGCTAGAATATAGATAGTGCTAGGGGCTAGGGGCTAGAGTAGAGAAAATGGTAGGGCCTGGGAGCTTGAGTAGAGATAGTGCTAGGAGCTAGGGGATAGAGTAGAGATAGTGCTAGGAGCTAGAGTAGAGACAGTGCTGGGGGCTAGCAGCTAGAGTAGACATAGTGCTAGGGGCTAGAGTAGAGATAGTGCTAGGAGCTAGAGTAGAGATAATGCTAGGGGCTAGAGTATATATAGTGCTAGAGGCTAGGAACGAGAATAGAAATAGTGCTAGGGGCTAGAGTAGAGAGACAGTAGTGCTAGGAGCTAGAGTATATATAGTGCAAATGGTTAGGGGCTAGAGTAGAGATAGTGCTATGAGCTAGAGTAAAGATAGTGCTAGGAGCTAGAGTAGAGATAGTGCAAATGGTTAGGGGCTAGAGTAGAGATAGTGCTAGGAGCTAGAGTAGAGATAGTGCTAGGAGCTAGAGTAGAGATAGTGCTAGGGGCTAGAGTAGAGATAGTGTAAATGGTTAGGGGCTAGAGTAGAGATAATGCTAGGGGCTAGAGTAGAGATAATGCTAGGGGCTAGAGTAGAGATAGTGCTAGGGGCTAGAGTAGAGATAGTGCTAGGGGCTAGGAACTAGATTAGATAGTGCTAGGGGTTTGGGGCTAGAGTAGAGAGAGTGCTAGGGCCTAGGGGCTAGAGTAGAGATAGTGCTAAGAGCTAGAGTAAAGACAGTGCTAGGGGCTAGAGTAGAGATAGTGCTAGGGGTTGGAGCTAGAGTAGAGATAGTGCTAGAGGATTGGCACTAGAGTAGAGATAGTGCGAGGGGCTAGATTAGAAATAGTGCTAGGGGTTAGGGGCTAGAGTATAGATAATGCTAGGGGCTAGAGTAGAGATATTGCTAGGGGCTAGAGTAGAGATAGTGCTAGAGGCTAGGAACTAGAGTAGCGATAGCGCTAGACGCTAGGAGCTAGAGTACAGATATTGCTAGGGGCTAGAGTAGAGATAGTGCTAGTGTTTAGGGGCTAGAGTAGAGATTGTGCTAGGGGTTAGGAGCTAGAGTAGAGATAGTGCTAGAGGTTAGGAGCTTGAGTAGGGATAGTGCTAGGGGTTAGGAGCTAGAGTAGAGATAGTGCTAGGCACTAGAATAGAGATAGTGCTCGGGGTTAACGGCTTGAGTTGATATAGTGCTACTGGCTAGGAGCTAGAGTAGAGAGTGAGCTAGGGCCTAGGGGCTAGTGTAGAGATAGTGCTAGGAGCTAGAGTAGAGACAGTGCTAGAGTAGAGATAGTGCTAGGGACTAGGAGCCTAGGGGTTAGGAGCTAGAGAAGAGATAGTGCTAGGGGCTAGCAGCTAGAGTAGAGATAGTGCTAGGAGCTAGAGTGGAGATAGTGCTTGGGGCTAGGGGCTAGACTAGAGATAGTGGTATGGGCTAGTCACTAGAGTAGAGATAGTGATAGGGGCTAGGAGCGAGAGTAGAGATACTGTAGTGCTAGGGCCTAGGGGCTAGAGTAGGGATTGTGCTTGTGGCTAGGCACTGGAGTAGAGATAGTGCTAGGGGCTAGAGTAGAGATAGTGCTAGAGGCTAGGAACTAGAGTAGCGATAGCGCTAGACGCTAGGAGCTAGAGTACAGATATTGCTAGGAGCTAGAGTAGAGATACTGTAGTGCTAGGGCCTATGGGTAGAGTAGAGATTGTGCTAGGGGCTAGAGTAGAGATTGTGCTAGGGGCTAGGCACTAGAGAAAATACTGGTACAGGAGCTGAGGAGAGTAAGTGAGTGAAGCCTGACCTCTGCTGGTGGAAAGAAGGAGTTTCATCTGTCATGGAAATGTTCTGTAGCCCTCACTAAGGAATAAGGCTACTCTGTTGTTCAATATATCAAACCCATTCACAAAATCATGAAATCATGTGATTAATGGATACAGTATTATGTGTGTGAGGGGCCATGTCAGGACCTATGACGTGGTAGCCTAAAAAGCACTAGTTTTATCTTCAATCTATTTATGCTGTATAAATATTAACATAATTTCACATCTGTGTTTTTTTTGTTGACTTTTATAAGCAAGTAAAGTAGACTCTGTATTCGTTAAATTGTCATATTTATACAGTTACAAATAAATAAATATGAATCAATCTAATATAAGAAGCTAGATAAGGATAAGTATTGCTTGCTCAATTTACAAGACACATTCATTGTCCTATTTCTGTGCATTTCGTCACATCTTTCTGTGATGTATAATTAATGCCCAAACAAGTCAGATGATCAGTGGTCACCACTCGATGAGTCCCATTCACTAGACTCTCACCGCTCTTCGCCCTGATTGGTCCGTGAAAACAACGACCATTCACCACAGTCAACCAGTGAAATGTGTTTTCCCTACGCAAACCCCTCGCACCACCATTGGGATGACGTCACGGGTCCCACACAACGGAGAGATACGCACTGAGTTTTAAGACAAGGTGGTCGTTCAGTGCGGTAAAAAAAAAAGACAAGAAATTAGCATTATAGATCACGCCGAAGAGTTTTTTTGAAGACGATCTGGACTGTCTGTTGATAAGGGATATCATTTCTCTTAAGGTAGGTGATAATATTTTATTGAACACCATATGTCTGTGAACATTGCCTAACTCGAAGTCGCGGACTGTTGGACAATTGCAACTCGACATGGTTGTTCTTGGGCTGTGGCCCTGTGCAGGTGTTGTATTATTTCATCATTATCTTGTTGTAGCGAGCACGCAGTGGGCTGTTTCTCCGCAAGCATTGTATCCAACAATCATTTTTCACGTAAATTGCCGCTATTGAATGAGAAAGTCGTGTCGGACATATTATTAGCTATGATAGAATTCGTGATAAATTATTTTTTTTATTCTTTTTATAAATGACTTCTTTTTATTTAGGCCACTTTCAAAATATTAAGCTATCATAGCAAATCAACAATTGGCCTATATACGACGCTGTAGAAAAAAATGGTATCAAGCAGTTAGTTGTTGATAAAACCGAAGATATTAATGGAACAAAACACTCTACTCATATGTCATCAATGCAACAACACTGTAGGCTAACATGAGACCCTCCAACAACACTGTAGAGACGCCTGATAATAGACTATTACACCGCAAAGCCATATACATTTTGCCTATAAAGGACGTGGCAGGAAAAATAAACCTAATCGAGAGCGTATTTCAGACTATCAACCGCACAATGTTGAAATATCATCCCAGTTCTTTCCATTTGAACAGTCATCTCTTGATGAGTGTGATCTATGCCCCAGGCGGCTGTGCTTCTATTAGGCCTAGTTCACTACTATAACCCTGGACATTTACTCATTTAGGAATGGGATCTTATTGTGTTAGAGATGTTCCGTTCTCTCACCATTTACTGGAACCATACACTCACAGTGTAATCCTGGAACCATACGTTAGGGTTGGGCTGTATCCAATATGTCATCATACCAAGACGTTAGGGTTGGGCTGTATCCAATATGTTGTCATACCAAGACGTTAGGGTTGGGCTGTATCCAGTATGTTGTCATACCAAGACGTTAGGGTTGGGCTGTATCCAATATGTTGTCATACCAAGACGTTAGGGTTGGGCTGTATCCAATATGTCATCATACCAAGACGTTAGGGTTGGGCTGTATCCAATATGTCGTCATACCAAGACGTTAGGGTTGGGCTGTATCCAGTATGTCGTCATACTGTCCTTAAGATATATGGTATTACCGTTTAGGGGTTGCTAAAATAGGAAAAAAATCCCATTGGGCGTCTACCAGAATGCTAATAAAATATGCACAAGTAATAGCGCATTTCAATGGAGGCTTCTAACTACATATGCTAATGAGCACAAAGAAAAATAAATGAATTGCAAAGACAGGCAATCCAGCTAAACTCAACAAAAAAAGAAACATCCCTTTTTCAGGACCTTGTCTTTCAAAGATAATTCGTAAAAATCCAAATATCCTCACAGATCTTCATTGTAAAGGGTTTAAACACTGTTTCCTATGCTTGTTCAATGAACCATATGAATATGCACCAGTGGAACGGTCGTTAAGACACTAACAGCTTGCAGACGGTAGGCAATTAAGGTCAAAGTTATGAAAACTTAGGACACTAAAGAGGCCTTTCTACTGACTCTGAAAAACACCAAAAGAAAAATGCCCAGGGTCCCTGCTCATCTGCATGAACGTGCCTTAGGCATGCTGCAAGGAGGCATGAGGACTGCAGATGTGGCCAGGGCAATAAATTGCAATGTTTGTACTGTGAGACGCCTAAGACAGCGCTACAGGGAGACAGGACGGACAGCTGATCGTCCTTGCAGTGACAGACCACGTGTAACAACACCTGCACAGGATCGGTACATCCGAACATCACACCTGCGGGACAGGTACAGGATGGCAACAACAACTGCCTGAGTTACACCAGGAACGCACAATCCCTCCATCAGTGCTCAGACTGTCCACAATAGGCTGAGAGAGGCTGGATTGAGGGCTTGTAGGCCTGTTGTAAGGCAGGACATCACCAGATATCACCGGCAACATTGTCGCCTATGGGCACAAACCCACCGTCGCTGGACCAGTCAGGACTGGCAAAAAGTGATCTTCACTCACGAGTTGCGGTTTTGTCTCACCAGGGGTGATGGTCGGATTTGCGTTTATCGTCGAAGGAGTGGGCGTTACACCGATGCCTGTACTCTGGAGCGGGATCGATTTGGAGGTGGAGGGTCCGTCGTGGTCTGGGGCGGTGTGTCACAGCATCATCGGACTGAGCTTGTTGTCATTGCAGGCAATCTCAACGCTGTGCGTTAGAGGGAAGATATCCTCCCTCATGTAGTACCTTTCCTGCAGGCACATCCTGACATGACCCTCTAGCATGACAATGCCACCAGCCATACTGCTTGTTCTGTGCGTGATTTCCTGCAAGACAGGAATGTCAGTGTTCTGCCATGGCCAGTGAAGAGCCCAGATCTCAGTTCCATTGAGCACGTCTGAGACCTGTTGGATCGGAGGGTGAGGGCTAGGGCCATTCCCCCCAGAAATGTCTGGGAACTTGCAGGTGCCTTGGTGGAAGAGTGGGGTAACATCTCACAGCAAGAACTGGCAAATCTGGTGCAGTCCATGAGGAGGAGATGCACTGCAGTACTTAATGCAGCTGGTGGCCACACCAGATACTGACTGTTACTTTTGATTTTGACTCCCCTTTGTTCAGGGACACTTCCATTTCTGTTAGTCTCATGTCTGTGGAACTTGTTCAGTTTATGTCTCAGTTGTTGAATCTTATGTTCATACAAATATTTACACATGTTAAGATTTCTGAAAATAAACGCAGTTGACAGTGAGAGGACGTTTATTTTTTTGCTGAGTTTACATGTATAGGTAGGAGCTACTGAATGTCATTTTTGGTGAGTTTGGACATTTACAAGCGAATGTGAACGAGAGACATTGTGCAAATGAACAAAGTTTTGATGCGTGCTGGTCTGAAGGAAGAACAGCATGAGGACAGGAGCAGCGTGTGTAGGCTACACACTGTCTGTGTGTAGTCGTTAGGGCAACGGGCCTGTGCTCTGCTCGGAGATGAGGGGAGAGGAGAAAAAATGCAAGGAAATCAAGATGGTGGCAGCTGTACAAATAACTAATCGAAAGAGCTTTGACTTTGCCAACACGGCAGAAAGCTAACACAATATGATGCCCGTCACCATATTAATTCAGCCACTTACTTAGATTAACTAGCAAGTTAAACTTAGGGGTCTCATTAATGCAGGAAAAAAGATTAAAGAAGATTAAACACATAAGAAATATGTTGCTGTGTTTTGTAAACACAGATGTAAAATGCTTCTTATTGTAATTTTAGCTCAGCGTCAGACATTTTGTGCTTCAGTTACACCTCTCCACTCGGATGAGAATTCAGGAACTGGCATTCTGTCAGCAGACAGCGCTGGATGTGTAGCTCATTTTCTCCGGTACTTTTCTCTGCGTAACCAGCCTCCTTTTCTCTGGTATAATGCAAGATTAACTTTAAAGAAAACATTAGGTAATGTAGCTAGCTACATTCTTTCTGTGATAAACATTATAAATATGATGGCCATGCATCGTTTTTGCAAAAAAGTCTTGGCTTTTTTCATTGTAAGCTCATTTACTTGTGAGGCTGCCAGACAAATAGCATTGCACTTCTGTTGTCATCTGAGGAAAATGAAGCTATTTTCTGCTGAATGTGTTACATTATTTTCTGTGAAGGAAAACTAGACGTCCCTACAGAAGAGTATTATTACTGAGAGCTCAAGAGGTATGTTTAGATATTCAGAAAAATTAACATATATATATTTTTTTACATAGAACTAAGTATAATGATTATGGCTCTGGAGGAAAAGGCTTGAAACATCGATAGGATGGGTGTCTCTATCGCACACTTGAAACATCCAAAATTCTCCAATTTACAGACTTGGCATAACCCCCTCCGGACCACCTACCAGCCATCCTCATGTACTTTGTGCCCCCTCAGATTTTTGGGGTGCATGACGCCCCTGTGTGTAGGCCTAATTTATTGAATAGAAACAAAGCACAGCACTGCATATATAATGTAATTGTGTTTTGGTTCTTAACCACACATTTTGAACAAAAATCATTCTACTGTAGCCTACCTTGGGAATCTTCTGGAAGAGTATTAGGGCCAAGTGATGAACAAAAACTAAACAGCCGTGGGAGGTGGTACTGGATATATTTTTTTTGCATGGATAGTACTTTAAAAAAGAGGCAATATTTTGAGAATAAAGTCAACATTTTTTGAATTAAGTCACAGGTATATTTCAAGATTAAAGTAAAGGATAACTGCATGTCTCCCTGTCCCTTTTTGTGTGCTCTCCACCGTTGAAATGCCTGCGTTAGAAGACTGGTGAAAGTATACTTTAGAATTGGCTTTAGTAAGAAGGAAATCCTTGCTGTTTTAGCACATAATAACCATATTATTATAATCATTAGGACCTGGAAGAGGTTGTGCCACAGATTGTGTCTTTTCAGGAGGAATCACACAGACTGGATGAGGTATTTCATCCAAGTACGTGTGGCTACATACATAGGTAGAGATGTGTGTGTGCTGGTGGAGGGAGGGGTGTCTCTATCGCACTCGTTCACACATGGGTCACTGCACTGCACACACACACACACACACACACGGTATCCCCACAGCAATACCGTTTTATTGGCCATGGTGCGTTGTCAGAATGTGAAGAGACCCTGTCATCAGTCCCTGTCATGGTGCCCTTTTGAATACGCTAAAATGTTATCGTCAATCCCCTGCGTATGCCAACACCTTGCATAGTATTTTAGAGAGAACAGCGAGGCCAGCAGCCTACATGGCAAAATGAAAGGTTAACTCTTTGTGTGATGGCAAGGTGTTTTATGTACAATTCCAGTGCAGTAACCTCATAGGCCTATGTGTATTATCTTGTGAATCTAAGCTATGGATTGCGTGGAGAAGAATATCGCTTCCCTGTCGGGTTCATAGGCTGCCCCCAAACCCCTGTCATGTACCTTGCATAGCCATGGGGCAGGGGGACAGGGGTTTGGCTAAAGCCCCGTCTGAAACCGTAATTTTACGGTCCATTATTCTAACCTAACAGGTCTAGCCACTAGCCTCTATAAGGTCAAGCAGCGGTTGCCTAAATTACCGTCATAACTAGGATGATGCCCCTGTTTTGGGATAACCTACGCGTCCTTCATTCCTCACATCCTTGAAGACATCAGCGATAGAAAGGACATATTATGCTAGGCTACCAACCAAGTCATGTCAGATCAGTGATCATGGGTCCAAAAAGTTGGACACGATCTGGGGCTTTCCCACCCGGACCCCATATGCATAAAACTTTTTAAAAATATAGAGACCCGTTCCGAACGGACACAAGGAACACTAGACACGTTGTGAATAAACCTGGTCGGATCCAGAACCGATCCGATCCCAGTGAGGGAAGCAGCAGAAAATCTTTTTTTTAAACTACTTAATTAACCGGAGCTGATGAGGCGTGAGAGGAGGGAGAGGGGTGCCACTCTAGCAGGCAGGGGAGGGATCATACTCTGAACGAGTGCCGTGGGGAGCAGGGAGGAGGGAGGGAGAGGCACCAAGCCGACTCACGCTATAGTAGACTAATAACTGCCATAGCTAAGTTATTTATCATCAAATATGTCTTGACTGCATCAAACCGTAACGAGAAGCTAGTTAAGCTAGCTAACGTTAGCTAGCTAGGCTAATTGAGGCTACAGTGCATGTGCTTTCACATCCTACAGTTACAAATAACAACTCCATTCAGAATATTAAGTAGCAGCCAACCTGTTGGCTCTTGTGCATTGTAGCCTATCCTTCACCTTTAACTTTTAATTCCATCATTTTAATTCCTTCTTCCATTGATTAGATATCTCCTAACTCTTGCCACACAATGAGCAAGGCTCTGTCTGTAGCCTATTGCCGCCTTGATGACTTGTGATTGGTCAGCAGCAAGCTACACGTCCTACGCTCCTCTCCAAAGCAAGAGCAGCAGCAGCACTATAAATTACTCTCTCTCTCTCTCTCTCTCTCTCTCTCTCTCTCTCTCTCTCTCTCTCTGTCTCTCTCTCTCTCTCTGTCTCTCTGTCTCTCTGTCTCTGTCTCTGTCTCTCTCTCCCTCTACTGCAGCAGTGACGTTCGGAAATGCACGGGCCATTCCAGACGAGTCCGTTAAAATTACACATACCTGAGACCCGTGACGATCAGATTCGACCCAGATCAGTGGCATGGGACATCAGCTTGACATGGGACATACACACACAATCCCCGGTCCCCAGGATCCCACGTTAATTTGTTTTATTTAGTGTGTTCACATAGCCTGCTAGCCTGTAGTCATTAGGAGGCCATAAGGGGGAAATACTACCCATAGTAAAGCACCATGGGTAAAGTCATTAATAGTTGCCATTATGCACCGATTTCGCCTAGGCTACTCAGCAGAATGTTGGAGCAAATTCACAAGGCAGACTGACAGGGACTCAACCCCAGGTCTCTTCTCATTCGGTGACAGACGGACTCAACCCCAGATCTCTTCTCATTCGGTGACAGACGGACTCAACCCCAAGTCTCTTCTCATTCAGTGGCTGACAGGGACTCAACCCCAGGTCTCTTCTCATTCAGTGACTGACAGGGACTCAACCCCAGGTCTCTTCTCATTCGGTGACAGACAGGGACTCAACCCCAGGTCTCTTCTCATTCAGTGACAGACAGGGACTCAACCACAGGTCTCTTCTCATTCAGTGACTGGCAGGGACTCAACCCCAGGTCTCGTCTCATTCATTCAGTCAATCAATCAAATGTATTTATAAAGACCTTCTTACATCAGCTGATGTCACAAAGTGCTGTACAGAAACCCAGCCTAAAACCCCAAACAGCAAGCAATGCAGTTGTAGAAGCACGGTGGCTAGGAAAAACTCCCTAGAAAGGCCGGAACCTAGAAAGAAACCTAGAGGGAATCCAGGCTATGAGGGGTGGCCAGTCCTCTTCTGGCTGTGCCGGGTGGAGATTATAACATATGTTCAAATGTTCATAGATGACCAGCAGGGTCAAATAATAATAATCACAGTGGTTGTCGAGGGTGCAAAAAGTCAGCACCTCAGGAGTAAATGTCAGTTGGCTTTTCATAGCCGATCATTCAGAGTATCTTTACCGCTCCTGCTGTCTCTAGAGAGTTGAAAACAGCAGGTCTGGGCCAAGGTAGCACGTCCGGTGAACAGGTCAGGGTTCCATAGCCGCAGGCAGAACAGTTGAGACTGGAGCAGCAGCACGACCAGGTGGACTGGGGACAGCAAGGAGTCATCGAGTGAGCGAGAGAGTGTACATACTTAAATTCACACAGGACACCGGATAAGACAGGAGAAATACTCCAGTTATAACAGACGGACCCTAGCCCCCCGACACATAAACTATTGCAGCATAAATACTGGAGGCTGAGACAGGAGGGGTTAGGAGACACTGTGGCCCCATCCGACGATACCCCCGGAGAGGACCAACCAGGCAGGATATAACCCCACCCACTTTGCCAAAGCACAGCCCCCACACCACTAGAGGGATATCTTCAACCACCAACTTACTATACTGACACCGAGTATAGCCCACAAGATCTCTCCCACGGCACGAACCCAAGGGGGGCGCCAACCCGGACAGGAAGATCACGTCAGTGACTCAACCAGTGTCAACCAGTGTGCTCCAGTGTCTTTCCGTTCACCTTCACACTCCTGGGCCAGACTACACTCAATCATAGGACCTACTGAAGAGATGATTCTTCAGTAAAGACTTAAAGGTCGCTCTCACATGGGCAGGCAGACCATTCCATAAAAATGGAGCTCTATAGGAGAAAGCCCTGCCTCCAGCTGTTTGCTTAGAAATTCTAGGAACAGTAAGGAGGCCTGTGTCTTGTGACTGTAGCGTCCAGTAGGTATGTACGACAGGGCCAAATTGGAAAGATAGGTAGGAGCAAGTCCATGTAATGCTTTGTTGGTTAGCAGTAAAACCTTGAAATCAGCCCTAGCCTTAACAGGAAGCCAGTGTAGAGAGGCTAGCACTGGAGTAATATGATCACATTTTTGGGTTTTAGTTAAGATTCTAGCAGCCGTGTTTAGCCCTAATTGAAGTTTTATTTGGTGCCTTATCTGGGTAGCTGGAACGTAGAGCATTCGGGTGTCTAACCCAGTAGTGACAAAAGCATGGATACGTTTTTCTGCATCATTTTTGGACATAAAGTTTCTGATTTTTGCAATGTTACGTAGTTGGAAAAAAGATGTCCTTGAAACAGTCTTGATATGTTCGTCAAAAGAGAGATCAGGGTCCAGAGTAACGCCGAGGTCCTTCACAGTTTTATTTGAGACGACTGTACCACCATCAAGATTAATTGTCAGATTCAACAGAAGATCTCTTTGTTTCTTGGGACCTAGAACAAGCTTTACTGTTTTGTCCGAGTTTAAAAGTAGAACATTTGCCGCCATCCACTTCCTTTTGTCTGAAACACAGGTTTTTCAGTGACAAGAACGTTGTCTGTTTGTGCTCATAAAGCACCATGGCTGTTGGCGTGTTTGCCTACAGTCTGAAATTGCCAGGGGGAAAAATGGTGTGTGCGTGAGTTAGTAGATAGATAAGCGCGAGTGAGCAGTGACGCCTGTTTGAATGAGTTATTAGATCGTTAAATTGATAAGCATTAGTGCACAGTGACGCCTGTTTGAACGAGTGTATTAGATTAATGGCCATTTGCTGGTTTTTCCCCTACTTTTAACCACCCACACACACAACCTGAATACACACACACACACACCTGCATACGTACAACCTGCATTCACACACAACCCGCCCGTCTCTACCTATATATGTAACCATGGTTTCTCCTTCTGAAAACAATCTGTGGCACAACCTCTTCCAGGTCCTAATGATTATAATAATATGGTTATTATGTGCTAAAACATCAAGGATTTCCTTCTTACTTAAGCCAATTCTAAAGTATACTTTCACCAGTCTTCTAACGCAGGCATTTCAACGGTGGAGAGCACACAAAAAGGGACAGGGAGACATGCAGTTATCCTTTACTTTAATCTTGAAATATACCTGTGACTTAATTCAAAAAATGTAAACTCTATTCTACAAATTTTGACTTTATTTTCAAAATTACATTTTAAGTTTATTCTCGAGATATTGCCACTTTAAAGTAGGATCGTGCAATTTTTAAAAATCCAAGTACCACCACCCGTTGCGGTTTATTTCTTTTTTCGTTTGACTTGGCCTCAATACTCTTCTTTACGTCCCTGATCAATCTATTGAAGCAAAAAAAAAACTGCTGACTTACAATAGAAAACGTGCCTCCTGTCAACACAGCTGCTCCAGCTTCATCCTGTTGGGCTGTTTACAAACAAACACATGACTGGCTCAACTGCTCTGGCTAATCTTCATAATGTCACAGGTGAAATTAAGGTGATCTGCTTTATCTCTTAACGTATTGTACAAGTTGACTGCAGGTATTTACTTAAGTAGCTACGAATATTAAAATGTGTTGAAAAACTTCCAGGAAATAGATTCAACGATATTGAAAAAGGGTCTTCAGTTGTACAGTCAGGAGTCTCTCTCCTACAGTTGGTAGTGGTACAAACAGCTAGGTCTTCAGTTGTACAGTCAGGAGTCTCTCTCCCACAGTTGGTAGTGGTACAAACAGCTAGGTCTTCAGTTGTACAGTCAGGAGTCTCTCTCCCACAGTTGGTAGTGGTACAAACAGCCAGGTCTTCAGTTGTACAGTCAGGAGTCTTTCTCCTACAGTTGGTAGTGGTACAAACAGCTAGGTCTTCAGTTGTACAGTCAGGAGTCTCTCTCCCACAGTTGGTAGTGGTACAAACAGCTAGGTCTTCAGTTGTACAGTCAGGAGTCTCTCTCCTACAGTTGGTAGTGGTACAAACAGCTAGGTCTTCAGTTGTACAGTCAGGAGTCTCTCTCCCACAGTTGGTAGTGGTACAAACAGCCAGGTCTTCAGTTGTACAGTCAGGAGTCTCCTACAGTTGGTAGTGGTACAAACAGCTAGGTCTTCAGTTGTACAGTCAGGAGTCTCTCTCCTACAGTTGGTAGTGGTACAAACAGCCAGGTCTTCAGTTGTACAGTCAGGAGTCTCCTACAGTTGGTAGTGGTACAAACAGCTAGGTCTTCAGTTGTACAGTCAGGAGTCTCTCTCCTACAGTTGGTAGTGGTACAAACAGCTAGGTCTTCAGTTGTACAGTCAGGAGTCTCTCTCCCACAGTTGGTAGTGGTACAAACAGCTAGGTCTTCAGTTGTACAGTCAGGAGTCTCTCTCCCACAGTTGGTAGTGGTACAAACAGCTAGGTCTTCAGTTGTACAGTCAGGAGTCTCTCTCCTACAGTTGGTAGTGGTACAAACAGCTAGGTCTTCAGTTGTACAGTCAGGAGTCTCTCTCCTACAGTTGGTAGTGGTACAAACAGCCAGGTCTTCAGTTGTACAGTCAGTCTCTCTCCTACAGTTGGGTCTTTGTTTTTCAGATTTCAGTTTTATACTGAGATCACTCTCTATAAAACTGTATGGTAGGCTTGGGCGGTGTACTGGGGTATTTGGAAATGTTTTCAATATCGTTGAAGTTATTTTGTCTGTTCAGCTGTTCGATCCTTTGGGTGAATAAACTTGGTTTGAGCTTTACTAATCGTCCGTGAGTTTTACTTGGTTCATTTAGAACCTAACACTGTACAACTGAAGACCTAGCTGTTTGTACCACTATCAAGTCATTAAATGATATTTCTGTAAAGGGTGGGTTAAATGGAGAGATAAGAGAGGCACACTCTAGCTTTTCACTGGGACAAATGAGTCAGTGTGGTGCAGGGTTTGCCAGGTGACCGGTACAGCCAGGAACAGGTGAGGTCCGTTTTGCCTGATGACTATAATACGGATCAGGGAGAAGGAGGTTAGAGGTTGTTGTATGTGTTGTTGTCTGTGTCACACTGCTTTGCTTCATCTTGGCCAGGTCGCAGTTGTAAATGACAACTTGTTCTCAACTGGCCTACCTGGTTAAATAAAACAAATTCAAAAAGAGAGGTCATGTGGTGTTGTTTTAGATGCTAGTTTCTGTGAGTATACACTACTGTTCAAAAGTTTGGGGTCACTTAGAAATGTCCTTGTTTTTTGAAAGAAAATAACATTTTCTGTCCATTAAAATAACATCAAATTGATCAGAAGTACAGTGTAGACATTGTTAATGTTGTAAATGACTATTGTAGCTGGAAATGGCTGATTTTGAATAGAATATCTACATAGTTTTAGGGATTTTTGAATTCAGTAGAATACCTTTGTCTGACAATCCTACTGTGTGTGTATGTGTGGTCAATCTCTATTACACACTCAACTCGACTACCTACCATCTGTTAACAGTGTGTACAGGTGATGTTTTTATTTAACTTTATTTAAGTCAGTTAATGACGGCCTAGCAACAGTGGGTTAACTGCCTTGTTCAGGGGCAGAATGACAGATTTGGATTTAGCAACCTTTCGGTTACTGGCCCAACGCTCTAACCACTAGGCTACCTGCCGGGTTTAATAACCCTTCAGGTCACATTAAGGCACACACACAGAATGTGTGGTGATTATTCATATTTTCAGCAGGTGAAGATTAGGACTACTCAACACACAGATGACAGGAAGATTAGGACTACTCACAACACACAGATTACAGGAAGATTAGGACTACTCAACACACAGATTACAGGAAGATTAGGACTACTCACAACACACAGATTACAGGAAGATTAGGACTACTCACAACACACAGATTACAGGAAGATTAGGACTACTCACAACACACAGATTACAGGAAGATTAGGACTACTCACAACACACAGATTAGAGGAAGATTAGGACTACTCACAACACACAGATTACAGGAAGATTAGGACTACTCACAACACACAGGTTACAGGAAAATTAGGACTACTCACAACACACAGATGACAGGAAGATTAGGACTACTCACAACACACAGATTAGAGGAAGATTAGGACTACTCACAACACACAGATTAGAGGAAGATTAGGACTACTCACAACACACAGATTACAGGAAGATTAGGACTACTCACAACACACAGATTACAGGAAGATTAGGACTACTCACAACACACAGATTACAGGAAGATTAGGACTACTCACAACACACAGATTACAGGAAGATTAGGACTACTCACAACACACAGATTACAGGAAGATTAGGACTACTCACAACACACAGATTACAGGAAGATTAGGACTACTCACAACACACAGATTACAGGAAGATTAGGACTACTCACAACACACAGGTTACAGGAAAATTAGGACTACTCACAACACACAGATTACAGGAAGATTAGGACTACTCACAACACACAGATGACAGGAAGATTAGGACTACTCACAACACACAGATTAGAGGAAGATTAGGACTACTCACAACACACAGATTAGAGGAAGATTAGGACTACTCACAACACACAGATTACAGGAAGATTAGGACTACTCACAACACACAGATTACAGGAAGATTAGGACTACTCACAACACACAGATTACAGGAAGATTAGGACTACTCACAACACACAGATTAGAGGAAGATTAGGACTACTCACAACACACAGATTAGAGGAAGATTAGGACTACTCACAACACACAGATTAGAGGAAGATTAGGACTACTCACAACACACAGATTACAGGAAGATTAGGACTACTCACAACACACAGATTACAGGAAGATTAGGACTAGTCACAACACACAGATTACAGGAAGATTAGGACTACTCACAACACACAGATGACAGGAAGATTAGGTTAAAAATGTAAAGAAAATATTCTTCTTGATCTGACCGGTCTCAATTGGAACTTGTGGTTTTCTATCATGTTCTTAGTAGACTGTTAAGGCTCTGTGTTTTGGACAATCATCTGACATGTGTGGATGTTAACCTCTATTTAAAGACCCACCCCAGCTTCCCTAGAACCTCATTTATCACCTGATTTACTTAACAAAAGGCCCATCTCCAATAGGAGGTCCAGGCACTAGCTAGTTAGGTAATAACTACACACAATAATACCAAAGACTGTCAGCATGTAAAGAAGCTAGTTAGCTGTAAAACATTCAGGAGTTTACAATCTCACCATGTTCAACCTGCAGATTGATGTGCCTCACAGAGTGGAGTTTGACATTGGCAATTGCACCATGCAATGCACCCTGGACTGAAGAGGCAGACGGACAGGAGAAATGTTAGACCCTCTGTTAAATGAAAGCTTTCTTGAGATAGGAATATCGTTAAAAAAATAAGACCAATGGCTCGAAGACAACCTCCGTCATGATAACATCAGCCAGTATTGAAATCTGACATGTATGATAGACTTTTTACATCTGAAAGTCATATTCCTATTAACTTCCAGTGTAGTGAGAGAGACTTTATCACGGTGCTACGTCACACCGGACGGATTTCTACCTGCTTGAACGCCAATAACTCGGATAAACATGAAAACATGAAATGACCCCGAGATGACCTGGTCAGGTGATGTTCTCCAGTGTGAGTGGGAGGAAGGGAGGTAGGACTGACGCTCGGCTTTAGGTATTTCCAGTAAACACTGTGTGTGTGAAAATAGCCCAGCGAGGGATGGAGGGACAGCACTGGCCCACTTCCTTCTGTCCTCCAGTTTGTTGTGCTGTGGTATTTCCAGCTGATGGGGGAGAGGCAGTGTTTCACTACTAAACAGACCCAACGTAGGACTTAATGGTCTTCTAGGCCTAGAATCTAAACCAGCAGAATGTTTTACATGTACGTCTACCTTGTTACATATACTTTATTTCTTGAGTCCGCTCGCTCACACACAGCTAGTAGTCACAGCCAGTAGCTACTTCATTGTTTTACAGTGTGTATTATTTACTCCATTTACTGTGTTTTAGTCTCTCCTTACTCTCTCTCGTGTGTGTGTGTGTGTGTGTGTGTGTGTGTGTGTGTGTGTGTGTGTGTGTGTGTGTGTGTGTGTGTGTTGTTAGCTGGGCAGAGAGGCTAGGCCACTCCATTTCAGGTTCCGGGGTGTGAGTCACGATGCACTCAGGCTTTGTATGATGTCATGAGAAAGATATGCAATACTAGTCTCTTTGCACTTTACTACTTCCTTTAGGGTGTTAGCAAATGTATACGTTGGAAGATCGTGTGTGTGTGTAAACACTTCCTCATAGAAGGGTTAAAACTGCTAGCTGGCAGATTTCTCTGGTATGACGGCTCTGTTTGTACTAGCTGTGAACAGAGCTTTGTGTTTCTAGAAATACAACTAGAAGGATGTGGCCATGCGCAGGGGTGCAACTTTGGTTTTAGAAGTTGGGGGGGACATAATTATTATTATTTATTTTTTTATCCAATCACATAAACACTCCAAACACCTGACCGGTCGGAGGCGTCCGCATGGTCCTAAAGCCCACCGTTGCCTTGTTTTGTATCACATTCCAATAATAAAACTTGGAGGGACAGAAATGCAGTGAAAGTTGCGCCCCTGGCCATGCGTATGACTTACACAGGGAAACCGGTGATACGCCAGTGATACTAAGGTTATTAACCTGGACATGTACTAAACCTCTACTACTGGAGAGCTTTGCTGCAGACCTTCTGTCACAAAAGCCTGCACTGTCTGTAGCTGTCCAGGAGTAGGGTTGACCACCCCTGACCTAGTTCATAGCTCTCTAGGGGGGGAAAGCTTTATGTTCTAGAAACGTGTGTTGTCATGGCAACAGTTAAATCACCAAGGGACTCTTTTCAGAATGTCTTTAACTATGGACTCCTGGCCAACCGCTGGCTAATGGGACTCTTAAGGCCTCCGTGCCATGACAACCGCTGGCTAATGGGACTCTTATCTCCGTCCTGTGTTTATTTTGCAGGGCTGTGAAACTGCAACACTTCTTTTGTTTGTTCCTCTCCTCCAATCTCTCTCCTTTCTTTTCCATTTACTTTCATAAATGGTCCTTCCTCATTCTCTCTCAGTTCAGTCACATTCAAATGAGCTCTTCCCCTCCTTTCCCCTCTCTTTCTCCAGGTGTCTCTGTTGTCTAGCAGATGAATTTTGAGCAGCCTCCTCCGTACCAGGGCCCAGGCCCCACGGCCCCCAATTACCCTGCGCAGGGCTATCCTCAGCAGGGATACCCTCCCCAGGGCTACCCGGTCAACATGGAGCAGCCTGGTGGATTCCCTCCTCAAAACCCGGCCTACCCCAACTACCCTGCTGGCCCCGGGGGCCCTCCTGGACCCTACCCTGGCCAGGGACAAGCAGGCCCCTACCAGGGGGCGTACCCAGGACAGCCCCAGTTTGGATGGCAGGGAGGACCACCCCCAGGACCCATGTATGGAGAGGCACCCAAAAACACAGGTGAGAGAGAGGGGATGAAGAGGGAGAAGGAGGGGAGAAAGAGAAGAGGGGTGAGGAAGGGAGGGGAGGAAGATAAGCACGAGAAGGTGAGGGGAGGAAGAGGAGAGCGAGGGGTGGAGAGGGTAGGATAGGATATTGTTTGCCTTGACTACTTGGTATGCAAACAGACTGGATGTGCTTTGGGAACAATGTTTATACCAGTGGTTCTCAAACCTCTCCTCGGGGACCCCAAGCCGTTCCAGGTATTTGATCTATTCTAGAGCTAGCACACCTGATTCAACTTGTCAACTAATCATCAGGCCATTGACTAGGTGAATCAGATGAGCTACTTCAGGCCATTGAATAGGTGAATCAGATGAGCTACTTCAGGCCCTTGACTTGGTGAATCAGATGAGCTACTTCAGGCCATTGAATAGGTGAATCAGATGAGCTACTTCAGGCCCTTGACTTGGTGAATCAGATAAGCTACTCCAGGCCCTTGACTAGTTGAATCAAATGAGCTACTTCAGGCCCTTGACTAGGTGAATCAGATGAGCTACTTCAGGCCCTTGACTAGGTGATTCAGATGAGCTACTTCAGGCCCCTTGACTAGGTGAATCAGATGAGCTACTTCAGGCCCTTGACTAGGTGAATCAGATGAGCTACTTCAGGCCCTTGACTAGTTGAATCAGATGAGCTACTTCAGGCCCTTGACTAGGTGAATCAGATGAGCTACTTCAGGCCCTTGACTAGTTGAATCAGATGAGCTACTTCAGGCCCCTTGACTAGTTGAATCAGATGAGCTACTTCAGGCCCTTGACTAGTTGAATCAGATGAGCTACTTCAGGCCCTTGACTAGGTGAATCCAGTAAGGGAACCAGTGGTTCAGACAGTTCTGACTAGGGCTGAAAAGCTACCAGTAATTTACCAGAATCTTCAGTAATTTAGGTAATTAACAGAACATTTATGGCAATCTATCATCAATTTGGTCATTTATACTTGAATATGTTTTCCAAAAATGTATTCATTCAGTGCCTTTGGAAAGTATTCAGACCCCTTGACTTTTTCCACATTTTGTTACTTTACAGCCTTATTCTAAAATTGATTCAATTGTTTTTTTCCCCTCAATCTACCCACAATACCCCATAACGACAAAGCAAAAACAGGTTTTTATACATTTTTATACACCAGTTTGATGCCAAAGCATTGACGACAAATACATACTGACGTAGTCAAATCAATAGGTGTGTAAAAAGATAAAGGATATTTCATGCTGAAATCCTCATATTAAACACATATGGTATTCACTAAGTTGATAGTTCATATTTGCGACTCATTTCAGGAAACCAGGCGTTTAAATATAAACAATTTAAAAAAAAATCCAAATGCTTATTTTGGGCAGAAATGGCTTCTGGAACATGTGAACTTTCATGTGCCTTAATAACAAACTTGTAGGTCATCTGCAAATATGAATACAATTGTTAAATTACGAGCCTAGTTGGTTTAGCCACTGAAAAATACAGGAACCTTCCAGCTAGCCATGATTGGCTGAGATAATGGTTGTGCTGGACATGCCAAGATATGAGTTCGGATTGGTCTGCCATGTAGGACGCTTCTGTCTATAACATGAGCTGGTCAGTATGTGTAGGTAGTCCTTTCTAACGCAGCTTTTTTGAAAGACATCATGTAGTAGAACTGCAAACATGTTGGTCTCCACTTTCTGGAGGACTGGGTTTTGAAATCAGTGAAATGCCCGGTTGAATTAGAATATGATAGCTAAGGAGATGGAGAACATTCTGGCTTTTGATTGCAAATATGCAGACGAAGTCGAAAAGAGAACGCAGAAGGCTGTTGTATAAAACACCTGTCTCCGGATTACATCTTCAAACTAAGGGCAACCATGGCAGAGAGGGAGAAGCGTCCATCCAAGATAAAATAGTCTAGCTAGCTACATTTTCAGATATTACACGTTTCTAATTTTGTCAAAGTTAACTGGCTGACTCGCTAGCTAACGTTACGTGTATGGGCTGTGTAGTAATATTATTTGTGTCTCAGAGCCATTTGCATTGCTAGTTATAGCTAGCTAGCTAACATTGAACCTGGTTAGTTAGCTCCTTGCAGATTCATGCAGGGTAGTAATGTTATGAGATGGGATTATGGTTCATAGCTAGCTACATGTCTAAACAAAAGACTCCGCTATGCAAGTAACAATTTCAATAGAATGTTAACGATGTCGCTGCGACAACTGTCGATAGACGTAGCTGGTAAATTTGCTCTGGCTATGTACTCCGATTCCAGAGAGCAGAATAACTGACGAATATGCAAACGCTTAACACCCGTTGAATATGGCTGGTGTCAGTAAAAAAGCATGATTAAATTGTTGCCAGCAGCACAGTTGCAGTCACCAACGCTCTGGATAACATAAAACAGCCTAATCAGCTCTGCTAGGCCGAGTAAAATGGGCAGAGTGAGCTGTTCCTTCATTTGTGTCTGGAAGTAGCTAGCCAACATTAGCTTGGGTGCTTGACTGTTGTTGTTAGATCAGAACGCTCGGATCAACCCTACTCCTTGGCCAGAGCGTCCAGTGTGCATTCTGAATGCTCCGAGAGCAAAACGCTCTGAGTTACGAACGCCTGGAGTGCACTCTCAGCAAACTTTGGCGCTCCAAATTGAATTTACGAGCACACCCCTAGTATAAACCAGCCTTTAGTCTTGAAATCTTTGGTTGTTTAGTACATGGCCTCACATGTGAATCCTTAAAGAGCTGGGTGGGGATAAAGCTTAAGAAGGTGTGAACGATACTGAATGGGTGTAGACAAAGAGCTCTCCAGTAGGTGCACCAAAATATTCAAGGTCCATTTTCTCAAAAGTGGGGTTACAAGTTTATCAACTTTCAAAGCAGAATTACTTTCCCAATGTTCCTCGACTGTAGTGTATGATATACCATTTTCTAGCTATTTATTTGATGTGAAAAACACAATTTCAAATGTTGCTACATAACCCCGAATCGAGCCACGTTGGTTAAATTTAGGGTAATGTTTTGCAGCTTTTATCATTCAATTTATTTAAAATCATCGTATTTAATGATTTCATATATTTTACGTGTGATAAACCCACACAGAGGGCCAGAGATAATTACAGACACCTGTGATAAGTACCCAAAAGGGTCACTAGATAGATGTCTTGTGATTACATAACATCTTTGAAAGATACCAAAATTCTGGTAGTTTGCTGGTAAAATCTGAATGTTTCCAGTAATACACCCTCCCTCTGCAACCCTAATTCTAACACAATTGTCTTTCATTCAGTAAGTTTCCATTACCTCTGCTATTAGAATTGGCAAGTATTAGGATTGGCAAGTATTAGGCTATTATTGTGTCTTTGGCATCATTAAACTGAAGACTTCTATTTTTTATCAAAGATTCTCTGTAATTAGTATTACGCGATTAAACTGATTAATCATGTAACTGTAATTAACTGGGAAATCGGGGCACCAAGGAAAATATTCAGATTACAAAGTTATAATTTCCTAATAACTTTTCAGATATTTTATATCTGATCAATTAGTCTTCGAATTAATGAATTATTTACTTTACCTCACGTTAGTCTCATTCCAAACGTCGTAAATTGTTGGTTATCTGCACGAACCCAGTCTTCACTGAGTCATCCATACATCAATTTTCTTAAATCATTTATTTACTAACTAAGTAATTCACAGAAATGCATACAAAGTAAATATGGTTACAAGAAATGATAGGGGAATTTGCCTAGTGGGATAAACCGGTATCGCGGCTTGGTGGACAAAAAGGGAAGTGGGGGTCAACTGAGATGAGACACTACAAAGTTGATAATTATAACAATTGAAATGCTAATCCTTTGCACTTGAACGCTCACTCATTCGGGAACAATTGCAATCAATATATATATTTACGCTCAGTGTGTCGTCTTGATCGCTGTTGAAAAGTTTGTTTCTTTTGTAGAATTGTCCGTCTCTCTCTCTCTGTCGTGGTTAGAGGGGATAGTTCAGAGTGACATTCATTCATGTTGTTGTAGAATGGATGTTTAAGCGGTTGTCGTTCTTCGTGTTCAATGATACCGAATTCCTAGCTGCAGACTAGTAATTAATATCAAAGACCTGTTCTTATTCTGTCGGTATCGATAATCTAAGAGTTTAACCACGTGGTATGGTTAAAAGATTCAGCAATGGTCTGCAACCTTTGTCCTCCCGCAATGGAGAAAAACATGGTCTACTGAGAATTTCTCAAAGTTGGGGTTTTATTCGGAATTTGCAGAAAAGGGCCTGTCCCAGGATGCCCGACCCTAACTGGGCTCATGGGCGGTCCTCTGATTTAGTTAAACTCAAAAGGGAATTGGAGTTTCCTTCATTAAACAGTCCAAAATCACATTACACAATTTTACAAACAGTATCATCCTCACTCATTCATCTTATACAACAATTAGATGTAAACCTCATATCTGAGGCTATTATATAAACAGCGTTATGGTAATGTGGCTGCACCGTTTCCCATGACTTTTACCAAGTTGTAACAAACGGACCAGTTCATAGCTGGATTCTTCACCGATCTTTTATACCTTCTCCGGAACATTAAATGTTGTTCGGACATCAAGTTCTGTGAGGTGGAAGAAATTCCTTTGTTCTCTATGAAACTTCACTCCGTCTCTATACTGTGTGGCCATGAGGCAGGGTCTTCCCTAGGAATTTACGACCTCTCTGACCACAGCAGCCTGGATGTAGGAGCAGAGAGAGGCAGGGAGAGGGGGATGGGGCTTGCTGTACCCAAAGAGGGCAACGTCATGACACTATTCAAATGACACTATTCAAAGGTCAAAGGTCAATTTGATAGAACACTATCAGCGTCCAAAGTAAAAGATTAACAAGGCTGTTTTATATTGTCCTTTTTATATCAGTATCCTGGTGTGTGTTCTTAAAGTGGAAGGTTTTTATTTTGAAGCTAATCACATGATAGCCAGATCAGTTTCTGCTTGAATCAACTTTTTTGTCCTGGTCATACCGTGATTAAAGGGGTATTGTTTTAAAGGAGTTGTCTAAAGCAGGAAGTGAACTTTCCAGACTGCCCTTTGTTTATCTGTGTAAGACCCTATCAGCGGTGAATAGTGGACTGCACATTTAAGAAACCAAGCAATGGGAGGTTAATGCTGCATTCATAACCAAGTGGGAGGTGGACAATTTACCAGTTGTGAAGTCGTAAATACTAGTTGGATGCATTTATGTGCTTTGAACTTGAGAAACACTGATTGGCTAATGGCCAACAATTTGCCTAAGCCATAAACTAAAGTACAGCTATCATGCTTGTAAACAAATTATAGTGTTAAAAAAACATTAATAGATTGCTTTTTATAAATACATTTTTGTTGCACTAAACTGCCGAGAAATGCTGTTTATCGAGGTAATTACCTTAATAGATGACGTCAGAGGTCAGCATGTGGGAGAAGTGGGAGCTCAGGATGATAGATGAGTTTCACACTAGTAATTACCAGTTGGAGGGCCATTCAAATATATTTTTTCTAGTTGTACTTGGTAAATACTACCTTCCCACTTGGCTATGAACGCAACATAACTTACTGCCTGGCAACTGTTGCTAGAGCGCAGTCCCTTTGTACTGCGGCAGTACCTTGTCACTCAGGTAACACACAGCTTACCTCACTCAAGATGGCAGCTTTCAGAAGTTTTGTGTGTGTGTGTGTGTGCACATTAATGACTAACAGCAAATGTACCAAAGATAACAAGAAGAGTAGGTTGTTAGGCCGACGTGTCTGTCACGTGTGTATTCCAAGGGTGGTAGGTAGCCTAGCGGTTAGAGTTGGGCCAGTAACTGAAAGGTCGTTGGTCTGAATACCCAAGCCGACAAGGTGAAAAATCTGTCTGTACCCTTGAGCAGGTCTATTAACCATAATTTGCTCCGGGGGCACCGTACTATATGGCTGACCCTGTAAAATAACACATTTTACCGCACTTTTCCGGTGTATGTGACAATAAAACATGTTTTACTGGCAGTTGTAAAGATTTAACTTTAAATGAATGTCTACCTCTCTTTCTCCTCTCTCTAGTGTACGTGGTGGAGGAGAGGAGAAGAGATGATTCAGGAGACACGTGTCTGACTGCCTGTTGGACGGCTCTCTGCTGCTGCTGCTTGTGGGACATGCTCACATAACCTCTGACCCCTGACATTTACCTTTGACCCTTACCTGCTCTGACCCATAGCCTCCTAACCCTTAACGCAAAGTCCCTTTCATCTTAACCTAACCTTTGACCCCTGAGTCTAAACCACTGACCCAGTCTCACCTAACACACTATCCCTCCATCTGACATTACCACCTTAATCCTTCTCTCTCTCCTTAACTGTTGCACTCCTGCTGTCCAGCCCCAACCCCTGTACCTCCTGACCCATGGTAGCATTATATGATAAGCTCTATCTTCTTGTGCTCCCGCACCTGACCTAGCCCCTCCCAGGGCTGTGCTCTGCTCTGTAGCAGTGTAGCCGGTGTATGTTCCCTAAATCTCAGGCGCTGTACTGTAGATAATGATTCTTGTGGAACACAAACTCCTGCTCAAAGACGACACACAGAATATGCACTCAGATCTCAGGCGTTCTGCTGTAGATGGCACGCATGCACGAACGAACACCCACACATGCTTACACGCTCTCTCCTGGGCACTTTAACCTCTTACCTCTGCAAGGTACTTCTCCTGCCTCCCTCCATCCCTCCTCCCAAACAAACCTCTAGTCAAACCACCCCTTATTCCCTACACCATAAATCCTAAAACACCATATCAAATGACTCTCTCTACGCCCTATCCGTCATGGCTACCTTGCCCAATGGTAGCCAGTAAGCTACAGTGTCCCCCACCCCCCACTGTACGATGATGAAGTTTGAATCGTCCTCTCTGTTATGTTTGCACAACAGCTACTGTGGTTGCCTGTTTTTCTTAGGATGAATCCTACGACAACAAATTGAATGCATTTTGAAAGACCATGACAATGAAGATTTCATGTTTGATTTTGTGTAATATTGTTCCTATGCTTGCAAAAAATGTTCCTGTTTGAATTTTTAAATCCTGAATGAATATGATTTGATTGCTATTTTCTTTTAAATACCCTCATTCCTTGAAGGAGAGAACATGAAACATATTTTAAATGGTGAATGTTTATGTCGATGACTTTGCCTTACATGAGAATCTTGCGTTAAGAATAAATTATTCCCAAAACAGTCAACATTGTCTGGTGTCTTTCACTCTCTGGTGGTCTTAGTCAGTAGAGGTAGTATCTGGTGTGTGTTTTACAGTAGAGGTAGTATCTGGTGTGTTTTACAGTAGAGGTAGTATCTGGTGTGTGTGTTTTACAGTGGAGGTAGTATCTGGTGTGTGTTTTACAGTAGAGGTAGTATCTGGTGTGTGTTTTACAGTAGAGGTAGTATCTGGTGTGTGTTTTACAGTAGAGGTAGTATCTGGTGTGTGTTTTACAGTAGAGGTAGTATCTGGTGTGTGTTTTACAGTAGAGGTAGTATCTGGTGTGTGTTTTACGGTAGAGGTTGTTTCTGGTGTGTGTTTTACAGTAGAGGTTGTATCTGGTGTGTGTTTTACAGTAGAGGTAGTATCTGGTGTGTGTTTTACAGTGGAGATAGTATCTGGTGTGTGTTTTACAGTAGAGGTTGTATCTGGTGTGTGTTTTACAGTAGAGGTTGTATCTGGTGTGTGTTTTACAGTAGAGGTAGTATCTGGTGTGTGTGTGTTTTACAGTAGAGGTAGTATCTGGTGTGTGTGTGTTTTACTGTAGAGGTAGTATCTGGTGTGTGTTTTACTGTAGAGGTAGTATCTGGTGTATGTTTTACTGTAGTAGAGGTTGTGAGTGTGTTTATAGATTTCTATGGTTAGTAATTGGTTCCAGGATAGATCCGAGTCTTTTTATACTGCTGAACTGCCATGACCTTGGCTGGGGAGTCAAGTTGGACTGCCGTGACCTTGGCTGGCGAGTCACTTTGGACTGCCGTGACCTTGGCTGGGGAGTGGGGAGGTGGATGCAGGGATGGAACCCCAGTGGGGAGGAAGACAGGAGGTGGATTTGACGGGTGATTGCAGGGATTGAACCCCCGTGGGGAGGCAGACAGGAGGTGGACACAGGGATTGAACCCCCGTGGGGAGGCAGACAGGAGGTGGACACAGGGATTGAACCCCAGTGGGGAGGCAGACAGGAGGTGGATTTGACGCGTGATTGCAGGGATTGAACCCCAGTGGGAAGGCAGACAGGAGGTGGACACAGGGGTTGAACCCCAGTGGGGAGGCAGACAGGTTATAGCAGGGATGAACTCCAGTGGGGAGGCAGACAGGTTATAGCAGGGATGAACCCCATTGGGGAGGCAGACAGGTTATAGCAGGGGTTGAACCCCAGTGGGGAGGCAGACAGGTTATAGCAGGGGTTGAACCCCAGTGGGGAGGCAGACAGGTTATAGCAGGGATGAACCCCATTGGGGAGGCAGACAGGAGGTGGACGCAGGGATTGAACTCCAGTGGGGAGGCAGACAGGTGGACGCAGGGATTGAACTCCAGTGGGGAGGCAGACAGGTGATAGCAGAGATTGAACTTCAGTGGGGAGGCAGACAGGTGATAGCAGGGATTGAACTGCAGTGGGAAGGCAGACAGGTTATAGCAGGTATTGAACCCCAGTGGGGAGGCAGACAGGTTATAGCAGGTATTGAACCCCAGTGGGGAGGCAGACAGGTTATAGCAGGGATTGAACTCCAGTGGGGAGGCAGACAGGTTATAGCAGGGATTGAACTCCAGTGGGGAGGCAGACAGGTTATAGCAGGGATGAACCCCAGTGGGGAGGCAGACAGGTTATAGCAGGGATTGAACCCCAGTGGGGAGGCAGACAGGTTATAGCAGGGATTGAACCTCAGTGGGGAGGCAGACAGGTTATAGCAGGGATTGAACCCCAGTGGGGAGGCAGACAGGTTATAGCAGGGATTGAACCTCAGTGGGGAGGCAGACAGGTTATAGCAGGGATTGAACTCCAGTGGGGAGGCAGACAGGAGGTGGACACAGGGATTGAACCCCAGTGGGAAGGTGGATTTAACAGGTGGTTGCAGGGATGAACCCCAGTGGGGAGGCAGACAGGAGGTGGACACAGGGATTGAACCCCAGTGGGGAGGCAGACAGGAGGTGGACACAGGGATTGAACCTCAGTGGGGAGGCAGACAGGAGGTGGACACAGGGATTGAACCCCAGTGGGGAGGCAGACAGGTTATAGCAGGGATGAACCCCAGTGGGGAGGCAGACAGGTTATAGCAGGGATGAACCCCAGTGGGGAGGCAGACAGGTTATCAATCAATCAATCAATCAATTTTATTATATATAGCCCTTCGTACATCAGATAATATCTCAAAGTGCTGTACAGAAACCCAGCCTAAAACCCCAAACAGCTAGAATGCAGGTGTAGAAGCACGGTGGCTAGGAAAAACTCCCTAGAAAGGCCAAAACCTAGGAAGAAACCTAGAGAGGAACCAGGCTATGAGGGGTGGCCAGTCCTCTTCTGGCTGTGCCGGGTGGAGATTATAACAGAACTATGCCAAGATGTTCAAAAATGTTCATAAGTGACAAGCATGGTCAAATAATAATCATGAATAATTTTCAGTTGGCTTTTCATAGTTGATCATTAAGAGTTGAAAAACAACAGGTCTGGGACAGGTGGCGGTTCCATAACCGCAGGCAGAACAGCTGAAACTGGAATAGCAGCAAGGCCAGGCGGACTGGGGACAGCAAGGAGTCACCACGGGCGGCAGTCCCGACGCATGGTCCTAGGGCCCAGGTCCTCCGAGAGAAAGAAAGAGAGAAGGAGAAAATTAGAGAGAGCCAAGATTTTCAAAATGTTCATAAATGACAAACATGGTCAAATAATAATCAGGAATAAATCTCAGTTGGCTTTTCATAGCCGATCATTAAGAGTTGAAAACAGCAGGTCTGGGACAGGTAGGGGTTCCATAACCGCAGGCAGAAGAGTTGTAGCAGGGATGAACCCCAGTGGGGAGGCAGACAGGTTATAGCAGGGATTGAACTCCAGTGGGGAGGCAGACAGGTGATAGCAGGGATTGAACTATTTTTCTTGGTCTCTAAATATGTATCAGCCAAATAACATTGGCGTAGATGCACATGATCAAACGCTGTATAGCGTTCAGACTTAGGAATGTTAAGCCTTTCATACTCACTTCTCAGCTGAAAACCCTCCCACTTGCTGGCAACATATTTTCTTGTGGAGTTTTCATTCAATAGTGTTTTCAGTACATTTATCTAAAGCCATCCCTTTAAATTTGGTGTACCTTTTCATTTGAATTTTCTCAACAGAGAAACCAGTTCAGAATATTAGGGATCAATGTATGAAAGCCATATAACTATACACAAAGACCAATTCGTGGATCTTTTATTGTGACTGCCGTTAAAAGAAGAGCACCAAGGTGCAGCGTACATTTTCTCTTTATTTGGAAAAAAAAGACACCGAACAAAACAATAAACACTACAAAAACAAACTGTGAAGCTATAGGCTATGTGCCCTAAACAAAGTCAACTTCACACAAAGACAGGTGTAAAAAAGGGCTGCCTAAGTATGGTTCTCAATCAGAGACAACGATAGACAGCTGCCTCTGATTGAGAACCACACCCGGCCAAACACAAAGAAATAGAAAACATAGAAATAAAGAAACTAGAATGCCAACCCTAGTCACACCCTGGCCCAACCAAAATAGAGAATAAAGCCTCTCTATGGCCAGGGTGTGACATTTATATTATTTAAGGTTAGCAAAATATTTTATTTATAATAATTAAAGGTTGGAGAGACTTTATGCACTAAATATATTGGTGAATCAAAAACACAGTGGTTTGATTCATCCTGAAAGTTTCCATATTCAATTGTTCAATCCAAGAAATATTGGAAGGTGAGAAAAGAGTACAGTAGGGGTTGGACAGTAGTCATTAGAGTAGTCTAAATACACCCTAATAATCCTAACTGGTTATACAATTAAAACATCCTAGAAATCTATTCGGTAGGTTTGGCGCCATACTGTCATGTGCACATGGCTATAGAAGCATTTCATAAACTTCACTGTGGAAAAGGTGATATTGTTGATGTGCTTCAGTTGTAAGCCATGTGACTGGCTTCACATTTGTCTCCAGCGATCGTAAGGTAAAATAGATCTAAAGCAATTGTCAGTTATATTTACAATCCCCTTATCCAAACGGTTTAATCATTTACCTGGCTCTTATCAATAGCTCTTATCAATAGCTCTTATCAATAGCTCTTATCAATTTGTAAATGACAGTGTAAGGAGAACAGTGTCATTTCTATTAGAAATGTTTTTCCACTTGGAACCAACAGGTTACTCATCCTTACTCATTGTTTTATTGCGTGTAAAAGTGTTTGGAATTACGAGGGAATTAATTCAAGGTCAGAATACAGCGTATCTGTAGACAGACAAACCTTCATTTGATCGCCACACCCAATGTATAGCGGGTGAATATCGTGATTTAAATCAAGGTCAGAATACGCATAGAGAGAAAGGTGCATAAAAAGAGAATTACGTTCTATTTACGCGCTCTTAACTCGTATCGGAATTCTCCCCTATGTTAGCTGTTCCCGTCAGATAATCTGGCAGACATAGCCCTATGCTAACCTGTACAACTGGCTGTGATTATATTCGGCTCAAATTCCGTATTAGACAATTGAAATCATAGACGTAGTTCGACACGATCCAACACTTGTTCATGAAAGCGTCCTTAAATAAATCAAATCAATCAAATCAGATTTTATTGGTCACATACACATATTTCACAGATCGTATTGCAGGTGTAGTGAAATGCTTGTGTTCCTAGCTCCAACAGTGCAGTAGTATCTAACAATTCACAACAATATACAAATGAAATTAAGATATACATAAATATTGGGATGAGTAATGTCAGAGTGGCATTGACTAAAATACAGTAGAATAGAATACAGTATATACATATGAGATGAGTAAAGCATTATGTAAACATTATTAAAGTGATTGGTGTTCCATTATTAAAGTGGCCAGTGATTCCATGTCTATGTATATGGGGCAGCAGCCTCTAAGGTACAGGGTTGAGTAACCGGGTGAGAGCCGGCTATTGATGGCTATTTAACAGTCTGATGGCCTTGAGATAGAAGCTGTTTTTCAGTTTCTCGGTCCGAGCTTTGATGCACCTGTACTGACCTCGCCTTCTGGAGGATAGCGGTGTGAACAGGCAGTGGCTCGGGTGGTTGATGTCCTTGATTATCTTTTTGGCCTTCCTGTGACATCGGGTGCTGTAGGTGTCCTGGAGGGCAGGTGGTTTGCCCCCGGTGATGCGTTGGGCAGACCGCACCGCCCTCTCGAGAGCCTTGCGGTTGTGGGTGGTGCAGTTGCCGTACCAGGCAGTGATACAGCCCGACAGGATGATTTCAATTGTGCATCTGTAAAAGTATGTGAGGGTCTTAGGGGCCAAGTCGAATTTCTTCAGTCTCCTGAGGTTGAAGAGGCGCTAATACGCCTTCTTCATCACACTGTCTGTGTGGGTGGAACATTTCAGATTGTCAGTGAACTTGAAGCTTTTCACCTTCTCCACTGCGGTCCAGTCTATGTGGATAGGGGCGTACTCCCTCTGCTGTTTCCCGGAGTGATCAGCTCCTTCGTTTTGTTGAGGGAGAGGTTATTTTCCTGGCACTACTCCGCCAGGGTCCCCACCTCCTCCCAGTAGGCTGTCTCATCATTGTTACTACTATGGTTGTGTCGTCTGCAAACTTGATGATTGAGTTGGAGGCGTGCGGGGCCACATTGTCATGGGTGAACTGGGAGTACAGGGGAGGGCTGCGAACGCACCCTTGTGGGGCCTCTGTGTTGAGGATCAGCGAAGTGGAGGTGTTGTTTCCTACCTTCTCCACCTGGAGGCGGCCCGTCAGGAAGTCCAGGACCCAGTTGCACAGGACTGGAATCAGACCCAGGGCCCCAAGCTTAATGATGAGCTTGGAGAGTACTATGGTGTTGAAGGCTGAGCTATAGTCAATAAACAATATTCTGACGTAGGTATCCTTCTTGTCCAGATGGGATAAGGCAGTGTGCAGTGCAATGGCGATTGCATCATCTGTGAACCTATTGGGGCAGTAAGCAGTGGGTCTAAGGTGTCAGGTAAGGTAGAAGTGACATGATCCTTAAGTAGCCTCTCAAAGTACTTAATGATGACAGAAGTGAGTGCTACGTGGCGATAGTCATTTAGTTCAGTTACCTTTGCTTTCCTGGGTACAGGAACAATGGTGGCCATCCTGAAGCATGTGGGGACAGCAGACTGGGATAGGGAGAGATTGAATATGTCCATTAACACTCCAGCCAGCTGGTTTGAGCATGCTCTGAGGACACGGCTAAGGATGCCATCTGGGCCGGCAGCCTTGTAAGGGTTAACACGCTTAAATGTCTTACTTACATTGGCCACGGAGAACGAGAACCCACACTCCTTGGGAGTGAGCAGCGTCGGTGGCACTATGTTATCCTCAAAGCTGATGAAGGTGTTTAGCTTGTCTGGGAGCAGGACGTCAGTGTCCGCGACATGGCTGGTTTTCCCTTTGTAATTTGTGATTGTCTGTAGATCTCGTGTATGAGCTGTTAATTTGCCACTCCACTTTGTCTCTGTACCGAGATTTTGCCTGTTTGATTGCCTAACAGAGGGAATAACTACACTGTTTGTGTTCAACCATATTCCCAGTCACCTTGCCATGGTTAAATGTGGTGGTTCGCACTTTCAGTTTTGCGTGGATGCTGCCATCAATCCACTGTTTCTGGTTTGGGTAGGTTTTATTAGTCACCGTGGGAACAACATCCCCTATACACTTCCTGATGAATTCAGTCACCGTGTCCGTGTATATGTCAATGTTATTCTCAGAGGCTACCTGGAACATATCCCAGTCTGCGTGATCATTTGTCAGACCAGCATTGAATAGACCTTAGCATGGGTACTTCCTGTTTGAGTTTCTGCCTATAGGAAGGGAGGAGCAAAATTGAGTCGTGATCTGATTTGCTAAAGGGAGGACGGGGGAGGGCCTTGTAGGTATCTTGAAAGGGTGAGTAGCAGCGGACTAGTGTTTTTTCCAGAGCGAGTAGTACAACCAATGTGTTGATACAACTTTGGTAGCATTTTCCTCAAATTTGTTTTGTTAAAATCCTCAGCTACAATAAATGCGGCCTCAGGATATGTCGTTTACAGTGTAGTTCCTTGAGGGCCATCGTGGTATCGGCTTGGGGGAATATACGTGGCTGTGACTATAACCCGAAGATAATTCTCTTGGGAGGTAATATGGTTAAGATTTGATTGTGAGGTATTCTAGGTCGGGTGAACAAAAGGAATTGAGTTTCTGTATGTTATCACAATCACACCATGAGTAGTTGATCATGAAACATACACCACTGCCTTTCTTCTTCCCGGAGAGTTCTTTATTCCTGTCTGTACTGAGAACCCAGCTGGCTGTATGGATGGGGACACTATATACCGAGACAGCCATGATTCTGTGAAATAGAGTATGTTACAGTCCCTGATGTCTATCTAGAAGGAGATCCTTGCCCTGAGCTCGTCTACTTTATTGTCCAGAGACTGAACATTACGTAAGTAAGATGACGCAGACAAACATTGCCGCTCTGCCTCTAGCTCCTAAGCAACTTTGCAGTATTTTTCTTTTTTTTGTGGATATTTCTTACATTATTAGGCCAGAACGTTTTATGTGTTATTACATACAGCTGGAAATAACTTTTGGATATAAGAGCATCATTATTGCGACCAAGAATACGACTTTCCCGAATTGGATACTTTGTTCGTACCCCCCAGGACAATTGAACTCATCCCAGAGGTTTCTCCAAAACGCCGCCGGCGGAGAAGAGATAGTCGGAGTGGACTTCTAGTCCGACTCAGGAGGCGTGCACACCATCCGCCGCTTCCGAGTATATTACTCGCTAATCTCCAACCCCACATTATGATAATCTAAGCAACCGTTTGACCATCTAGTCAAATAGTTTTTTGTGTAGTGTGTCAAACTCCACGTAATTGTCGCAGATTGTGACAACGGTTCAAATCTCACAAGTTTTAACCCCCCTTTGAAATGTAGAATTACGTTTATTGTGTTAGTATTTTGAGAAGAGAATTGCAGGCAAAACCTTGTAAATGAAGATTACGAATACATAATGAGGAGCTTCTTGTTGAGAGTCCCTCCTGCAGACAACACATAGGCTACTGGTACTGTTACATAAATCATTGTCGTTATTATAGGCTATATTATACTGAACAAAAATATAAACGCAACATGTAAAGTGTTGGTCCCATGTTTCATGAGCTGAAATAAAAGATCACAGAAAATGTTCCAAAAGCACAAAAAGCTTATTTCTCTCAAATGTTGTCCACAAATTTGTCTACATCCCTGTTAGTGAGCATTTCTCCGTTGCCAAGATAATCCACCCACCTGACTGCAGGAATGTCCACCAGAGCTGTTGCCAGATAATGTAATGTTAATTTCTCTACCATAAACCGCCTCCAAAGTTGTTTTAGAGAATTTGAAAGTACGGCCTCACAACCGCAGACCACGTGTAACCAGGACCTCCATATCTGGCTTCTTCATCTGCGGAATCATCTGAGACCAGCCACTCGGACAGCTGATGAACCTGTGGGTTTACACAACCGAAGAACTTCTGCACGAACTGTCAGAAACCGTCTCAGGGAAGCTCCTCTGCATGCTCATTGTCTTCACCAGAGTCTTGACCTGACTGCAGTTCGGCATCGTAACCGTCTTCAGCTTCGATGGCCACTGACACGCTGGAGAAGTGTGTTCTTCACAGAGGAATCCTAGTTTCAACTGTACAGGACAGATGGCAGACAGCGTGTATGGCATTGTGTGGATGAGTGGTTTGCTGATGTCAACGTTGTGAACAGAGTGCCCCATGGTGGCGGTGGGGCTACGGTATCGGCAGGCATAAGCTACAGACAACGAACACAATTTAATTTTGGCAATTGGCAATTTCAATGCACAGAGATACCGTGATGATACCGCACTCTACCTTTGAGACCGACCAAGAGGAACGAAAGGAAACCTTGAATTTTGAGGTTTAAAATATCCCTCTGCTTGGTGGATATAAAGTTTAAGATCTTTGATAGGCTGATGCAGAATTTGTTACAGGAAATAATCACTGCCAGCTGGATCAGTTTAAAATAGCAGGTTATTTGATGAGAAAAGCTAATATGCAGCGTTTGATCACGTGCAACTATGTCAACGATTTTAATTGGCTGAGAGAAAAATGTCAACTTATTCTAATGTTTGCAAGTATGAGCCCCCAGTAAAGAGGAAAATAAAACTTGACGCCAATAAATGAAGTAAACAATTACTTTTTATTGATAAGGTTCTCAGAAGAGTCTCTTTTCAGTGTATAAGAATCATTGTCATTCCTTTCTTACTATTATTATTATTAATCAATAATACTGATTTGGTACATTATGACATCCAGTACTGAACGAGCCTCTTCACAGTGACATGAATCAATCCACTTCTACGCTTTTTGGGATCTAGAACTGGGGATTGATATTGTAGATATTGGGATAATAGATATGATTAGAGTCACACAACTCTAGAGTAGGTAATACCAGCTAAAGGTTAGCACGTTACAAGCCACTTCCTCAATAGAAATATAAAACTGGATATTCTGAACAATATTCTACTGTGCTGCTGCTGCATAAAGGTAAGTCTATACACTGTACATCCAGATATATATATAAAAAAAAACAATTTTCACAGTTGAATGACTTTATTTAAAGAATAAACCATTTTTTAAACCATTTTATTACATAAACTATTATTTTGGAGTGTGACTATTATTTGCTCTGGGAGCAAATGTTTTAATTAATACAACAACAAAAACATATTGAACAAATAAAATAAACGTAATGTCCTTTTCGATAAAACTAGTGACTCCCTTCATGATTGTCATTTAGTACTACAAATAATAAATACATGTAAAAATAATAAAATAAAATAAATAGGTTTTGATAATACTAGTTCTGTATGCATTCTGGACTTAGTGTATGGTAGGTGTTTTTAGATTGTTTCTGTACAGAAGTGCCTTGGTGAAAGTTTCACAATTCTACTGCGACTGAAACATACACAACTACTGCTTCTACCGCTACTATACGTAACACCCTGACCTGTAGTATAGTAGTCTGAACTGCAGTATAGTAGTCTGAACTGTAGTATAGTAGTCTGAACTGTAGTATAGTAGTCTGAACTGTAGTATAGTAGTCTGAACTGTAGTGTAGTAGTTTGAACTGTAGTATAGTAGTCTGAACTGTAGTATAGTAGTCTGAACTGCAGTATAATAGTCTGAACTGTAGTAGTCTGAACTGTAGTATAGTAGTCTGAACTGTAGTATAGTAGTCTGAACTGTAGTGTAGTAGTTTGAACTGTAGTATAGTATTCTGAACTGTAGTATAGTAGTCTGAACTGTAGTATAGTAGTCTGAACTGTAGTATAGTAGTCTGAACTGTAGTATAGTAGTCTGAACTGCAGTATAGTAGTCTGAACTGTAGTGTAGTAGTTTGAACTGTAGTATAGTAGTCTGAACTGTAGTATAGTAGTCTGAACTGCAGTATAATAGTCTGAACTGTAGTAGTCTGAACTGTAGTATAGTAGTCTGAACTGTAGTATAATAGTCTGAACTGTAGTGTAGTAGTCTGAACTGTAGTATAGTAGTCTGAACTGCAGTATAATAGTCTGAACTGTAGTATAATAGTCTGAACTGTAGTATAGTAGTCTGAACTGTAGTATAGTAGTCTGAACTGCAGTATAGTAGTCTGAACTGTAGTAGTCTGAACTGTAGTATAGTAGTCTGAACTGTAGTAGTCTGAACTGTAGTATAGTAGTCTGAACTGCATTGTAGTAGTCTGAACTGTAGTAGTCTGAACTGTAGTAGTCTGAACTGTAGTATAGTAGTCTGAACTGTAGTAGTCTGAACTGTAGTATAGTAGTCTGAACTGTAGTATAGTAGTCTGAACTGTAGTATAATAGTCTGAACTGTAGTATAATAGTCTGAACTGTAGTATAGTAGTCTGAACTGTAGTATAGTAGTCTGAACTGTAGTAGTCTGAACTGTAGTATAGTAGTCTGAACTGTAGTAGTCTGAACTGTAGTATAGTAGTCTGAACTGTAGTATAGTAGTCTGAACTGTAGTATAATAGTCTGAACTGTAGTATAGTAGTCTGAACTGTAGTATAATAGTCTGAACTGTAGTATAGTAGTCTGAACTGTAGTAGTCTGAACTGTAGTATAGTAGTCTGAACTGTAGTAGTCTGAACTGTAGTATAGTAGTCTGAACTGCATTGTAGTAGTCTGAACTGTAGTATAGTAGTCTGAACTGTAGTATAGTAGTCTGAACTGTAGTAGTCTGAACTGTAGTATAGTAGTCTGAACTGTAGTATAGTAGTCTGAACTGTAGTATAGTAGTCTGAACTGTAGTGTAGTAGTCTGAACTGTAGTATCGTAGTCTGAACTGCATTGTAGTAGTCTGAACTGTAGTATAGTAGTCTGAACTGTAGTATAATAGTCTGAACTGTAGTGTAGTAGTCTGAACTGTAGTATAGTAGTCTGAACTGCATTGTAGTAGTCTGATCTGTAGTATAATAGTCTGAACTGTAGTATAGTAGTCTGAACTGTAGTATAGTAGTCTGAACTGTAGTATAGTAGTCTGAACTGCATTGTAGTAGTCTGAACTGTAGTATAATAGTCTGAACTGTAGTATAGTAGTCTGAACTGTGGTATAATAGTCTGAACTGTAGTAGTCTGAACTGTAGTATAGTAGTCTGAACTGTAGTATAGTATTCTGAACTGTAGTAGTCTGAACTGTAGTGTAGTAGTTTGAACTGTAGTATAGTAGTCTGAACTGTAGTATAGTAGTCTGAACTGTATTGTAGTAGTCTGAACTGTAGTATAGTAGTCTGAACTGTAGTGTAGTAGTCTGAACTGTAGTAGTCTGAACTGTAGTAGTCTGAACTGTAGTATAGTAGTCTGAACTGTAGTATAGTAGTCTGAACTGTATTGTAGTAGTCTGAAATGTAGTATAGTAGTCTGAACTGTAGTGTAGTAGTCTGAACTGTAGTATAGTAGTCTGAACTGTAGTGTAGTAGTCTGAACTGTAGTAGTCTGAACTGTAGTATAGTATTCTGAACTGTAGTAGTCTGAACTGTAGTATAGTAGTCTGAACTGTAGTATAGTAGTCTGAACTGTAGTATAGTATTCTGAACTGTAGTGTAGTAGTCTGAACTGTAGTATAGTATTCTGAACTGTAGTGTAGTAGTCTGATCTGTAGTATAGTAGTCTGAACTGTAGTATAGTATTCTGAACTGTAGTATAGTAGTCTGAACTGTAGTATAATAGTCTGAACTGTAGTATAGTAGTCTGAACTGTAGTATAGTAGTCTGAACTGTAGTATAGTAGTCTGAACTGTAGTATAGTAGTCTGAACTGTAGTATAGTAGTCTGAACTGTAGTATAATAGTCTGAACTGTAGTATAGTAGTCTGAACTGTAGTATAGTAGTCTGAACTGTAGTATAGTAGTCTGAACTGTGGTATAATAGTCTGAACTGTAGTAGTCTGAACTGTAGTAGTCTGAACTGTAGTATAGTAGTCTGAACTGTAGTATAGTAGTCTGAGCTGTAGTATAGTAGTCTGAATTGCAGTATAGTAGTCTGAACTGTAGTATAATAGTCTGAACTGTAGTATAGTAGTCTGAACTGTAGTAGTCTGAACTGTAGTATAGTAGTCTGAACTGTAGTAGTCTGAACTGTAGTATAGTAGTCTGAACTGTAGTAGTCTGAACTGTAGTAGTCTGAACTGTAGTAGTCTGAACTGTAGTATAGTAGTCTGAACTGTAGTATCGTAGTCTGAACTGTATTGTAGTAGTCTGAACTGTAGTGTAGTACTCTGAACTGTAGTGTAGTATTCTGAACAGTACTATAATAGTCTGAACTGTAGTAGTCTGAACTGTAGTATAGTTGTCTGAAATGTTGTACTCTGAACTGTATTGTAGTAGTCTGAACTGTAGTGTAGTACTCTGAACTGTAGTGTAGTATTCTGAACAGTACTATAATAGTCTGAACTGTAGTAGTCTGAACTGTTCTGTACTAGTCTGAACTGTAGTAGTCTGAACTGCATTGTAGTAGTCTGAACTGTAGTATAATCGTCTGAACTGTAGTATAGTAGTCTGAACTGTGGTATAATAGTCTGAACTGTAGTAGTCTGAACTGTAGTATAGTAGTCTGAACTGTAGTATAGTATTCTGAACTGTAGTAGTCTGAACTGTAGTGTAGTAGTTTGAACTGTAGTATAGTAGTCTGACCTGTAGTATAGTAGTCTGACCTGTAGTATAGTAGTCTGAACTGTAGTATAGTAGTCTGAACTGTAGTAGTCTGAACTGTAGTATAGTAGTCTGAACTGTAGTATAATAGTCTGAACTGTAGTATAGTGTCTGAACTGTAGTATAATAGTCTGAACTGTAGTATAGTAGTCTGAACTGTATTCTAGTAGTCTGAACTGTAGTATAGTAGTCTGAACTGTAGTAGTCTGAACTGTAGTATAGTAGTCTGAACTGTAGTATAGTAGTCTGAACTGTAGTGTAGTAGTCTGAACTGTAGTAGTCTGAACTGTAGTAGTCTGAACTGTAGTATAGTAGTCTGAACTGTAGTATAGTAGTCTGAACTGTATTGTAGTAGTCTGAACTGTAGTATAGTAGTCTGAACTGTAGTGTAGTAGTCTGAACTGTAGTATAGTAGTCTGAACTGTAGTGTAGTAGTCTGAACTGTAGTGTAGTACTCTGAACTGTAGTGTAGTATTCTGAACAGTACTATAATAGTCTGAACTGTAGTAGTCTGAACTGTTCTGTACTAGTCTGAACTGTAGTAGTCTGAACTGCATTGTAGTAGTCTGATCTGTAGTGTAGTAGTCTGAACTGTAGTAGTCTGAACTGTAGTAGTCTGAACTGTAGTGTAGTATTCTGAACAGTACTATAATAGTCTGAACTGTAGTAGTCTGAACTGTTGTGTAGTAGTCTGATCTGTAGTGTAGTTGTCTGAACTGTAGTAGTCTGAACTGTAGTATAATAGTCTGAACTGTAGTATAGTAGTCTGATCTGTAGTGTAGTTGTCTGAACTGTAGTATAGTAGTCTGAACTGTGGTAGTCTGAACTGTAGTGTAGTATTCTGAACAGTACTATAATAGTCTGAACTGTAGTGCTCTGAACTGTTGTGTAGTAGTCTGAACTGTAGTGTAGTATTCTGAACAGTACTATAATAGTCTGAACTGTAGTAGTCTGAACTGTTCTGTAGTAGTCTGAACTGTAGTGTAGTATTCTGAACAGTACTATAATAGTCTGAAATGTGGTACTCTGAACTGTAGTGTAGTACTCTGAACTGTAGTGTAGTATTCTGAACAGTACTATAATAGTCTGAACTGTAGTAGTCTGAACTGTTCTGTAGTAGTCTGAACTGTAGTGTAGTATTCTGAACAGTACTATAATAGTCTGAACTGTAGTAGTCTGAACTGTTCTGTAGTAGTCTGAACTGTAGTGTAGTATTCTGAACAGTACTATAATAGTCTGAACTGTAGTAGTCTGAACTTTTGTGTAGTACTTTGTAGTGTAGTATTCTGAACAGTACTATAATAGTCTGAACTGTAGTAGTCTGAACTGTATTGTAGTAGTCTGATCTGTAGTATCATACCCTGAACTGTAATACTCTGAACTGTTGTGTAGTACTCTGAACTATGTGGAGCTATTACAGTAGTATAATAATCTCACCAATTTCAAAATAAAACCTTGTGATACTATTTATGATATCTGCAAATATACAAAAAAAATCCTCCAACTTATGTGTGTCTAAAAAGTTTTCGTTTTCTTTAGTTTGAAGTCTTTTAAAGGATCTCAGTGGTGTGAGTGTTGGTTGCTAGGATATGTTGCTGCAGTAGCTAAGAACAGTTCTGTGGTGGAGAATGGGAGGCCTGAGACAGTGAGATGACTCATCGTTTTACTCCATTTTACGTCCCTAAGCTGCGTTGCTTGTTGCCGTTGGTGATTTTCTCTTCCGATCAGTGTTGTGATTGGCCGGGCCCTGTGGTGGCTCTGTCTCCCTATTGGTCCCTTTGCTCTACAAGTTCATTTCAGAGGCAGGCCCTTATCAGAGCACCCAGCACAACACAGCGCCACCATCAGTTCAGAGTCTGTCATTACGCCCTCATAGTGACCCCCAAAAATATGGGTGAAAATATTGATTTATTTTTTAAAAAGGGGTATCTTAGTTATTATGCAACAGTTTGTTTGTCAAGGTTCATGAGTGCCTTTCACCACAGTCTGTTTTCAACATCAACAAAAAATTAAAATAAAATAAACTTCTGTCTAAATGTTAGATTTTTTGCCCTTGGCAGAAAAAGTAAAAAAAAAAAAAAAGTTTTCTAGTATATTCTTCTTTTCAAAAGTCCCTGCAGCGTTCAGTGAGAAACCCCGTTTGTTGGTTTGTTTTCTGTGGGGTTGGAGGGGAAAGGAGGAGAAGGCAAGGAGGGGGGGAGCGAAGAGAGGAAGGAACTAGTAACTAGGACGAGGGGATGAAAGGGAGGAGGAGGAGAAGGGGAGGAGGAGAGTCAGTGAGAGAGAGAGAAAGAGTCAGCCAGTCCTCCATCCCAGTCCAGGTGGGCTGTTACCTCTTGCCCATCTCGTTCTGTCTCAGGAACTGGATGTTGGTGCTGCTGTCAGCCAGTTCTGGGTACTGTTCCACAGGTAGAACATAATACCCGTCGTACCCCTGTACCCTCCCCGCGGTCAGCAGCTGTTGCTTCTCTCCCTCCGTCCACAGCCGGCTCCCCTCCTTCCCATCTTTGGCCCTCTGCTGCTCCCTCAGCCAGGCCCCAGCCAGGGCCCTCTGCCGGGCTAGTTCCAGCATCCTCACCCTCTCCTCGTCCACCACGTCCAGCGCTAGCCCATACCGCACGCTGAGGGCTAATGACTGCACCGCAAATTCCACTGTGGCGCCACGCCGCGACCTCCCGCTCACAGTCACGTTGATCCCACTCTCCAGCGCCATGCGTCCGCTGGTCAGCCCCAGCACCAGTAGATCACTATCGGCCGAACCGACTTTAACGAAGTAGTGACAGTCACATCCATCCTGCGTGTAGTGCGTTCCATCCAGGTAGATGGCGCCGTTGAGGACCATGGACACCTTTCGGCTGTCGTCGGTTGCCATGGAGCTAACTGCCGCCACCACACGTCCTTCCTTCAATGCTAGCATCACTCCCCGGCCGATGATGGGCGTTGATGTGCCGAACCAGTGTCCGGGCTTGTCGCGGCGGTCGCGAGGGTCCTTGTTAAGGAGCCGTCCCTCCAGGGCCATGAATGCCTGGTTGTGGCGCTCCGCTGCCTGCTGCACCCCCGTTATCAGCTACAAGAGAGACAGGGGTAGGAGAGAGGTTAAAGGTCACTGGTCAAGCAGAAGAATGCAGACGAGGATGCACTTATACTGTCTGGTCTACAGCTCATCTATTCATGTCCAGATTTCACTGTAATCATTGAAGGTTCATATTACTGATTCTGTATTCAATGTCGCATCTAATTGGCATCCGACTCTGAGAGAAAGAGAGAGGACCGTTTATCTATAATAGCAGGCCGCATTTGGCTCAATATAATCAATATAGTGCAATGGAGCTGTAGGCTGTCTCAGGCCTTCTCACCTGTCCGTTCTCACAGTCCTGGCTGGCCTGCAGCTCGTAGGGAGGGTCTACGAAGTAGAGGGTGTGACGGGGGAACCCTGGAATGATGTTACTGAGCTGGAAACCAAACATCACCAGCCAACTCTTCACGTCTGGGAGCAAAGAAAACAGAATGAATGAAAAATAAAGAAAGAGAAGTACAGATTGACAATGATAAAACAACGCCACACACTCAGCTCTCTCTCCTTTACCTTCAGTAACAATGATAATACAACGCCACACACTCAGCTCTCTCTCCTTTACCTTCAGTAACAATGATAACACAACGCCACACACTCAGCTCTCTCTCCTTTACCTTCAGTAACAATGATAATACAACGCCACACACTCAGCTCTCTCTCCTTTACCTTCAGTAACAATGATAACACAACGCCACACACTCAGCTCTCTCTCCTTTACCTTCAGTAACAATGATAATACAACGCCACCCACTCAGCTCTCTCTCCTTTACCTTCAGTAACAATGATAACACAACGCCACACACTCAGCTCTCTCTCCTTTACCTTCAGTAACAATGATAACACAACGCCACACACTCAGCTCTCTCTCCTTTACCTTCAGTAACAACGATGCATGGGTTTTATAAAGCGCTTTTCAAGGATCCAAAGACGCTCTACCTGTGACGTAGTTCTTGATGTCCAACACGTCGCTGAGGGGGTTGTTGTTCTTGAACATATACAGGTTGAAGGGTGCAGGGTCCTTGCCGATCTTGGGCCAGGTGGCATAGTCTGGCGAGGTCCAGCGGCCTGCCAGGACATCATAGTCCCTCTGGGTGAAGTGGACCAGCTTGGTCAGGGTGTCATAGAGACCACCATGGAACCCAACCACCAGCTGGAACTCTGGGTTAGAGTCCAGGTACACCTCCCCGTACGCTGTGTACTGCACCTGGAGGTCACAACAAACACAGGCGCATGTTTCACTTCAATTCACTACAACTTTATCCCCTCTGGGGCAATTAGGAAAGACTAAGTTGGTTTATTTGTCAATTTTTGTATTTTTTATTTGAATAATCAAATTGACCTCTCTGGACATCAAGTACTAACTTATCTTATCTTGGCTTATCTTAACATGTGGATAATGGGCCTTGAGATATTTAACAATCATTAATAGTATTATTATTACTGTCATCATGATTACCTGTTTGATCATCTGTCCGTTGCTGCTGAAGACAGCCAGTGGCGTTCCTGTGTTGTCTGAGGCGATGTAATACTCCTCTCCACTACTCACCTCCATAGCAAACAGATGACCCTGAGGGGAAGCAGTATAGGCTTTACATCACCATAACTCCCATCACCATAACTCACACACAGTCAGGTCACCATAACTCACAGACAGTCAGGTCACCATAACTCACAGACAGTCAGGTCACCATAACTCACACACAGTCAGGTCATCATAAATCACAGACAGTCAGGTCACCATAACTCACACACAGTCAGGTCACCATAACTCACAGACAGTCACGTCACCATAACTCACAGACAGTCAGGTCACCATAACTCACAGACAGTCAGGTCACCATAACTCACACACAGTCAGGTCACCATAACTCACAGACAGTCACGTCACCATAACTCACAGACAGTCAGGTCACCATAACTCACAGACAGTCAGGTCATCATAACTCACAGACAGTCAGGTCACCATAACTCACAGACAGTCACGTCACCATAACTCACAGACAGTCACGTCACCATAACTCACAGACAGTCACGTCACCATAACTCAGACAGTCACTTCACAGACAGTCACTTCACCATAACTGGGTGATAATAGTTATAAGATTAAAGTAATGATAGTGTCCCTGACTCAGTTAGGCTATATCCCAATAAGTTAAATAGTGATAGTATCCCTGACTCAGTTAGGCTATATCCCAATAAGTTAAATAATGATTGTATCCCTGACTCAGTTAGGCTATATCCCAATAAGTTAAATAATGATAGTATCCCTGACTCAGTTAGGCTATATCCCAATAAGTTAAATAATGATAGTATCCCTGACTCAGTTAGGCTATATCACAATAAGTCAGAGATGGTGACATCACCATTAATGTGTGATAATAGTTATGTGATATACTCTGTAATGATAGCATCACAACAACTTGGTTATATGACAACCACAACAACTTGGTTATATGACAACGATAACAAGGTCATAAGACAATCACGATGAACAGTATTTAGCACATGTAGCCTGTTGATGAACACACGTTTCTCTAATAATCTGGTAGCCTACCTGCAAGTCATAGTACAGTGAAGCGATATCTGAACTGGAGTGGTTAAATATATGTGTGACTCTAGCCGGGTGGTTCAGATCAGCGTAAAAGAACTGGAGGTGTTGTCCCAGACTGGTCCGAGTGGACACTCTCCTTCCCAGTCCGTCATAGCGGTACTGGACACTCCAACCTCCCGGTAGCTTGTTATATGCTCTAAGGAGCTGGCCCTTGGAGTTGTAGTCAAAGACATCCGAGCCTCGCTGGCTCAGGAAGCCGTCCTCATCCAGACGGTACTGAACGTCACCCAGGCGTGTGATCCGGTCTCGGAGGTCGTAGCGGAGCGGCGTGAGGCGGGCGCTGTTCCCGGGGTTGAGGAGGTGCAGGTTACCGTTCAGGTCGTAGCTGTAGCGCCACGTGGACCAGTCGTTCACCTGGAGGCATAGAGAATGAAAAGAACTTTGACACACCTGAAGTCATCTCTTTAATACCAAACCTGAAGTCATCTCTTTATTTTTTTTGTATTTTCTATTAATAAAAAGTCTACCCCTTTTTCTCTCCAATTTTGTGGTATCCAATTGGTAGTTACGGTCTTGTCCCATCGCTGCAACTCCCATATGGACTCAGGAGAGGCGAAGGTCAAGAGCCGTGCGTCCTCCGAAACACAAACCCAGCCAAGCCACACTGCTTCTTGACACAATGCCTGTTTAACCCGGAAGCCAGCCTCACCAATGTGTCGGGCGATTCACCGTACACCTGGCAACTGTGTCAGCGTGCATTGCGCCCGGCCCGTCATAGAAGTCACTAGTGCGCGATGGGACAAGAACGTCCCTGCTTGCCAAACCCTCCCCTAACCCAGATGATGCTGGGCCAATTGTGCGCTGCCCAATGGGTCTCTCGGTCGCGGGATCTCTAGTGGCACAGCTATCACTGCGATGCAGTGCCTTAGACCAATGTGCCACTCGGGAGGCCGAAATCATCTCTTTAAATCCAAACCTGAAGTCATCTCTTTAATACCAAAGGTGAGTAGATGAATCAACGGCCTATGCTCCTTATAGGAACCAAGGGCTTTGTCATAACTCTGAAGGATCAGGTTACAGTGGGTCCTCTATACAGCGTGCTTTCTCTCGTAGAGGGGGAATGTCATGACTCTCCTGTGATGATCTGATCAAGTTACAGTGGGTCCTCTATACAGCGTGCTTTTTCTCGTAGAGGGGGAGAACGGGAAGTTGGCTGTTTTATGGAAGTTGTAAATACAGAAACTCCTTTCCCCACTCTGCCAAGATGAGAGAATCCCTTTGTTACTACAGAGAAAGCAGTACGGTAACCTCAAAAGGTTTTCTAATGTAACAATATTTCTGTATTCCAACCATTTGGAATGGTTTGTGGGTATTTAAACAATAATCATGTCCAACCTTTACTGTGTGGTGATATCATTAAAGATGTTATAACGGAAACATTGTAACTTTAAGAGCTTTCACAATGTATATATCAGATGTATATCTACATGGGCTATCACTCTAGAGACCTAAACATGCCAGGTGAAACTGGTGTGTGAAGTGGTTTAAACTACAACTTTACCAAAGGACAAGTTCAGAAAACACAAAGCAGTAGCTATATGTTGAAATGGTTGGCGACTCAACAAGAGTAAAAAACGCAGGGACGAGGTCCCCATGTTGAAATGGCTAATACATCTACAAACTAAAGAACAATTATTCAGGCTGCAGCTATTTAAATACTTTAGTCTGGTAACCAGATCCGTTCTAAGAACATTTCCGAATGGTACTCGGAAGTATCCATTATAACAACTACAACCACGAAAAAGACCTTGGGACTCCTGGGGAACGCACCCCTTTCCTTTGTCTATTAAGCCATCATATCAGCTTAGCTGACTAGGGACTTTTCTATCATGTCAGTAACCAATGTGTGTGTGTTTCTGTAATTCTGTGATTGATTAAGTTTAAGTAAATAAATAATTAAGACAATTTGTATATCGCTGATTCATGATCTAGGCTAGGGTTTGCGACATTCAGAATATGACTGATGAGGTAATAATACATTAATAAGTGACTGTAATTGATAATATAGGAAAATATCTGAAGAGTTATATTCTGGAAATTCACACTCTATAAAAAAAAAATTCCCGTGGTGCCCCGACTTGATAATTAAAGTTACATGATTAGTTTAATCGCGTAATTAAATTACACACAGAGAATTGATTTGATAATATACAGTCTTCACATTTAATGATAGTCAACGCTACGACAGCTTAAATCAGGTAAGTCAACGTAGGAGAATCAAAAACTGAAGTGTAAAGTGAAAAGGAAAAATGTTCTCTGTATTTGCAATGAAAACCAATATTTAATCAAGCCCAATGTTTCAGGAAGGGGTCTGTAGTAATCTTCTAGGATTGTGATTTGGTGCTCAACTACTGCAGGACTAGTATCACACTGGTCAAGTCAGATCTCCTACCTTCACCCCGCTGAGCTGTCCGTCCCCGTCATACTCATAGCGATACTGTGTTGTGTTGGCATACGGTCCAATCTTCAGCTCTCGCTTCACCACCCGTCCCATACTGTCGTACTGCACCGTCATCCAGTACATCAGGGACCTGAAGATCTCGTACTGCACCTCCTTGATGCGCCCGTGGGTGTCGAAGTGCTTGCTGAGGGTCATCACAGCCGTGGTAATGATCTGGTTGATGTCATAGTAGATCACACCAAACTTCCCAAAGTGTTCCACCTGTAGCCAAGACAACAGTCAAGAGTTAAGTCAAATATTGTACAGAGTCTCTAGGTCCCACTTTTACTGGATAGTCCAGTATAGATGATTTATGCTCAGTCTATCAACTGTAACTGACATCCTGCAATGGGTTGGGTTGGGTTGTGGCTGGAGTTAGGTTTGGGTTTGGGTTGTGGCTGGAGCTGGAGCTAGGTTTAGGGTTGTGGCTAGAGCTGGAGCTAGGGTTAGGGTTGTGGCTGGAGCTAGGGTTAGGGTTGATGCTGGAGCTAGGGTTAAGGTGTTTGCTGGAGCTAGGGTTAAGGTGTTTGCTGGATCTTGGGTTGTGGCTGATGCTAGGGTTAGGGTTGTGGCTGAAGCTAGGGTTAGGGTTGTGGCTGGAGCTAGGGTTAGGGTTGTGGCTGAAGCTAGGGTTAGGGTTAGGGTTGTGGCTGGAGCTAGGTTTGTGGCTGGAGCTAGGGTTAGGGTTGTGGCTGGAGCTAGTGTTGAGGGCTAGAGTTAGGGTTGTGGCTGGAGCTAGGTTTAAGGTTGTGGCTGGAGCTAGGTTTACAGTTGTGGCTGGAGCTATGGTTAGTTTGGATTTTGGCTGGAGTTCAGGGCTAGGGTTAAGGGTTAGGGTTGAACCAGGATGTGGACATGAAGCTAGGTTTAGGGTTAGGGGTTGAGGTTAGGTTTGAGGCTAGGGTTAGGGTTGAAGCTAGGGTTAGGGTTGAACCAGAATGTGAACATGAAGCTAGGTTTAGAGTTAGTGTTGAGGGTTGGGGTTGAAGCTAGGTTTAGGGTTGTGGTTGGAACTAGGGTTAGGGTTAGAAGTATAGTTTTCTACCCACCTTTCCAGAGATCTCGTCATAGCGGTAGAGGTCCACAGGCAGAGGAGTCTCACTGATGACAGGCTTCATACTAGCAATACGGAAGCTGTTGTCATGGTATGTGTAGTCAAACCTAGCATTCACCATCCCCTCTTCACTGAACCGGTAGATCTGCTTGTCGATCAACGGACCCATCTTACGGTAACGTATTGTACAGGAGAACCCGCCGCTCTGTAAGTTCACCATCTTCAGCACCCCAGCTGTCTCGTCGTAACCGAACGTCACCACGGTGCTGTCGTAGAGGATCTCAGCTAGCTTGACCAGCTTTCCGTACTTGTAGAGGACACGTCGGCCGGTGCCGAGGTAGTGGGTGGCCTTGGGGCGGCCGTCTTCGCTGAAGTCATGGATGATGGAGGCGTTGCTCTCTGGAGGGTTGTAGGTGTTGCGGATGTAACCGATAGAGACGTGGGTGGACATGGTGTGGCGAGCTACACTAGGCATGGTGACGGCCGTGACGCGCCCCGAGGCGTCAAACTCGAATATGTACTGTCTCTGGCTCTGCAGGAGAAGGACCATGGACTGGAGAGAGAGAAGGAGGGAGAGAAGGAGGGAGAGAGGAGGGAGAGGGAACATAAGTCATCATCATCACCAACAGCATCATTTTATGCACTTTTCACTTCTCACAACCAGCCTGTTTTTACTATCCCTGCTACAGGTGCTATGATGCACTGACCCTATCCAGGTGGCTGTAGCTCCACACAGATGATAGCAACAGTACCAGTACCAGTAACAGTATCAGTAAAAGTACCAGTACCGGTAACAGTAACAGTATCAGTTAAAGTAACAGTACCTGTACCAGTAACAGTATCAATAAAAGTACCAATACCAGTACCTGTAACAGTACCGGTAACAGTAACAGTAACGGTACCAGTACCTGTACCTGTACCAGTAACAGTACCAGTACCAGTAAAAGTACCAAACAGTGCTATGTCCTTACCTTATCCAGATAACTATAGCTCCACACCTTGCCATCTATGAACGACCGTGACAGAATACGTCCCTGAGGGTCAAACTCTGTCCTCTCGCTCATACTGCCCCTCTGCAGCCCCACCAGCTGACCCGTGGTCGAGTACGACACGTTCACCACTGCCAGGCTGCTGCTAGGCAACCACATGGCGGGCCGGCCCTGCATGTCGTACATGATGCGGAGCGTGAACTTGCGGTGGTCGTCGTAGATCTTCTCTGTCCGAGTGTTGCGGTCGAAGTCGATGGAGAGGAGGTTACGACCATGTGCCTGGAGGAAGATAGAGAGTGATGTAAGGGAAAGCCCTCATGAAATGGACAAAAATTAATGGCAACATAATGCCATTGGACGAAACATATACATGATTGCAAATAAAAAATCCAAAGATCGCGAGCGTGCTCCACCGTAAATTTTCATATTGCAAATGAACATAAAGTCAAGACCCAAAGGTCAAATTTTGATATATATATTTTTTCTTCCAAAAATACAACTTCTTCTAAAAAAGTGCTTTTATGGACCGTTTTTCGAAATCTTTTCGATGTTTTTGTTGTCAATAATACATATATAACAACCATATGAACATACCTTTGTCTTATTTTATTGAGTTGTCCATAAGGCATTTGTAATATACTATCATAGGAAGTCAAATGTCAGTGAACCATGGCCAAATGGCATAAGAAATGTCCAAATGCCATATATAAGCATTGAAAGTGCCATATCAGGATGTTATGTCCATTTGCCATATATGATCATAGGAAGTCGGTTTCCGAACCCAAAAGTCAGTGATATATATATCACCATGTTAAGCCCTGAATCAACCTAGAAAGTCTATTTATCATGTTTTATGAGAAGGAAGTCTGTCGTTTTTTAAAAGATTTTTGAAAAACGTCCAAAATAACCAGGGGTGTCCTCTATTGGTTGGTCACGGGTGGGGGGTGCTCCCTTCCTGGCCATGGACTCATTGCACCCCCCTAAAGTTATTAAAAACAATTTAAAGAATGTGCTCCTGGTAACCCGTTCCAATCACCAGGTGCACGGCTGTCCATTTACAATGTCTTACAATGGGCATTTAGCATCACGAAGTTGACATGCTCTAATATACTGCAGAAATGCCCAACTGACTGGCCCGTTGAACTCGGGATGGCCGGGAAGTTCCTCTCCATCGCTCGTTGTGTTGATTTCATCATGTCCATTTGGTGATGGTATATCCCTCATTAAAAACATTGAAAATGTACTGTTCATTTGCAATGTGTTACAATGGACATTTACCATCACGAATTTGACATGCTCTAATATACTGCAGAAATGCCCAATTGACTGGCCTGTTGAACACGGGATGGTTGGGCAGTGATAGTTGTTCCTCTCCATCGCTCATTGGTGCTTTGAGAGAGAAGTGGGAGTGGGACTGTCGTTTTTTAAAGAATTTTTGAAAAACGTCCAAAATGACCAGGGGTGCCCTCTATTGGTTGGGCACGGGTGGGGGGTGCTCCCTTCCCAGCCATGGAGCCATTGCACACCCCTAAAGGCATTAAAACCATTTCAAAAATTTACTCCTGGTAACCTGTTCCGATCACCAGGTGCACGGCTGTCCATTTGCAATTTCTTACAATGGGCATTTACCGTCATGAATTTGACATGCTCTAATATACTGCAGAAATGCCCAATTGACTAGCCCGTTGAACTCGGGATGGCCGGGCAGTGATAGTGGTTCCTCTCCATCGCACGTTGTTGTTGATTTCAGCATGTCAATTTGGTGATGGTTTATCACTGTTTAAACTTATTGCAAATGTACTGTCAATTTGCAATGGGTTTCAATGGGCATTTACCATCACGAATTTGACATGCTCTAATATACTGCAGAAATGCCCAATTGACTGACCCATTGAACTCGGGATGGCTGGGCAGTGATAGTGGTTCCTCTCCATCGCTTGTTGTGTTACTCCATCCTTGCTGTGTGTGTGTGAGTTTGTCTTGGACATCTGATGGGATAAATGACTGATTTACAGTTCATGAGGGTTGCCTAATCACACATATGAAGTTTTGGAAAGATATGACCTTTTTAACCCTTTGAAACAGCCCCTATGACCCGAATTTAAGGCACTTCCGATGGCACAGGAAGCTGAATTGACATTGTACGATTTCTCGTAAATTACGATAGATAAATGGCTGTTATTTTTTTCCTGACACTGTAGGTTCATGTACTTTGACGTGAAGCGGTCAAATTAGCGCTCTATGACCGTTTTTGACCTTTAATCCCAGAAAAGGGGCCTTAACTCAAAAAGCATTGAGGCCTCGACACCATCTTGTTTCTGGGCTAACAGCCCATTTGGCCAAACCTGTGCTCACCGAGTTTTGTCTTCAAAGTTTTTTCTGTTTAGGAGAAATGGCCATGTCACTGGTGATGTTTTGTCCATTTGCAATAACCAGCCACTCGCCATCTGGTGGAATTTTCCCAAACAGCGGAAAAATTACCAAAATTAAAAAATAAATAAAACGGAAACCAAATGTCCGAGAGACTTCCTTCGATGACTTCCCGGTAGAACCGGCCATGGGGCACGGACCGAGGCCGTTGGCCTATTTTAAAAACATTTGCGGGCATCTAGTAAGGGACCGTACATTTGCAATATGGAGATCCTCATCAATCATACTGCAAATGCCGAAGAGTGCCCTTAGGTATGTAATCTCTGTAGCCAGAGTCAGTGATGTCATCTCTGTAGCCAGTCAGTGATGTCATCTCTGTAGGCAGGTTCAGTGATGTCATCTCTGTAGCCAGAGTAGTGATGTCATCGCTGTAGCCAGAGTCAGTGATGTCATCTCTGTAGCCAGACTCCGTTATGTCATCTCTGTAGCCAGAGTCAGTGATGTCATCTCTACACACAGAGTAAGTGATGTCATCTTTACACAAAGTAACTGATGTCATCGCTACACACAGAGAAAGTGATGTCATCTCTACACATACTGTAGAGTATGTGATGTCATCGCTAATGATTAAATGATGCACAGAAAGGAAGCGAGGTCATCTCAGCTCACCCTCAGCTTTCTGCCAAACACAGTGACCTTCCCTTTGGTCTGTTCCTTGCGGAGCCGCCACTCAATGGAGTTGAGTCCGTTGTCTGTGGGTAGTGTGATGTTCCTACGGCCAATAGTAGGACTGACCGATCCGGCCAGGATGTGGGGCTCAGTGTGGAAGCTGATGCCCATCCCATTGGCATACATCACCCGCAGGGTGCCGTTGTTACACAGCTGGTAGCTGTTCCTCACCTGGTCTGTAGGGGGCGATGGGGACAAGGAGAGAGAAGGGAGTTGTCATATGAGTTGGCTCTTTTACTGGCGTCTTCCTCTGTTATGCTGAAAAAAGATAAAGTTGCAGATTAACTTCTTTGGGCTGCAAGCCCTAAGTCGGGATCAATAAAACAACAGCCAGTCCAAGTCCAGGGCGCCAAATTCAAAATATATTTTTTAGAAATATTTAACTTTCACACATTAACAAGTCCAATACAGCAAATGAAAGATAAACATCTTGTGAATCCAGCCAACATGTCCGATTTTTTAAATGTTTTACAGCGAAAACACCACGTATATTTATGTTAGCTCACCACCAAATACAAAAAAGCACAGACATTTTTCACAGCACAGGTAGCTTTCACAAAACCAACCAAACTAACCAAGAACCAACCAAACTAACCAAGAAACAACTTCATCAGATGACAGTCTTATAACATGTTATACAATAAATATATGTTTTGTTTGAAAAATGTGCATATTTGAGGTATAAATCATAGTTTTACATTGCAGCTACCATCACAAATAGCACCGAAGCAGCCAGAGTAATTACAGAGACCAACGTGAAATACCTAAATACTCATCATAAAACATTTATGAAAAATACATGGTGTACAGCAAATGAAAGACAAACATTTTGTGAATCCAGCCAATATTTCAGATGTTTTAAGTGTTTTACAGTGAAAACACAATATAGCATTATATTAGCTTACCACAATAGCCAAAAACACAACCCATTTATCAGCAGCAAAAGTTAGCGATCGCAAAAAAACAGCAAAAGATATATAATTTTTCACTAACCTTGATAAACTTCATCAGATGACAGTCCTATAACATCAGGTTATACAACACACTTATGTTTTGTTCGAAAATGTGCATATTTAGAGCTGAAATACGTGGTTATACATTGTGAAAACGTAGCAACTTTTTTCCAGAATCTCCGGATATATTTCTGACACTCACCTATTCTGACCAAATAATCTGACCATCATAAACTTTACTAAAAAATACATGTTGTACAGCAAATGATAGATACATTAGTTCTTAATGCAATCGCCGTGTTAGAATTCTAAAAATAACTTTAGTAAGACATACAGCTTACGTTATAGCGAGACAGCGCCCAAAATCTGTGCGGAAAATAATACTAAACATTTTCGGCAGAAATACGAAATAACATCATAAATGGGTCCTACTTTTGGTGAGCTTCCATCAGAATCTTGTACAAGGGGTCCTTTGTCCAGAATAATCCAGAATAATTTAGATTTAGAATGTTCTCTTCGTCTCTCGAATTAGCAAGCAAAGCTAGCCAAGTGGCGCGAAGCTGTCCATTGTCACCAAACGCAGAGAACGGAACACGCCAAAACTCCCGATAAACTTTCAATAATCTGATAAAACTATATTGAAAAAACATACTTTACGATGATATTATCACATTTATCAAATAAAATCAAAGCCGGAGATATTAGCCGTCTATAACGAAAACTTTTCAGAAGGCAATCCAGAGTTCCTTCCCGCGCCTTCCTGAACAAAGGAAACTGGGGTCATGTCATTCCAAGACCTCTCTTTTGACCTCAGATAAAGCTAGACTCCCCATTCCACCTCTCACTGCCTATTGACATCTAGTGGAAGGCGTATGAAGCATGTATAGTCATAAATGTCAAGCAAATTAATAGGGAGGCCCTGGAACAGAGCCTTGATTTCAGATTTTTCACTTTCTGACAGGAAGTTTGCTGCAAAATGAGTTTTGTTTTACTCACAGATATAATTTAAACGGTTTTAGAAACTTGAGTGTTTTCTATCCAATAGTAATAATAATATGTATATTGTACGAGCAAGAATAGAGTACGAGGCCGTTTAAATTGGGCACGATTTTTCCCAAAGTGAAAATAGCGCCCTCTATCCTTAACAGGTTTTAAATTGAAATGGATTTTTGCTGCCCTTCACAAGCAGAACTCTTTCCTTGAACAAAAAAATGAACAATTTGTCGTATGATTTGTTTGGCAACTTGTCAGTATCATTTCTGATCAGGCAATTCCACACTCAGAGTGACTCATAATGAAAGTAAATGTGCGTCTGGTTTATAGAACAGCTTGCAAGCTTGGTAAATGAATAATCTGGCAGTCTGTCATTTCAGTTTTTTCTATCCCCCACTCAACCACTCAAAAACCATGTTCCCTATAAACTATGCGTGTGCATGAGCACAATAGCCCCTAGACTGCCATGCAGAATAAATACTGTATCAGCCCACGGAGAGAAGAACGAGATTGAACTTCACTCAAATTTCTAGAGTTTTCCCTGTTAGTTTCCCTATCAAGTCTCATGTAATGTAGGCCTACATTGAGCACCACACATTGGCTGCTACTGTAGGCTGAATGATAAAACAGCTATTTCTCTGTTAAAACCTCTTTGGGCTAGGGGGCAGTATTTTGACGTCTGGATGAAAAGCGTGCCCAAAGTAGGATATGCAGATAATTGGTAGATTTGGATAGAAAACACTCGAAAGTTTCTAAAATTGTTAAAAATAATGTCTGTGAGTATAACAGAACTAATATGGCAGGAAAAACCCGAGGACAAACAATCCCCCCCAAAATAATGTTCAGTCTACCACTGTTTCCAATGGCTGTCATGTTTATTATGAGGCGAAAACCTCCCAGATTGCAGTTCCTAGGGCTGCCACTAGATGTCAACAGTCTTTAGAAAGAGTTTGAGGCTTGTTTTTGGAAAAATTAGCTAGAATTTGTAGTGGCTCCCATTTTGGCTGTAGTGTTTTCATAAGCGTGGATGAGAGCGCGTTCTTTGTTGTTTATCTCCGGTAAAGACAATAACGATTCTCCGTCTTAAATTGTATTGTTTATTTACGTATTAGGGTAGCTGAGGTTTGATTATAAACGTTGTTTGACTTGTTTGGAGAAGTTTATTGGTAACGTTTGGGATTCATTTTGTATGCATTTTGAAGGAGGGAAACCGGTGGATTATTGAATGAAGCGTGCCAGATAAACTGAGTTTTTATGGATATTAAGAAGGACTTTATCGAACTAAAGGACCATTTGTGATGTAGCTGGGATGTTTTGGAGTGCCACAGAAGAAGATCTTCAAAGGTAAGGAATATATTATATCGCTATTTCTGTCTTTCGTGGTGCACCTGCCTGGTTGAAAAATGTTTTTCATGCTTTTGTATGCGGGGCGCTGTCCTCAGATAATCGCATGGCGTGCTTTCGCCGTAAAGCCTTTTTGAAATTTGACACAGCGGCTGGATTAACAAGAAGTTAAGCTTTGTTTTGATGTATGATACTTGTATTTTCATGAATGTTAAATATTTATATTTCTGTAATTTGAATTTCGCGTTCAGCAATTTCACCGGATGTTGTCGAGGTGGGTTGCTAGCAAAACGCCTACGCCAGAAAGGTTAACATGTTATGGGATGCATTTTCTCCATTGTTTTTGATGGGCCACTCTGGTAGGTCTACATTATGATCAAATAGCCACAATAGCCTACTTGACCACTGTTAAAACCGTAACTTAAAGCAGGTACAGTCTCAGTGTTCACAGTAAACACACGCTGGAAATTGCACAGAATTTTCACAAAATTCCTGAAATTTGGTCAGTGCTGAGAGAAATTTAAGGGAACATTGCTCTTAAACATAGAGTCGGAAATTTACAAACACCTTAGCCAAATACATTTAAACTCAGTTTTTCACAATTCCTGACATTTAATCCTAGTAAAAATTCACTGTCTTAGGTCAGTTAGGATCACCACTTTATTTTAAGAATGTGAAATGTCAGAATAATAGTAGAGAGAATTATTTATTTCAGCTTTTATTTCTTTCATCCTATTCCCAATGTCGACAGTCAGTGAGAGAAGAAATGGAGTGTATAAAGTTGAAGTTGTCAGAAGTTGACATACACTCAATTAGTATTTGGTAGCATTGCCTATAAATTGTTTAACTTAGGTCAAATGTTTAGGGTAGCCTACCACAAGCTTCCCACAATAAGTTGGGTGAATTTTGGCCCATTCCTCCTGACAGAGCTGGTGTAACTGAGTCAGGTTTGTAGGTCTCCTTGCTCGCACTCACTTTTTCAGTTCTGCCCACACATTTTCTATAGGATTGAGGTCAGGGCTTTGTGATGGCCACTCCAATACCTTGACATTGTTGTCCTTAAGCCATTTTGCCACAACGTTGGAAGTATGCTTGGGGTCATTGTCCATTTGGAAGACCCATTTGCGACCAAGCTTTAACTTCCTGACTGATGTCTTGAGATGTTGTTACCTACCTCATGATGCCATCTATTTTGTGAAGTGCACCAGTCCCTCCTGCAGCAAAGCACCCCCACAACATGATGCTGCCACCCCCGTGCTTCATAGTTGGGATGGTGTTCTTCGGCTTGCAAGCCTCCCCCTTTTTCCTCCAAACATAACGATGGTCATTATGGCCAAACAGTTCTTTTTTTGTTTCATCAGACCAGAGGACATTTCTCCAAAAAGTACGATCTTTGTCCCCATGTGCAGTTGCAAACCCTAGTCTGGCTTTTTTATGACTGTTTTGGAGCAGTGGATTCTTCCTTGCTGAGCGTCCTTTCAGGTTGTGTCTATATAGGACTCGTTTTACTGTAATTATAGATACTTTTGTACCTGTTTCCTCCAGCATCTTCACAAGGTGTTTTTGCTGTTGTTCTGGGATTGATTTGCACTTTTCGCACCAAAGTACGTTCATCTCTAGGAGACAGAATGCGTCCCCTTCCTGATCGGCATGCCGGCTGCGTGGTCCCATGGTGTTTATACTTGCGTACTATTGTTTGAACGTGGTACCTTCAGGCGTTTGGAAATTGCTCCCAAGGATGAACCAGACTTGTGGAGGTCTACATTTTTTTTCTGAGGTCTTGGCTGATTTCTTTTGATTTTCCCATGATGTCAAGCAAAGAGGCACTGAGTTTGAAGGTAGGCCTTGAAATACATCCACAGGTACACCTCCAATTGAAATTATGTCAATTAGCCTATCAGAAGCTTCTAAAGCCACGACATAATTTCTGGAATTTTCCAAAGCTGTTTAAAGGCACAGTCAACTTAGTGCATGTTAACTTCTGACCCACTGGAATTGTGATACAGTGAATTATAAGTGAAATAATCTGTCTGTAAACAATTGTTTGAAAGATTACTTTTGTCATGCACAAGTAGATGTCCTAACCAACTTGCCAAAACTATAGTTTGTTAACAAGAAATTTGTGGATCATACACACACACACACACACACACACACACACACACACACACACACACACACACACATACACACACACACACACACACACACACACACACACACACACACACACACACACACACACACACACACACACACACACACACACACACACACACACACACACACACACACACACACACACACACAGTGGCTTTGATCCTCCATCACCATAAACGGCAGTAATCCATAAAGCCAATTTGTTATAAACCTCCAGGCAGCGTTTTACCAACACTTCAAACACACAGAGATGGCTTTCTGTCGACTCTGCAGTAGACTACCCTCTCACTATCGGACAAATCTCTTTGTAAAAAAAACAGAGAGAGAGAGAGAGAGAGAGCAGTGCCGAGGAAGAGAGAGACAGAGAGAGATCGGAGCAAAGCAAGCTTTCAAAACCAGTGTCTCAGCACAGCAGACCAGAACACTGTGCTGTAATACACCCAACACACACACACGGAGACACACACACACACACACACACACACACACACACACACACACACACACACACACACACACACACACACACACACACACACACACACACACACACACACACACACACACACACACACACACACACACACACAGAGACACACACACACACACACACACACACACACACACACACACACACACACACACACACACACACACACACACACACACACACACACACACACACACACACACAGAGAGAGATAGAGACAGAGGCCTTAGACAACTGATGTGTGTGCATGTCCCACCTTGCACCACGGTGTATGAGGCCTCCACAGAGGACAGGTTGGTGATCACGGTGATGTCATCGTCTCTGCTGGAGCTCTCTATGTCAATGTTGATGGAACGTTCTATCTCCCGGTGCAGACTGGTCACCATGCCAGTAGGATAGGTTACATTGGTCAGACGACCCCCACTGTCATACCTGGTGGAGAAATATAGAGGTTACTTCTCACAGTCATACCTGGTGGAGAGAGAAATATAGAGGTTACTTCTCACAGTCATACCTGGTGGAGAGAGAAATATAGAGGTTACTTCTCACAGTCATACCTGGTGGAGAGAGAAATATAGAGGTTACTTCTCACTGTCATACCTGGAGGAGAAATATAGAGGTTACTTCTCACTGTCATACCTGGTGGAGAGAGAAATATAGAGGTTACTTCTCACAGTCATACCTGGAGGAGAAATATAGAGGTTACTTCTCACAGTCATACCTGGAGGAAGAATATAGAGGTTACTTCTCACTGTCATACCTGGAGGAGAAATATAGAGGTTACTTCTCACAGTCATACCTGGAGGAGAAATATAGAGGTTACTTCTCACAGTCATACCTGGAGGAGAAATATAGAGGTTACTTCTCACTGTCATACCTGGAGGAGAGGGAAATACAGAGGTTACTTCTCACTGTCATACCTGGAGGAGAAATATAGAGGTTACTTCTCACAGTCATACCTGGTGGAGAGAGAAATATAGAGGTTACTTCTCACAGTTATACCTGGAGGAGAAATATAGAGGTTACTTCTCACAGTCATACCTGGAGGAGAAATATAGAGGTTACTTCTCACTGTCATACCTGGAGGAGAAATATAGAGGTTACTTCTCACTGTCATACCTGGAGGAGAGAGAGATATAGAGGTTACTTCTCACAGTCATACCTGGAGGAGAGAGAAATATAGAGGTTACTTCTCACTGTCATACCTAGTGGAGAGGGAAATATAGAGGTTACTTCTCACTGTCATACCTGGAGGAGACATATAGAGGTTACTTCTCACTGTCATACCTGGAGGAGAGAGAAATGTAGAGGTTACTTCTCAGTGTCATACCTGGAGGAGAAATATAGAGGTTACTTCTCGCTGTCATACCTGGAGGAGAAATATAGAGGTTACTTCTCACTGTCATACCTGGAGGAGAAATATAGAGGTTACTTCTCACTGTCATACCTGGAGGAGAGAGAGATATAGAGGTTACTTCTCACTGTCATACCTGGAGGAGAGAGAAATATAGAGGTTACTTCTCACTGTCATACCTGGTGGAGAGAGAAATTTAGAGGTTACTTCTCACTGTCATACCTGGAGGAGAAATATAGAGATTACTTCTCAGTGTCATACCTGGTGGAGAGAGAAATGTAGAGGTTACCTCTCAGTGTCATACCTGGTGGAGAGAGACATATAGAGATTACTTCTCACTGTCATACCTGGAGAAGAGAGACATATAGAGATGACTTCTTACTGTCATACCTGGAGGAGAGAGAAATGTAGAGGTTACTTCTCAGTGTCATACCTGGAGGAGAAATATAGAGGTTACTTCTCACTGTCATACCTGTAGGAGAGAGTAATGTAGACGTTACTTCTCAGTGTCATACCTGGAGGAGAGAGAGATATAGAGGTTACTTCTCACTGTCATACCTGGAGGAGAGAGAAATATAGAGGTTACTTCTCAGTGTCATACCTGGAGGAGAGAGATATATAGAGGTTACTTCTCACTGTCATACCTGGAGGAGAGAGAAATGTAGAGGTTACTTCTCAGTGTCATACCTGGTGGAGAGAGACATATAGAGATTACTTCTCACTGTCATACCTGGAGGAGAGAGACATATAGAGATTACTTTTCACTGTCATACCTGGTGGAGAGAGAGATGTAGAGGTTACTTCTCACTGTCATACCTGGTGGAGAGAGACATATAGAGATTACTTCTCACTGTCATACATGGAGGAGAAATATAGAGGTTACTTCTCACTGTCATACCTGGAGGAGAGAGAAATATAGAGATTACATCTCACTGTCATTCCTGGTGGAGAGATATAGAGGTTTCTTCTCACTGTCATACCTGGAGGAGAAATATAGAGTTTACTTCTCACTGTCATACCTGGAGGAGAAATATAGAGGTTACTTCTCACTGTCATACCTGGAGGAGAGAGAGATATAGAGGTTACTTCTCACAGTCATACCCGGAGGAGAGAGAAATATAGAGGTTACTTCTCACTGTCATACCTAGTGGAAAGAGAAATATAGAGGTTACTTCTCACTGTCATACCTGGAGGAGAAATATAGAGGTTACTTCTCAGTGTCATACCTGGTGGAGAGAGACATATAGAGGTTACTTCTCAGTGTCATACCTGGAGGAGAGAGAAATGTAGAGGTTACTTCTCAGTGTCATACCTGGAGGAGAAATATAGAGGTTACTTCTCGCTGTCATACCTGGAGGAGAAATATAGAGGTTACTTCTCACTGTCATACCTGGAGGAGAAATATAGAGGTTACTTCTCACTGTCATACCTGGAGGAGAGAGAGATATAGAGGTTACTTCTCACTGTCATACCTGGAGGAGAGAGAAATATAGAGGTTACTTCTCACTGTCATACCTGGCGGAGAGAGAAATATAGAGGTTACTTCTCACTGTCATACCTGGAGGAGAAATATAGAGGTTACTTCTCAGTGTCATACCTGGTGGAGAGAGACATATAGAGGTTACTTCTCAGTGTCATACCTGGAGGAGAGAGAAATGTAGAGGTTACTTCTCAGTGTCATACCTGGTGGAGAGAGAAATATAGAGATTACTTCTCACTGTCATACCTGGAGGAGAGAGACATATAGAGATGACTTCTTACTGTCATACCTGGAGGAGAGAGAAATGTAGAGGTTACTTCTCACTGTCATACCTGGAGGAGAAATATAGAGGTTACTTCTCACTGTCATACCTGGAGGAGAGAGACATATAGAGATGACTTCTTACTGTCATACCTGGAGGAGAGAGAAATGTAGAGGTTACTTCTCACTGTCATACCTGGAGGAGAAATATAGAGGTTACTTCTCACTGTCATACCTGGAGGAGAGAGTAATGTAGATGTTACTTCTCAGTGTCATACCTGGAGGAGAGAGAGATATAGAGGTTACTTCTCACTGTCATACCTGGAGGAGAGAGAAATATAGAGGTTCCTTCTCAGTGTCATACCTGGAGGAGAGAGAGATATAGAGGTTACTTCTCACTGTCATACCTGGAATAGAGAGAAATGTAGAGGTTACTTCTCAGTGTCATACCTGGTGGAGAGAGACATATAGAGATTACTTCTCACTGTCATACCTGGAGGAGAGAGACATATAGAGATTACTTCTCACTGTCATACCTGGAGGAGAGAGACATATAGAGATTACTTCTCACTGTCATACCTGGTGGAGAGAGAGATGTAGAGGTTACTTCTCACTGTCATACCTGGTGGAGAGAGACATATAGAGATTACTTCTCACTGTCATACCTGGAGGAGAAATATAGAGGTTACTTCTCACTGTCATACCTGGAGGAGAGAGAAATATAGAGATTACATCTCACTGTCATTCCTGGTGGAGAGATATAGAGGTTTCTTCTCACTGTCATACCTGGAGGAGAAATATAGAGGTTACTTCTCACTGTCATACCTGGAGGAGAAATATAGAGGTTACTTCTCAGTGTCATACCTGGAGGAGAGAGACAAATATAAGTTACTTCTCACTGTCCAATCTGAGAAGATGGGGACAACTAGTGACAAAATGTAGTTATTCAATAATTTTATCAACACTGCTCACACGCGTCAATGAGCATCTGCGTAGCCAGGCGCTAAAGTAGAACTTGGTTCTATTTGTGACGCTTGAAGAGCTGCAAGTCCCGCCTCTCCCATCTCCTCATTGGTTTTAGGAGCATATACCACGTGTGTGATTGAATGATGAACTGAGGTCCACACTCCAGTCCAGTGTGTAGTGGTAATGCACCTTAAAATTGGTTGCCAACCACCATATAAAGTCCACAGAAGAAGAAGATCAAAGGAGAAGAGATTACTAGAAACAAACTTTACCCTTTTATCTGTGGATTAATTGTCAGAGTAGAGGACCTTGTGCATTTCAGGTAAAATTAAAACACTATGTTTATTTACCAGGACAAATTAGCTAGCAACAGCAAGCTAGCTAGCTAAATTGCCATGAATGTTTAATGCTTTTCGACGTGTCTCCTCTCCTTTCCTCTCCTCTCCTCTCCTCTCCTCTCCTCTCCTCTCCTCTCCTCTCCTCTCCTCTCCTCTCCTCTCCTCTCCTCTCCTCTCCTCTCCTCTCACAGTTTACAGAGGAGTACTGGGAATAGCTGGTCTCTGCGGATTTCTCTTAACATGGCAGATATCGGAACAGCAAAAACTGTGTGTGTGTGTGTGTGTGTGTGTGCAGTGACAAAAGCAAACCACTATGGACCTCTAACATCTGTCAGTTCTGTGAGCTCTGACTGAAGCAAACTCGAGGGTGCAGTGACAGAAGTTAACTCCAGGGGGCAGCAGTGGGCTGTGAACAAATCCTAGCTACAGTAGCTGTGTGCTAGGCAATGCAGCTATGAGACCCTGAGTTCCGCTGTAGTTTCCACTTTTGACAGATGCATAAAAAAACACTCCCACTCACTGGTAGAAGGTGGTCCATCCGGTCTCGTCAGCCTTGGTGGCCAGTAGTCCTGTACTCCCAGAGTACCCAAGTAGGGCCACCTCCTGTCCCTGTGCTGAGACACTCTTCAGCCCCCCAGCAGGGTCCAAACCCAGGGTCACCACCTGGTTCTCTGGCAGTAACACCAGCCTGAGGAGGCCAGAACTCCCCCCCTGGCCCAGACCCTCCCTTCTCACCCTGACAGTGTTGTTGCAGTTGTCCACCACCGTGGCTAGCTCTCTGTCCGGCCCGTAGGTGAAGTTATATAACGGTTCTCCCGTGACCAGACTCACGGTCTGTAGATGTTGACCGTCACCGTTGAACACGTAAAGCTCCTGTTCCCGTGGAGACGCAACTTCGTATTGTCCCATCATCGATCCTGATCCCGAGGCGGATGGGCCGGGCCGATTGGCTCGCACGGCTCTGATGCGTATGTTGTTAAGATCGGCGATGAAAAGCGTTCCGTCGGGTGAGACGGCGAGCGAGGCGGGGCAGTTGAGGCCGGCATCGGACGCATAACCGTCGTCGCCATGGAAACAGTTGCAGTTAACGTCATTCTTGCAGTCGCAGTCCGACGAGGTGCCGGCTAGCAGAGAGATCTCGCCGTTAGTGGACACCTGAGTTAGAGGGAAGGGGAGAAAGACAACAAACAAGAAAGAGAGGAAACACAGAAGGTTTTAGAATAGAGATGGAGGAAAGAAAAGTAAAGTTTCAAGTTTTAATGTCACGTACAGTGAAATGCCTTTCTTACGAGCTCTAAACCCAACAAAGCAGTAAGGTGAAGTTACTTTTTTTAATGTAAAAATGAACCTGTGTTGTCATACCTGTCTGACGCGGTTGATTTTCTTCTCGTCCGTCTCAGCGATGTAGAGAACTCCGGTGTAAGACAGGGCGATGGCTGTAGCACTCTCCAACGCAGCGTGGATGGCAAGCTTACTCAGGCTGTAGTCTATACCTGGAACCTGACAATGCATGGGCCGCCCTGCTATGATGCTCACCTGGGGGCGATAATGTTATGTTATTTAAGATAATAATACATATATGATAATAGCATCATGATATCGTGTATATCACAATAACCGCTTGTATCGCAATAACTGATTACATTGTAATAACTGATTATATGGTGGTAACTGATTATATGGTGATAACTGCTTACATGGTGATGACTGATTATATGGTGATAAATGATTATATCGTGTCAGTTGTTTATATTAC
>NC_074693.1:9962082-10009582 GCF_029448725.1 Salvelinus fontinalis
AGTTTGGTGTCAAAGTGTTCTTCTTTTTGATGCAGGCTTCATCACGTGTTATCATCCTAACTTCAGCTGTAATCTGGTTTATAACCTCCTTCTGCTTCTGCCCTGCTTTACTTTCACTACTAGACCGACAATTAGTTTCATCGTCAGTGTTCTGATATAAAAAAGGAAAGATGTCACTACTACATTCACTACTAGATCATTATTTTCCAGCATTTCATTGGTGTAGTACAGACGCATCAGCTCCATCACCCTTCCTTCCTAGTTACACTTTGGAGCTCATGGGGGTACTGTCTGGGGCTTAGCCTTCAAGGTTTGGAAGATCTGTGTGTGTGTGTGTCTGTTTCTCTGCTCCTCACCTTTGGGGCTCATCAGTGTCGCCTCAGTAGCTTTGCCTCCATCCCCACAGCGCTCATCGAAGGGCAGACACTGCTCTCCCGTCCCAGCAACCACCTCTGCGCTGTCCGACAGCAGTCGCCCGCCAGTCAGCAAGCGCACACGGTAGATATGCCGCGAATTGGTATCCGAGATCAACAACGCTCCTGTTACCGGGTCAATGGCCAGGAAGTACTTATGAGTGGGGTTGTTACTGTAGGAGGAAGAGAGAACAATAAAGTTATTGGAATTTGAATTAGATTGGATAAAAACAACTAAGATTAAATCAATATTTCCCAGGGGCAATTTAACAATCTTTGTGATTAAAGTAACTCTAAATTACTGCTATTAGCTTGGAATTTCTAATTTAACCGAGGAGTGAAGCATCTTACCTGTGTCTGAAATCTTTGTTCCTTCAAAGGATAAGAAGACAGAAAAAACAACACAGAACAAATGTTAATGTGGTGTGTCTGAGGGAACAACAGAACGACAGAGAGAGTTAGCAGTGGAGCGGTGGAGGAACAACAGAATGACAGAGAGAGTTAGCAGTAGAGGAACAACAGAACGACAGAGAGAGTTAGCAGTGGAGGAACAACAGAACGACAGAGAGAGTTAGCAGTGGAGCGGAGGAGGAACAACAGAAAGACAGAGAGAGTTAGCAGTGGAGCGGAGGAGGAACAACAGAATGACAGAGAGAGTTAGCAGTGGAGTGGTGGAGGAACAACAGAATGACAGAGAGAGTTAGCAGTGGAGGAACAACAGAATGACAGAGAGAGTTAGCAGTGGAGTGGTGAAGGGAACAACAGAATGACAGAGAGAGAGTTAGCAGTGGAGGAGCAACAGAATGACAGAGAGAGTTAGCAGTGGAGGAACAACAGAATGACAGAGAGAGTTAGCAGTGGAGGAACAACAGAATGACAGAGAGAGAGTTAGCAGTGGAGTGGTGGAGGAACAACAGAATGACAGAGAGAGTTAGCAGTGGAGCGGTGGAGGAACAACTGAATGACAGAGAGAGTTAGCAGTGGAGGAACAACAGAATGACAGAGAGAGAGTTAGCAGTGGAGCGGTGGAGGAACAACAGAATGACAGAGAGAGTTAGCAGTGGAGGAACAACAGAATGACAGAGAGAGTTAGCAGTGGAGCGGTGGAGGAAAAACAGAATGACAGAGAGAGTTAGCAGTGGAGCGGAGGAGGAACATCAGAATGACAGAGAGAGTTAGCAGTGGAGCGGAGGAGGAACATCAGAATGACAGAGAGAGTTAGCAGTGGAGGAACAACAGAATGACAGAGAGAGTTAGCAGTGGAGCGGTGGAGGAACAACAGAATGACAGAGAGAGTTAGCAGTGGAGCGGAGGAGGAACATCAGAATGACAGAGAGAGTTAGCAGTGGAGCGGAGGAGGAACATCAGAATGACAGAGAGAGTTAGCAGTGGAGGAACAACAGAACGACAGAGAGAGTTGGCAGTGGAGTGGTGGAGGAACAACAGAATGACAGAGAGAGTTAGCAGTGGAGCGGTGGAGGAACAACAGAATGACAGAGAGAGTTAGCAGTGGAGCGGTGGAGGAACAACAGAATGACAGAGAGAGAGTTAGCAGTGGAGCGGTGGAGGAACAACAGAATGACAGAGAGAGTTTGCAGTGGAGGAACAACAGAACGACAGAGAGAGTTAGCAGTGGAGGAACAACTGAATGACAGAGAGAGTTAGCAGTGGAGCGGAGGAGGAACAGCAGAACGACAGAGAGAGTTAGCAGTGGAGGAACAACAGAACGACAGAGAGAGTTAGCAGTGGAGCGGTGGAGGAACAACAGAACGACAGAGAGAGTTAGCAGTGGAGCGGAGGAGGAACAACAGAACGACAGAGAGAGTTAGCAGTGGAGCGGTGGAGGAACAACAGAATGACAGAGAGAGTTAGCAGTGGAGGAACAACAGAATGACAGAGAGAGTTAGCAGTGGAGTGGTGAAGGGAACAACAGAATGACAGAGAGAGAGTTAGCAGTGGAGCGGTGGAGGAACAACAGAATGACAGAGAGAGTTAGCAGTGGAGCGGTGGAGGAACAACAGAATGACAGAGAGAGAGTTAGCAGTGGAGCGGTGGAGGAACAACAGAATGACAGAGAGAGAGTTAGCAGTGGAGCGGTGGAGGAACAACAGAATGACAGAGAGAGAGTTAGCAGTGGAGCGGTGGAGGAACAACAGAACGACAGAGAGAGTTAGCAGTGGAGCGGTGGAGGAACAACAGAATGACAGAGAGAGTTAGCAGTGGAGTGGTGAAGGGAACAACAGAATGACAGAGAGAGAGTTAGCAGTGGAGCGGAGGAGGAACAACAGAACGACAGAGAGAGTTAGCAGTGGAGCGGTGGAGGAACAACAGAATGACAGAGAGAGTTAGCAGTGGAGGAACAACAGAATGACAGAGAGAGTTAGCAGTGGAGTGGTGAAGGGAACAACAGAATGACAGAGAGAGAGTTAGCAGTGGAGCGGTGGAGGAACAACAGAATGACAGAGAGAGTTAGCAGTGGAGGAACAACAGAATGACAGAGAGAGTTAGCAGTGGAGTGGTGAAGGGAACAACAGAATGACAGAGAGAGAGTTAGCAGTGGAGCGGTGGAGGAACAACAGAATGACAGAGAGAGTTAGCAGTGGAGGAACAACAGAACGACAGAGAGAGTTAGCAGTGGAGGAACAACAGAACGACAGAGAGAGTTAGCAGTGGAGCGGAGGAGGAACAACAGAACGACAGAGAGAGTTAGCAGTGGAGTGGTGAAGGAACAACAGAATGACAGAGAGAGTTAGCAGTGGAGCGGTGGAGGAACAACAGAACAACAGAGAGGTTTAGCAGTGGAGGAACAACAGAACGACAGAGAGAGTTAGCAGTGGAGCGGAGGAGGAACAACAGAACGACAGAGAGAGTTAGCAGTGGAGCGGAGGAGGAACAACAGAATGACAGAGAGAGAGTTAGCAGTGCAGCGGTGGAGGAACAACAGAATGACAGAGAGAGTTAGCAGTGGAGGAACAACAGAACGACAGAGAGAGTTAGCAGTGGAGGAACAACAGAATGACAGAGAGAGAGTTAGCAGTGGAGCGGAGGAGGAACAACAGAACGACAGAGAGAGTTAGCAGTGGAGCGGAGGAGGAACAACAGAACGACAGAGAGAGTTAGCAGTGGAGCGGAGGAGGAACAACAGAACGACAGAGAGAGTTAGCAGTGGAGGAACAACAGAATGACAGAGAGAGTTAGCAGTGGAGCGGAGGAGGAACAACAGAACGACAGAGAGAGTTAGCAGTGGAGCGGAGGAGGAACAACAGAACGACAGAGAAAGTTAGCAGTGGAGCGGTGGAGGAACAACAGAATAACAGAGAGAGTTAGCAGTGGAGCGGAGGAGGAAAAACAGAACGACAGAGAGAGTTAGCAGTGGAGGAACAACAGAATGACAGAGAGAGTTAGCAGTGGAGGAACAACAGAATGACAGAGAAAGTTAGCAGTGGAGTGGTGGAGGAACAACAGAATGACAGAGAGAGTTAGCAGTGGAGTGGTGGAGGAACAACAGAATGACAGAGAGAGTTAGCAGTGGAGGAACAACAGAACGACAGAGAGAGTTAGCAGTGGAGTGGTGGAGGAACAACAGAATGACAGAGAGAGTTAGCAGTGGAGGAACAACAGAACGACAGAGAGAGTTAGCAGTGGAGTGGTGGAGGAACAACAGAATGACAGAGAGAGTTAGCAGTGGAGCGGAGGAGGAACATCAGAATGACAGAGAGAGTTAGCAGTGGAGCGGTGGAGGAACAACAGAACGACAGAGAGAGTTAGCAGTGGAGCGGTGGAGGAACAACAGAATGACAGAGAGAGTTAGCAGTGGAGGAACAACAGAATGACAGAGAGAGTTAGCAGTGGAGGAACAACAGAATGACAGAGAGAGTTAGCAGTGGAGGAACAACAGAATGACAGAGAGAGTTAGCAGTGGAGCGGTGGAGGCACAACAGAATGACAGAGAGAGTTAGCAGTGGAGTGGTGGAGGAACAACAGAATGACAGAGAGAGTTAGCAGTGGAGCGGTGGAGGAACAACAGAATGACAGAGAGAGTTAGCAGTGGAGGAACAACAGAATGACAGAGAGAGTTAGCAGTGGAGGAACAACAGAATGACAGAGAGAGTTAGCAGTGGAGGAACAACAGAACGACAGAGAGAGAGTTAGCAGTGGAGCGGTGGAGGAACAACAGAACGACAGAGTTAGCAGTGGAGTGGTGAAGGGAACAGCATAGTTAAATATGGATAAAAACACCCAGGAGATATAAGAACTAGTGCAGTGTATAATTCTACTTCAATCACACTGTCCCCCGAGCCCTCCCTGCTTTCATTACAACCTCACTGAATCTCATCCAACATGGTCTATATCCTACACACTATTCCTATCCTCTGTCCTCTCCCTCCTCCTCTCCTCTTTTCCTTCACTCCTCCTCTCCTCTCCCCCTCCCCTCCTCCCTCACTTCTCCTCCTCTTCTCCCCCTCTCATTCCCTTTCCTCCATCTCCCCTCCTCCCTCCAGTCCCACTCTCTTCCTCCTCTCCTCTCCCCCTCCCCTCCTCCCTCACTTCTCCTACTCTTCTCCCCCTCTCATTCCCTTTCCTCCATCACCCCTCCTCCCACCAGTCCCACTCTCTTCCTCTCTCCTTTACCTTTTCTCTCCCCATCTCCTCCCACCTCATCCCACTCCTCTCCTCTCCCAACCTGACTTCTCCCCCATCTTCTTCTCTTCTCCCTCCATACCTCAGTTCCAGTATGCCCGTGGTATTGAGCGAGGGGTAGACCCTGCGTATGAAGTTCAGGTCTCCCACATAGAGGCTCCCGTCGATCCCTGTTGCCAGGGCTACAGGTGCCAGTAGCTTGTTGCTGTCGGCGAGGCCGTTACAGCTGGGACAGGAGATAGAACGTCGACGTCCGTTCCCCATTACACTGCTGATCACAGGGGGCTGCTCTGACACAAACACGTTCTCACCACTACCCTTATGGAGGATACCTGGACAGGACGAAGGGAGGGAGGGAGGGAGGGATGAATTCATTCCTTTTGTTTGAGAAAAACCCCCACATACTATTAATTCTGCCAAATTAAATGTGTGTATGTGATGTTGAGAAGATGGTGTGTGTGTGTATTGAGATGACGGTGTGTGTTTGTATTGAGATGGCGGTGTGTGTTTGTATTGAGATGACGGTGTGTGTTTGTATTGAGATGACGGTGTGTGTTTGTATTGAGATGACGGTGTGTGTTTGTATTGAGATGACGGTGTGTGTGTGTGTGTGTGTATTGAGATGACGGTGTGTGTGTGTGTGTGTGTGTGTGTAAAGTGTTGGCCTCTATTTCATGAGCTGAAATGAAAGATCCCAGAAGTTTGGGAAAAATACTTTTTGAACGGTCATCCAACTCGGAATTTCAAGTCAGGAACTCAGGCCTCTTTCTAGAGCTCTGACCTGGAGACCACTGAAGTCATGATTCAACTTTGTTTTCCCCAGAGTTCCCAGTTGTCTTGAAAGCTCCATAAATCCAGAGAATTCCAGACTTTGATGACAAAGTTTGATGACAACATTTTCCCACCGGACCACCGCTCCACCTTCCTGTTCAAGTGAGCACAGCACAACCAGATGAGTCCAAACATGTCTTGTATGCTGCTGCATAAATGATGTAATATGCCCGGTCCAATAGGTCCACCACTGAAGACCGAGGCCCAATAGGTTCACCACTGTACTAACCTGTCACACGCTGAATGCCTAGGTTCAATAGGTGTACCACTGTGCAAACTTGTCTATAATAGATAGAAAGAATTACAATTTCATCCTGTCTCCCCTTTACTAATAGTGAGCTCTCAACTTTCCAAAAATTTCCCTCACTCTTTCCTACCAGCGAGTCAAGGAAATTGGACAGAGTTTGAGGATATTTTTCAATTAAAGCGAATGACAGTAATGTTATAAGTAAAGTAGGAATTCCAGGTTTCAATAGGCCATAAGATATCCAGGTTTCAATAGGCCATAAGATATCCAGGTTTCAATAGGCCATAAGATATCCAGGTTTCAATAGGCCATAAGATATCCAGGTTTCAATAGGCCATAAGATATCCAGGTTTCAATAGGCCATAAGATATCCAGGTTTCAATAGGCCATAAGATATCCAGGTTTCAATAGGCCATAAGATATCCAGGTTTCAAAAAAGGAGTATGTTTGACATTGTTTTGGTGTTTTTATACGCTGACTGAAAGAAACTGATAATTATGAGTTGTTTAGTCTGTTGGCCTCGGCTGGTCTGTGTAAGAATTATGTGTCTTCACTGTCTGAGAGTGAGTCAAGACCGAGTCAAGAACGAGTAAAAATGTATCTGACACTGACACCGAGACAAGACCGAAACACCCTATGTGGGGTGTGTGGGGCGAGTGGTCGCGTTTGCATTCGCTCTGCATTCGCTCTGCAGGTAGTATAACTTTTATAACTTTTCATTACATTTCATTATAGTACAACGATTTAATTTGTCCAACCTTAGCAATTTCTTCTTAACTAGCTACATAGCCGTCTGTGTATCAAAGATAACTGCGTAATTATCGTATTTCGTCGTCTCGTTGTCCACTGCTATCTGCCCAGCAGCTAGCAAACGTCCACCGTCTACCGAATAGTAGTATAACTTTTCATTACATTTCATTATAGTACAACGGTCTGATTTTCATTTTCATTACAGTACAACGGTTCGATTTGTTTGATCTTAGCTAGCTACATACCCGTCTTTTTATCAAACATAATTGCGTCGTTATTGAGGTTCGCTAGCGAGCTATTTTCGTTGAAAATTAACGCAACGTAGCCAACACTGCTAGCTAGCCAGCTTGCCACCGAAGAGCATTGTAGAAACGATTACAATACAACGGAACGACTTGTTTTGTGTAGTGTTAGCTAGCTACATAGTTTTCTTTGCTAGCTTTGTATCTAAGATAATTGTGTAACTTTGAGTAATTATCGGTTAGCTAGCCAGCTAGTTTCGCCTGCCGCGCTGCCGTCCTCCTACCTAGCCAACACTGCTAGCTAACACTGCTAGCTAGCCAACTTCTACCGAATAGCAGCACTGTAGAAGCTTACATTACAACGGAACGACTTGATTAGCGTAGTGTTAGCTAGTTGTCTTTGCTGTCCTTGAATCCATGATAATTGTGTAGTTTAGAGAAACTTAGAGAAACTGTCGAGGTCACCTAGCCAGCTTCACTTTCAACAACGCAGCTACTGCTAGCCAGGCTACTTCACCAGCCAGCAGTACTATATCATTTTAGTCAATAAGATTTTTAATTTTATTGATTTTTTGCTACGTAAGCTTAACTTTCTGAACATTCGAGACGTGTAGCCCACTTGTCATTCTAATCTCCTTTGCTTTAGCGTAGCCTCTTCTGTAGCCTGTCAAATATGTGTCTGTCTATCCCTGTTCTCTCCTCTCTGCACAGACCATACAAACGCCTCACACCGCGTGGCCGCGCCCACCCTAACCTGGTGGTCCCAGCCCGCACGACCCACGTGGAGTTCCAGGTCTCCGGTAGCCTCTGGAACTGCCGATCCGCGGCCAACAAGGCAGAGCTCATCTCAGCCTATGCGTCCCTCCAGTCCCTCGACTTCTTGGCACTGACGGAAACATGGCTCACCACAGATAACACTGCTACTCCTACTGCTCTCTCTTCGTCTGCCCACGTGTTCTCGCACACCCCGAGAGCTTCTGGTCAGCGGGGTGGTGGCACCGGGATCCTCATCTCTCCCAAGTGGTCATTCTCTCTTTCTCCCCTTACCCATCTGTCTATCGCCTCCTTTGAATTCCATGCTGTCACAGTTACCAGCCCTTTCAAGCTTAACATCCTTATCATTTATCGCCCTCCAGGTTCCCTTGGAGAGTTCATCAATGAGCTTGATGCCTTGATAAGCTCCTTTCCTGAGGACGGCTCACCTCTCACAGTTCTGGGTGACTTTAACCTCCCCATGTCTACCTTTGACTCATTCCTCTCCGCCTCCTTCTTTCCACTCCTCTCCTCTTTTGACCTCACCCTCTCACCTTCCCCCCCTACTCACAAGGCAGGCAATACGCTTGACCTCATCTTTACTAGATGCTGTTCTTCCACTAACCTCATTGCAACTCCCCTCCAAGTCTCCGACCACTACCTTGTATCCTTTTCCCTCTCGCTCTCATCCAACACTTCCCACACTGCCCCTACTCGGATGGTATCGCGCCGTCCCAACCTTCGCTCTCTCTCCCCCGCTACTCTCTCCTCTTCCATCCTATCATCTCTTCCCTCTGCCCAAACCTTCTCCAACCTATCTCCTGATTCTGCCTCCTCAACCCTCCTCTCCTCCCTTTCTGCATCCTTTGACTCTCTATGTCCCCTATCCTCCAGGCCGGCTCGGTCCTCCCCTCCCGCTCCGTGGCTCGACGACTCATTGCGAGCTCACAGAACAGGGCTCCGGGCAGCCGAGCGGAAATGGAGGAAAACTCGCCTCCCTGCGGACCTGGCATCCTTTCACTCCCTCCTCTCTACATTTTCCTCTTCTGTCTCTGCTGCTAAAGCCACTTTCTACCACTCTAAATTCCAAGCATCTGCCTCTAACCCTAGGAAGCTCTTTGCCACCTTCTCCTCCCTCCTGAATCCTCCTCCCCCTCCCCCCCCCCTCCTCCCTCTCTGCAGACGACTTCGTCAACCATTTTGAAAAGAAGGTCGACGACATCCGATCCTCGTTTGCTAAGTCAAACGACACCGCTGGTTCTGCTCACACTGCCCTACCCTGTGCTTTGACCTCTTTCTCTCCTCTCTCTCCAGATGAAATCTCGCGTCTTGTGACGGCCGGCCGCCCAACAACCTGCCCGCTTGACCCTATCCCCTCCTCTCTTCTCCAGACCATTTCCGGAGACCTTCTCCCTTACCTCACCTCGCTCATCAACTCATCCCTGACCGCTGGCTACGTCCCTTCCGTCTTCAAGAGAGCGAGAGTTGCACCCCTTCTGAAAAAACCTACACTCGATCCCTCCGATGTCAACAACTACAGACCAGTATCCCTTCTTTCTTTTCTCTCCAAAACTCTTGAACGTGCCGTCCTTGGCCAGCTCTCCTGCTATCTCTCTCAGAATGACCTTCTTGATCCAAATCAGTCAGGTTTCAAGACTAGTCACTCAACTGAGACTGCTCTTCTCTGTATCACGGAGGCGCTCCGCACTGCTAAAGCTAACTCTCTTTCCTCTGCTCTCATCCTTCTAGACCTATCGGCTGCCTTCGATACTGTGAACCATCAGATCCTCCTCTCCACCCTCTCCGAGTTGGGCATCTCCGGCGCGGCCCACGCTTGGATTGCGTCCTACCTGACAGGTCGCTCCTACCAGGTGGCGTGGCGAGAATCTGTCTCCTCACCACGCGCTCTCACCACTGGTGTCCCCCAGGGCTCTGTTCTAGGCCCTCTCCTATTCTCGCTATACACCAAGTCACTTGGCTCTGTCATAACCTCACACGGTCTCTCCTATCATTGCTATGCAGACGACACACAACTAATCTTCTCCTTTCCCCCTTCTGATGACCAGGTGGCGAATCGCATCTCTGCATGTCTGGCAGACATATCAGTGTGGATGACGGATCACCACCTCAAGCTGAACCTCGGCAAGACGGAGCTGCTCTTCCTCCCGGGGAAGGACTGCCCGTTCCATGATCTCGCCATCACGGTTGACAACTCCATTGTGTCCTCCTCCCAGAGCGCTAAGAACCTTGGCGTGATCCTGGACAACACCCTGTCGTTCTCAACTAACATCAAGGCGGTGGCCCGTTCCTGTAGGTTCATGCTCTACAACATCCGCAGAGTACGACCCTGCCTCACACAGGAAGCGGCGCAGGTCCTAATCCAGGCACTTGTCATCTCCCGTCTGGATTACTGCAACTCGCTGTTGGCTGGGCTCCCTGCCTGTGCCATCAAACCCCTACAACTCATCCAGAACGCCGCAGCCCGTCTGGTGTTCAACCTTCCCAAGTTCTCTCACGTCACCCCGCTCCTCCGCTCTCTCCACTGGCTTCCAGTTGAAGCTCGCATCCGCTACAAGACCATGGTGCTTGCCTACGGAGCTGTGAGGGGAACGGCACCTCAGTACCTTCAGGCTCTGATCAGGCCCTACACCCAAACAAGGGCACTGCGTTCATCCACCTCTGGCCTGCTCGCCTCCCTACCACTGAGGAAGTACAGTTCCCGCTCAGCCCAGTCAAAACTGTTCGCTGCTCTGGCACCCCAATGGTGGAACAAACTCCCTCACGACGCCAGGACAGCGGAGTCAATCACCACCTTCCGGAGACACCTGAAACCCCACCTCTTCAAGGAATACCTAGGATAGGATAAAGCAATCCTTCTGCCCCCCCCCCCCCCTTAAAAGATTTAGATGCACTATTGTAAAGTGGCTGTTCCACTGGATGTCATTAGGTGAATGCACCAATTTGTAAGTCGCTCTGGATAAGAGCGTCTGCTAAATGACTTAAATGTAAATGTAAATGTAAATGTCTCGAGACTGGTCTTGAGTATTACAACACTGCCAACCCGGCGTCACAACCACAGGCCACGTGTAACCACCCCAGCCCAGGACCTCCACATCCAGCTTCTTCACCTGCTGGAATGTCTGAGACCTGCCACTTGACAGCTGATCAAACTGAGGAGTATTTCTTTCTGTAAGGCTGGGCCTGGCTCTACAGTGAGTGGGCCTGGCTCCCAATTGGGTGGGCCTATGCCCCTGCCCAGTCATGTGAAATCCATAGATTAGGCCCTAATTAATTTATTGCAATTGACTGATTTCCTTATATGAACAGTAACTCAGTAAAACTGTTGAAATTGTTGCATGTTGCGTTTATATTGTGTTCAGTATACATGTACAGTATATTTAAACTACGTTTATATTGTGTTCAGTGTACATGTACAGTATATTTAAACTACGTTTATATTGTGTTCAGTGTACATGTACAGTATATTTAAACTACGTTTATATTGTGTTCAGTGTACATGTACAGTATATTTAAACTACGTTTATATTGTGTTCAGTGTACATGTACAGTATATTTAAACTACGTTTATATTGTGTTCAGTGTACATGTACAGTATATTTAAACATACTGCTGCGTGTGTTGAGGATATGGTGTTTATCCAGAGACCAGCCTCCCAGATTAGAAGGGTCCAGTTCAAAGCCCTGAAGTACTACTGTCCTCTTCTCCCATTGGATCAGACTGGCACATGACTCATACTCATACCCCACCGACACTATGGAGAGAGAGCGAGGGGGAGAGAGAGGGGGGAGAGGGGGAGAGAGCATGAGAGGGGAGAAAGAGAGGGAGAGAAAGAGGGGGGGAGAGAGAGAGGGGAGAGAGAAAGAGAGAGGCGGAGAAAGACAGAGAGAGAAAGAGGGGGGAGAGGGGGGGAGAAAGAGAGAGAGAGGGGGGAGAGGGGGAGAGAGATGGGGGAGAAAGAGAGAGAGATGGGAGAGAGAGAGAGAGAGGGGAGAGGAGAGAGAAAGAGAGAGGGGGAGAAAGAGAGAGGGGAGGAGAAAGAGAGAGAGAGCGAGAGGGGGAAAGGAGAGAGAGGGGAGAGAGAAAGAGATAGGGGGAGAGGAGAGGGGGAGAGAGATGGGGAGAAAGAGAGAGGGGGGAGAAAGAGAGAGAGAGAGAGCAAGAGGGGAGAGGAGAGGGGGGGAAGAGAGAGGAGGGAGAAAGAGAGAGAGGGGGGAGTGATAAAGAGAGAGATAGAGGGGGAGAGAGGGAGAGAGGGGGAGAGGAGAGGGGGAGAGAGATGGGAGAGAAAGAGAGAGAGATGGGGGAGAGAGAGAGGGGAGAGGAGAGGAGAGAGAAAGAGAGAGGGGGAGAAAGAGAGAGGGGGGAGAGAGAGGGGGAGAGCGAGAGGTGGAGAGGAGAGGGGGGGGGGAAGAGAGAGAGGGGGGAGGAGAGGAGAGAGAAAGAGAGAGGGGGAGAAAGAGAGAGGGGGGAGAGAGAGGGGGAGAGGAGAGGAGAGAGGAGAGGGGGGGAGAAAGAGAGAGAGGGGGGAGAGAGAGGGGGAGAGAGAGGGGGAGAAAGAGAGAGATAGAGGGGGGAGTGATAAAGAGAGCGATAGAGAGAGATAGAGGGGGGAGAGAGAGGGGGGGGGAATGATAAAGAGAGAGAGAGATTGGGGAGAGAGGGGGGGCAGAAAGAGAGAGGTGGGAGAAAGAGAGAGGGGGAGAGAAGGACAGAGAGAGAGAGGGGGGTGAGAGGGGGGAGAAAGAGAGAGAGCGATGGGGAGAGGAGAGGGGGACAAGAGGGGGTGACAAAGAGAGAGAGAGAGGAGGAGAGGGGGGACAAAGAGAGCGAGAGAGAAGGGAGACAAGGGAGAGAATGAGAGAGAGAGAGAGTGGGAGAGGGAGGGCAGGGGGAGAAAGAAAGGAAAGTTTGAGTGAGAGAAAATATAGTTAATAAACAAAGTATTATGGAGACAAGCAACTCTTTTATGCTCAGGACAAACAACCAGACAGACATCAGACAGACAAACAGACAGACAACCAGACAGACAAACAGACAGACACCAGACAGACAAACAGACAGACAACCAGACAGACAAATAGACAGACAGTAACAAAGTAAAGTGAGCTGCAGTTCCATGTATAATTGTTATATTTACAGCTATAGCTACCCAAGAGCTAACCCACATACAGGAAGTATGAGTCCAATAATGGTAGCATAGCTTTTATTCTTTAGCACCCCTGTCTAGACCAGACCAGACCTGTCCAGACCAGACCTGTCCAGACCAGACCAGTCCAGACCAGACCTGACCTGTACAGACCAGTCCACACCAGACATGTCCAGACCAGTCCAGACCACACCAGACCTGTCCAGACCTGTCCAGACCAGGCAAGACCTGTCCAGACCTGTCTAGACCAGACCAGACCTGTCCAGACCAGACCTTTCCAGACCAGACCTTACCTGACCAAACCTGTTCAGGCCAGACCTGTCCAAACTAGACCTGTCCAGACTAGACCTGTCCAGACTAGACCTGTCCAGACTAGACCAGACCTGTCCAGACCAGACCTGATCAAACCATACCTGTCCAGACTAGACCTGTCCAGAATAGACTTGTCCAGACCAGACCTGTTCAGACCTGACCTGTCCAGACCAGACCTGTCCAGACTAGACCTGTCCAGACTAGACCTGTCCAGACCTGACCTGTTCAGACCAGACCTGTCCAGACTAGATCTGTCCAGACCAGACCTGTCCAGACCTGACCTATTCAGACCAGACCTGTCCAAACTAGACTTGTCCAGACCAGACCTGACCAGACCTGTCCAGACCTGACCTGTCCAGACCTGTCCAGACTAGACCTGTCCAGACCAGACCTGTCCAGACCTGACCTGTCCAGACCAGACCTGTCCAGACCTGTCCAGACCAGACCTGTCCAGACCTGTCCAGACTAGACCAGACTACACCTGTCCAGACCTGTCCAGACTAGACCAGACCACACCTGTCCAGACCTGTCTAGACTAGACCAGACCTGTCCAGACTAGACTTGTCCAGACCAGACCTGTTCTCCTCTGATCCCACTTACACTTCGTTAAGCCCATAACCCAATTAACATCGTGGGTGTTCACTGTCCCAACAGACAGTTCTGTGACAGATCAATTTCTCTCCCATTATGCAACAGTGTTGAAATGTTGTCATATCACCAACGCTTGATTGGCATAAAAACACATATTAGTTGAAGGCAGCTAGCTGCTGTAGGGACTGCAAATATAGGTGCATTGGCCCCTTCAAAATATATCTATTCAAAGTAAAGTAACGTTGGTTATCTAATGAATCAGCTACATTGGAGGGCCGGTACACTCTTGTCTGTTCTAAGAGATGACAGACTTGACACTCTAAGCCCTGGGTGGCATTTAAACTCTCCTCTCCTCCTGTCACTCAGACGTAACCACGGCAGCTGTAACCGTGGTGAAGGGTTATTAGCTGTCAAGCAGAGTTAGCAGTTAGTGAAGCGAGTTGGGGGCCTCGGCACCCTCAGAGCTATTACTGCTCATAGACAGACACACATGGACACATACGCACGCACACACACACTCTGTCTATACACACTCACCGACAGCTTCCGACAGCCCGTAGACTCTCTGTCCATAGGCATCTGTTTTATCCCAAATGTAGGTGTAGGCCAGGTTGGGCGAGGCGTGGAACCACTTCTGGAAGAGATGTCCCTCCACAGCCACCATCAGATGGACTTTGAGCAGGCCCAGAGACACCATGGCTGGGGTCATGGTCACCTTCAGCAGGCTGTGGTAGCCAGACGTCCTGGAGCTCAGGTAGCACAGCTTCAGACTGGTCCCTGGAACATCTATCATCTCATGGAGCACCTGCAGAAAGGGAGAGAAGGATGAGAGGAGAGGAGAGGAAAGAGCTTTAGACTGGCACCTGGAACATCTATCATTTCATGGAGCACCAGGAGAGAGAGAGAGAAAGAGAGAGAGAGAGAGAGAGAGAGAGAGAGAGAGAGAGAGAGAGAGAGAGAGAGAGAGAGAGAGAGAGAGAGAGAGAGAGAGAGAAAAAGCTTATTCTACTTTCCCCAACGCACAAGTGGTTATCTCTTCCCTGCTACCATGAAAATACTTCCACCCTGCTACCATACAGTGGGTAAACGCAGGTATTTCCCCTGACTGTGTCTCAAAACCAAATGTTTACCTGGCCCACCACTCCACCCTGGACTTGAACAGCCTTTACGACCAGGTCCACCTATACAAGGCAGCAGTACCCATCTTCGCCCGGACCCTAAAGGACATCACTCTCAAATGCAGCCCCAACACTTCACACAGGAGCAACAGATCAATAGACACCCTGCCCAGACCAGCGAGACACTCTCCCAGACCAGCGAGACACTCTCCCAGACCAGCGAGACACTCTCCCAGACCAGCGAGACACTCTACCAGACCAGCGAGACACTCTCCCAGACCAGCGAGACACTCTCCCAGACCAGCGAGACACTCTCCCAGACCAGCGAGACACTCTCCCAGACCAGCGAGACACTCTCCCAGACCAGCGAGACACTCTCCCAGACCAGCGAGACACTCTCCCAAAACACTGCGTTTATGTTACGTGTTTGTTTTGTCTTCGTCCCCGTGCCTTTACACGACACGTCGTAACTTGGGCTGAATAAAAAACCCTATTACTCATTCCTGCGTCTGTCTCCCTAATCCATTTATACCAACGTGACATGAAGTCGTAAAATTGGCTGTAGAAAATCTTTACTGTATATTTGACCTCTCAGCTTCCCTATCAAATCAAAAAAATTCTAACAGAAAATGAACAAAAATGACAAATGGTTTGATGAAGAATGTAAAAACCTAAGAAAGAAATTGAGAAAGCTGTCCAACCAAAAACATAGAGACCCAGAAAACCTGAGTCTACGCCTTCTCTATGGTGAATCACTAAAACAATACAGAAATACACTACGGAAAAAGAAGGAACAGCACATCAGAAGTCAGCTCAATGTAAGTGAAGAATCCATAGACTCTACCCACTTCTGGGAAAATTGTAAAACACTAAACAAACAACAACACAAATAATTATCTATCCAAAATGGAGATGTATGGATAAACCATTTCTCCAATCTTTTGGCACTATAACAAAGAACAAAGAGCAAAGCATATACATGATGAAATAAAAATCTTAGAATCAACTATTAAAGACTACCAGAACCCACTGGATTCTCCAATTACCTTGAATGAACTACAGAACAAAATAATAACCCTCCAACCCAAAAAGGCATGTGGTGTTGATGGTATCCTCAATGAAATGATCAAATATACAGACAACTATATATACAGATATACAAATATACAAATATACAGACAATTGGCTATACTAAAACTCTTTAACATCATCCTCAGCTCTGACATCTTCTCCAATATTTGGAACCAAGGACTGATCACCCCAGTCCACAAAAGTGGAGACAAATTTGACACCAATAACTACTGTGGGATATGCGTCAATAGCAACCTTGGGAAAATCCTCTGCATTATCATTAACCTGTTGGGGATGGGGGCGCTGTTTAGACTATTTATGCTAATTGGGTAATTTTTGAAACGGCTTCCCACAAAATCCTTGATCGTACAATATGCATATTATTATTATTATTGGATAGAAAACAGTCTATAGTTTCTATAGGAGTTGAAATTTTGTCTCTAAGTGGAACAGAGCCCATTCTACAGCAATTTCCCTGACATGGAGTCAGATTTGAGAAATGTTGGCCACTGTTCTGAAGTCAGTTAAAAGGGCACTGTCATTGCTATGACTATACGGACACTTCTTACGTCTTCCCCTGGATGCCTTTACGTGATGACAATTCCAATGGGGTCGATTGCGCGTTCACAGGCACTACAAATGAAAAAACCCTGAGGCTAGTCATTCTTTTGGAGCTGCGTCATGCGCCTAGAGGACACCGGCCCGCACCTGTTCCAAGCGTTAGTTTAGCCTGTTATATTTCTCCGGTCATCTTTTCACTCGTTATAGGAGTTAAAAACATCATAAGGTAGTTAATTTAAAGCGTTTTATAGCAATTTATATCCGTTTAGTGCGATTTTGGGACATTTATTTTTGAAACGATGTGAATAGTTGGGCACGCTTTTCAGTTCATCCCGAACGCAGTTGGCATTTCCACATGGCAAGAGGACAGCTTTCCACCAAAAGACGCTTACTCCCAAGAAAGGATCCTTTGCCCAAGATACTGATGGAAGAACAGCTCAAGGTAGGACATTTTTATTATGATAAATCGTGTTTCTGTCGAAACATTTTAGTGGCTTAGGACGCCATGTTTTTTGACGTAGCTTCGCTTGGCGCAAACTGTATTGAAAAGTAAGGATAAATTAAAAAATGTAATTCCGCAATTGTATTAAGAATTAAATTGTCTATCAATCCCTGTCCACCCTATATTTTTTAGTCACGTTTATGAGTATTTATGTATAAGAGTAGATCACTGTCTAAGTGGCGCAAGGACATATTCTGACCAGCTGAGTTACATTTCACATTGTCTAACCATGATTTTGGTGGCTAAATATAAACGTTTTCGATCAAACTCTATATGCATTGTGTAATATGATGTTACAGGAGTGTCATCTGAAGAATTCTGAGAAGGTTAGTGAAAAAATTAATATATTTTTGGCGATGTTGACGTTATCGCTCACTTTGGCTAGAATCAATGCTGGGCTGCTATGTGCTATGTGCTATGCTAATATAACGATTTATTGTGTTTTCGCTGTAAGACACTTAGAAAATCTGAAATATTGTCTGTATTCACAGGATCTGTGTCTTTCGATTCGTGTATGCTGTGTATTTTTACGAAATGTTTGATGATTAGTAAGTAGGTAAACACGTTGCTCAATGTAGTTTTTCTATTCCATTTGTGACGGTGGGTGCAATTGTAACCTATGCCATCTACCTGAAATATGCACTTTTTTCTAACAAAACCTATCCCATACCATAAATATGTTATCAGACTGTCATCTGATGAGTTTTTTTGTTGGTTAGGGGCTATAAATATCTTAGTTTAGCCGAATTGGTGATGGCTACTGGTGTTGGTGGACAAATAAAAGATGGTGGATTATGCTAATGTGTTTTTAGGTAATAGATGTACATCTTTACATATTGTGTCTTCCCTGTAAAACATTTTAAAAATCGGACATGTTGACTGGATTCACAAGATCTGTGTCTTTCATTAGCTGTATTGGACTTTAATGTGTGAAAGTTAAATATTTAAAAAAAATATTTTTTTTGAATTTCGCGGCACTGGTTTTTCAGTGGGGGGGGGGGGGGGGGGGTGTGCCGCTAGCGCCACGCTGATCCTAGACAGGTTAACAGCAGACTCGTACATTTCCTCAGTAAAAACAATGTACTGAGAAAATGTCAAATTGGCTTTTTAACAAATTATCGTACAACAGACCACGTATTCAACCTGCACACCCTAATTGACAAACAAACAAACCAAAACAAAGGCAAAGTCTTGTTGGTTTAAAAAAAGCCTTCAAATCACTATGGCATGAGGGTCTGCTATACAAATTGATGGAAAGTGGTATTGGGGGAAAAACACATGACATAAAATTCATGAACACAAACAAGTGTGCGGTTAAAATTGGTGAAAAAGGGCACTAGAACAGTCTGCAGCATCCGGCCTCACCCTACTAGAACCTGAAGTCAAATGTCTACTATTTGCTGATGATCTGGTGCTTCTGTCACCAACCAAGGTACCCTGTGTCACAGTTTCATTGCTCCAGACCACCACAAGAGGGAGTTTGAGCACTCATTATGCATTTGGGTCCCAATGTTTTTATATGACCTATCATATCGAGTGGTTCCAATGACGAATTTTGATGCGAGCCACCCGTGCCTGGTGGCGTTCTTCAACAAAGATGGCTGACAAAACATTACGGTGGAACCAAATGTAAGTAGTTGTAACGTCATAACGAGTCAAGCAAAACATTTGCAATTGAGATGAATATGTTAGTTAATGTAGAGACAATCGTTTGTGCATATTTTTTTGTCATAAAGTTAATTTCTACTTAGCAAGTTATCTGACTAGCTAACATTAGCCAGCTAGCTAGTGTTAGTATAATTAATTTGTAATTTGTGTTGTTTAATGTTTTAGGGACTCCTGAGAAAACCAGCAAACCAGGCTGTCTTCTTGTGAATCAGTGGATGTAAAGAATCTAGCTAGCTAAAGCATTTACTGAAAATGTAATGTACAATTGTGTTAGCTTGCCTTGCAATGCAGCTGGAGTAACATAGCTAGCTAACTATTTATTTTCTTATTGTGTAGTGAAGGATAAAAATAACTGCATGCCTTTATTGTGCCAAGGATGCAAGTCCTATATACTGTAGTTATTACCATGCATGAGATTCCCACATTGTAGCCTGTACATTGAATATATTCACTGATCATGTACTCTTCCTTGGCAAATAAAAGTGCGGTTCAGGTATGAACTCTGAGACATTCTTTTTCAGTCATATCAAACTCCATTATTTGAATGATGCTCTGTCTGCATGTATGTATTACAATTATACACTTCAGTGTTTACCACTCCTGCTCTTGGAACATCCATGATTACACATTGTAACTATGCAATAGACTAGAAACATGATTGATTTGTAATTCATAAAAACAGAAACAAAAACTATGCATATTTAACTCCCTTCATCTGCATTAATCTGACACAGGATATTATTTCAATGAGATACTTAATTTCAACCAGTGGAGAATGTGAAACGCTTTATTGAAAGAAGTTCATTATCCAGGTGTTCGAAATACATAAATGCATTATAATTATGCTAATTGGTAATATTATATTATAAATACAAGTTCAATCTGTACTTCAATGCACATATTGTGTGTATTATAAAACGAGGAAGAAAGACGAGGTGGGGAGAGAGGTGTAGAAGACAGAAAGGGAAAGAGGTAAGAACAGCGGCAGACAGCATATGATTCATGAATTACAGTGCTACCCTAATATTCTCTCAGTTCATCACAATTGCGGTGTCTCCTAACCAGACTTGGGCCCCCAGTTGGCCCAATGGTTATCTTAAGAGCGGGTGAGGTGGCGATGACGGGACTGGCTTCCTCTCTCACATCAAAACATACCTGCAGACGAGTGATAGATGGATAGAGAGAGCATGATTAAGAATTGTTTTTTATATTCTAACACGGTCAGTCAACATAATCAGGAGGTGAAACGCAAAACTGACCTTGGATCATTAACTCTGGGACTACTACATCTCTGTCTGTATTTGAATGTAAAGTATCTCTTTAATAATACTTCCTGTTGACCCGACCAAGTGACATCTCACCTATGATCATGTGCCCACTGTGTCAGCCAGTTCAGACGGGGGAGGGGTTCACCAAAACAGCTGATAAAACCTAGCGGATTTAGGGAGAAGGGGGAGAGGGATGAAGTGAAGAGAGACTTATTGTGTGTGGTCTCACCTGGTGTCCACACTAAGTGGCTACAGAGTACCGCTGAAAAACGGACACATGAGGACAAACAATAGAAGATAATGTCAATAGAAGATACTGTATGTGACAGAGACACCTATCGGAGTGTACTTGAAACATTTAAATATAGAGGGCTATGTGTCTCACCACTTGGGCTTTGCAAGGCTAACCCCCAGGGAAATCATGACTTGGCAGCAACAGATAGTCCAGTGAAAATGGCTGTGTTTATGTGGTGTAAATCGGAAAATCTTAAGTTTTTTAAAATTAATGCATGTGAGACAGGTTCCATGTACAACAAGACAGGCGGAGATGGAGAAAAATAACACAACAGTTTAATTACCTCTGGTTATGGACACTTTTGCCAGCAATAAAGCTTCCACGGCCTGTTCCTCGGACAGTGAACATCTGGCAATATCTAGATTTTCGACCCCTTGATCAGCTCGCTCTCTGAAAGTAAAGAAAACAGCTTATTTTGTATAGATATGAAAATAATAACTAAGATATGACCATTCAATCTAAAGCAGCATATGCCACTTTTAGGATCTGTAAATACAGCCCAGTGCTGCTCACCTGAGATGCCATCTTTGTAGGTGTCCACTTTGACTTCCTTTGTGTCGGTAAGAAGTTGCATTCAGAACAATTATTTTTGATTGAAAATAAAAAAGGTTTTGCTCTCGACAAAAAGACACAAATGTACCTCCATAGCATATAACAATTTGCCTGTGAATAACCACACCGCCATACAAACGGGCTACTGTATGCAGAATTCTTGACACACAACTGAAGATGCTGCCATATCCTGCCAGCACGCCCACAAGCGAGCCACTCAGGAGCAGAATGATGACACGTGGAAGAGGGAAAGGAATGAGATGGGAACAGCAATTTGTTGCAAGCTGGGGAGAAGGGCTAATAGCGGAACAACAGACTATTCAACCTTTACTAAAGAATAGTCTAATTGCCGAGCAAGGTGTGAAAATCCCCCCTCCTATCACAGAACAGGTTTGCCCTAACGACCAAGGGGTAGCTTGTTACCTTACACGTTATGTTGGCTGACAATTTGTTAGATACGCTGTCCTTACGAACCACATAGCATATCATTACAGCAGTATGTACCGGTATGTTAGCTAGCTACCTAACACTAGTAGTTATACATCAAACTTGCCAGTATATTAACTATAGGTTATCTAACTACCCAACGTTTATTGACTTGATCCTTCCCGTCATTCTTAGCTTAGCTAAATGGTATAGTCATTGTGCTTTCTCAATGGACATTTGTGTTCTTTCGTAAATTCGCTCTGGCTATCTATAGGCTGGACAATAGAACGAGTCAAAATTCACCCAAGGCTGAAAAACGGCTTCAGAACCTTGGCTAAACTGGAACACTAGCGTGAGCCCGAAGCAAATTAATGGAATTGAACGTTCGCAAAGCCTGTTTTGACTGGAGTGATGCTTAGAATTCCATTAAAAAAAGTAATTTTTATTTTACCACTACAATCTGTTCGTCGGACGAAACTGGAAAAAAACAACTTATGTAGAAAGTAAACATCTGGACCTCGATGGTGTCAACTGTGCTTATGGCTGCGTACTGAAAAAGTAGGGAAAAAATTTACTTCTGACTATTTCTGGTCTAGCAATCGATGACAAATGCCTCTCCATTAGAAAACAATGGGGGTAGCTCAGCGTTCCAAGGGCAAAAAGTATTTTGGGGCTAGCATTTGATGACAACTGAGATAGCTGCCCAGGCTTACATAATTAGAAAGAGGAGATTCTCATAATTAAAATGGCGTCCGACTTGAAAAAAATCGAAATATACACTTTGCGAGATATTTGCCGAAATAGACAGACATGCCTATATTTCCCCCATAGGAAACAATGGGCAGAGTTCCAATATTATTTTTGTTGTTTACATTTTGTTGTTTACATTTGAACTATAAAACAACGTGAGCAGGTCTCATTGCCAACAATAGCGAAGCAGGCATTGTGACGTTGAACAATAAGCTGGGAATAGAACATTCGGAAGGCGAGCTGGTGCCACGGTGCTCAGTAGAACTAAAGGGAGCTGGTGCTCAATATAACTAATAGGAGATGGCAGGGTGAAAAATGCACTAAAATAAGGCCTGTTGTTTCACGCTTACTTTAAAACGATGGCAAGCAGCTGGGAAATATGGTCATATTATGAAACTGGGCTCCACGGCGGATGCAATGAACTAGTTATCAGAAAATAACGTTGCTAAAATTTTTATGTGTCCAGCTTACTATCTACACGGAATTCAGAGCACTCTCGTCTTAGTGTACCAGAGCGCAGAATAATTACTTTACGAGCGCTCAACACCCGTTGAATATGGCCGGTTTCAGTAAATGTCAGAAGAAAAGCGTAATTAAATTGTTTCCGGCAGCACATTCACAGTCATCAGCGCTCTGGTTAACTTTTCTAGGGTAGGGGGCAGCATTCTGAATTTTGGATGAAAAGCATGCCCAAATTAAACTGCCTGCTTCTTGGGCCCAGAAGATATGATATGCATATAACTGGTAGATTTGGATAGAAAACACTCTAAAGTTTCCAAAACTGTTAAAATAGTGTCTGTGAGTATAACATAACTGATTTGGCAGGTGAAAACCTGAGAAAAATCCATTCGGGAAGTCGTTTTTTGTTTTTTTTTGTAGTTTTCTATTCAATGCCATTACAGTATCCATTGACTTAGGACTCAAATTGCAGTTCCTATGCCTTCCACTAGATGTCAACAGTCTGTAGAAATTGTTTCAGGCTTGTATTCTGAAAAATGAGGAAGTAAGAGCAGTCTGAATGAGTGGACCCTAAAGTGTCACAGAGCTTTTTCATGCGCGAGACCGAGAGAGTGCCTTTCTTGTTTACCTTTTACATTGACGACGTTATTGTCCGGTTTAAATATTATCGATTATTTAGGCTTTTGGATATAAATAACAAAAGGAACATTTATTGAGTAAATGAATGTCTGCTGAGTGCAACCATATGAAGATCATCAAAGGTAAGGGATTAATTTTATCTCTATTTCCGTCTTGTGTAACTCTTCTACTTGGCTGGTTACTGTTTGTAATGATTTGTCTGCTGGGCTATGTTCTCAAATAATCGTAAGGTATGCTTTCGCCGTAAAGCATTTTTTAAAATCTGACACCGTGGTTGGATTCACAAGAAGTTCATCTTTAAACCTATGTAAAATTTGTTTTGTTTTCTGAATTTTTATAATGAGTATTTCTGTATTTGAATTTGGCGCCCAGCAGTTTCACTGGCTGTTGAAGAGGTGGGACGCTAACGTCTCACGTACCCAAGAGAGGTTAACAAGAAAACTGCTTTACCAGCTCTGCTAAGGTGAGTAAAATGGTCAGAGTGGTCTCATTTGTGTCTGGAAGTAGCTAGCCAATGTCAGCTTGGGTGCTTGACTGCCGTTGTAAGGCCAGAATGCTCAAATCAACCCTCGGCCTGAACGTCCAGTGTGCGCCCCGAGAGTGAAACGGTCGGAATTTACAAACTGACAATCTGACAATGCTCTGAATTTATGAGTATCATGTTGTACAGCTCCATATTTTCTGTTCCATCCTAACGGAAACCCAGAGGTTTTTTCATATTTCATGGAGTAGAAACACCATAATATTAATCATAATATTAATCAAATTAATGAAGCAAGTACCGGTCAAAGGTTTGGACACACCTACTCATTCCAGGATTTTTCTTTATTTTTACTATTTTCTACATTGTAGAATAATAGTGAAGACATCAAAATTATGAAATAACACTGGTCTCCCGTGTGCCCTGCATTCTGTAGTACCGACATGGCCTCCTCTCCCTTATGTAAGGATTTAGGCACTTTTCCATGTTTACTACAGCATGTATTGTAGACCACACAGTAGCCTAATAAACAAATAACCACATTTCGTTTATAAAATAAAGATAAAAAATACTCTTTCAAAATGCAGATGTTGATTTAGTTATGGATTATGGAATAAAAATCACTGATTTACAGAAATATTGGAACAAAGTTGTCTAATGAAGGCAAACAATTTAGAATCCTCCAATCCTGTAGCCCACTCCCAACCGTCATGTTGTACAGCGCCATATTATCCATCCTAACGGAAACGCCATAATATTAATCAAATTAATTAAGCCAAATTTCTTAAAATCAATCCCATATACTATGATATTACAAAAAAGGTTTTAAATTCTCTGTTAACCTGTTGAGGATGGGGGCGCTGTTGTCACTATTTATGCTAATCGTGTAATTTTTGAAACGGCTTCCCACAAAATTCTTGATCGTACAATATGCATATTATTATTATTATTGGATAGAAAACAGTCTATAGTTTCTATAGGAGTTGAAATTTTGTCTCTAAGTGGAACAGAACCCATTCTACAGCAATTTCCCTGACATGGAGTCAGATTTCAGAAATGTTGGCCCCTGATCTGGAGTCAGTTAAAAGGTCACAGTTATTGCTATGAGTATACGGACACTGCTTACGTCTTCCCCTGGATGCCTTTACGTGATGACGATTTGAATGGGGTCGATTGCGCGTTCACAGGCACTATAAATTAAAAAACCCTGTAGCTAGGAACTCTTTTCTTGCTGCGTAATGCGCCTGGAGGACATCGACCCGCACTTGTTCCAAGCATTAGTGGAGGGAGTAATATTACTCTGGTCATGTTTCTACTCGTTATGGGAGTTAAAAACATCATAAGGTAGTTAATTTAAAGCGTTTTATAGCAATTTATATCCGTTTAGTGCGATTTTGGGACATTTATTTCTGAAACGCTGTGAATTGCTGGGCACGCTTCCAGTTCATCCCGAACGCAGTTGGCATTTCCACATGGCAAGAGGACAGCTTTCCACCAAAAGACGATTAGACCCAAGAAAGGATCCTTTGCCCAAGATACTGATGGAAGAACAGCTCAAAGTAGGACATTTTTATTATGATAAATCGTGTTTCTGTCGAAAAATGTTAGTGGCTTAGGACGCCATGTTTTTTGACGTAGCTTCGCTTGGCGCAAATTGTATTGAAAAGTAAGGATAATTTAAAAAATGTAATTCCGCGATTGTATTAAGAATTAAATTGTCTATCAATCCCTGTCCACCCTATATTTTTTAGTCACGTTTATGAGTATTTATGTATAAGAGTAGATCACTGTCTAATATGGCGCACGGACATTTTCTCACCAGCTGGGCTACATTTCACATTGTCTAACCATGATTTTGGTGGCTAAATATAAACATTTTCGATCAAACTCTATATGGATTGTGTAATATGATGTTACAGGAGTGTCATCTGAAGAATTCTGAGAAGGTTAGTGAAAAAATTAATATATTTTGGCGATGTTGACGTTATCGCCCACTTTGGCTAGAATCAATGCTGGGCTGCTATGTGCTATGTGCTATGCTAATATAACGATTTATTGTGTTTTCGCTGTAAGACACTTAGAAAATCTGAAATATTGTCTGTATTCACAGGATCTGTGTCTTTCGATTAGTGTATGCTGTGTATTTTTACGAAATGTTTGATGATTAGTAAGTAGGTAAACACGTTGCTCTATGTAGTTTTTCTAGTCCATTTGTGACGGTGGGTGCAATTGTAACCTATGCCATCTACCTGAAATATGCACATTTTTCTAACAAAACCTATCCCATACCATAAATATGTTATCAGACTGTCATCTGATGAGTTTTTTTGTTGGTTAGGGGCTATAAATATCTTAGTTTAGCCGAATTGGTGATGGCTACTGGTGTTGGTGGACAAATAAAAGATGGTGGATTATGCTAATGTGTTTTTAGGTAATAGATGTACATCTTTACATATTGTGTCTTCCCTGTAAAACATTTTAAAAATCGGACATGTTGGCTGGATTCACAAGATCTGTGTCTTTCATTAGCTGTATTGGACTTTAATGTGTGAAAGTTAAATATTTAAAAAAAATATTTTTTTTGAATTTCGCGGCTCTGCCTTTTCAGTGGGGGTGGGGGGGGAGTGCCGCTACCGGCACCCTCATCCTAGACAGGTTAATGCCAATATGGAATATTCTCAAATGCTTCTCGAAGATGGCCTCTGGTGGTCAAACTAGCAATAACTTGCAGTAACAGAAAAAATGGCTGAGAATTAAATGACTTGCCACAGAACGCTGCAGCAGCACACAAAGCAGGCCGCAACTTTTAAAGGACGAACCACTGTATCTTGGCCTAAACATCAGCGCCACAGGTCACTTCCACAAAGCTGTGAACGATCTGAGAGACAAGGCAAGAAGGGCATTCTATGCTGTTAGGTTCTAATTTTGAGAAAATAACTAGGGTGACCAGACGTCCCCGTTTTCTGGGGACAGTCCCCATTTTTGGTGGCCTGTCTCCGGCTGGAGCTGTCCCCAGAAATGTCCCCGTTTGTAACTGTGCGTTAAAAACAGACCGCAAAGTGAAATATTTTACTTGGCAAGAAATACCGGGCAGCAGAGCCTACCGGTTGACGTCTGAATCGCGTTGTGCTTGTTTAGGCCAACAGAGGGGGCTGCTCGCTATAGCAGCTTCATTCACTCTTCTTCTACTAACTACTTGCTCGCAATAGTTTTAGAGAAAACTGCTGTGAAAAACTCGGCCAGAAGTTAGCAAGTGTCAAGTGAATCCACAAAATCACCACAAACTTATTTTCAAGCCAGGTAAGTTACAATCCTTTGAGATACTAGCTAGTGATGTTATAATGTCACAATGTATTATATAGATGGATGATCTGCTCTATAAGGTTTTAAGTGGGTCATGCTAGCTAACGTTAGCTATGTAGACTAAGTTAGCTAGCTAGGTTAGCTAGCTACTGTTATGGTTGCTAGGTTAAAAAACGTTCACATGTAAACATGCAGTGGATGGTCTATTTTGAAAACATGATTATATTGAATGAATGCACAATTAATTATGAGAATATTTTTGTAGATTACAATTTTAATGATTTGGCATTATAATAATTAGTGTGAAAATATATTTAGAAATGTTCATGGGTAACATTAGCATAATGTTTTCTGTTATGGAGTGGAGAGGAAGGAGAGGAGGAAGACTGGATAGGAAGCAGAGTGAGATAGAGGAGGAAAGGTAAAGATATGATTACAGAGCCTGCCAATTTATTATTCCAAACAATGTTTTTGAGATAAAATACAAAAATGAGGCAAGCAATGTTAACCAAAGTATTTGATCTAATCGTATACTATTTATTAATACAGATTGGAGAGAAAGGAGAAGGAAAAATTAAGGGAGTAAAAAGAGTGAAGCAAGGAGATTGTAGAAGAGTGAGGTGGAAAGGTGAAGAGAAGGAAAGGAAGACGAGTGAAGAAAAGAGGAGAAGAAAAAGTTAAGAGAGTCAGAAGAGTGACACAAGGAGAGTGAAGAAGAGCAGACAGAGGAGGAACAATGACTCTTTCCAAGAAACGGAAATGCACTTTTTATGAAAAACATGATGAGAAAATTTCCATTAGTAAGCTCAGGTCACGACGATAGAATGGTTCACTGCACCCTTTGTAATTCCTCTTATTCAATTGGCAGCCGGAGAAGAACGGCAGTGGTAGAACATCAACAGACGAAAAAGCATAAAGCCTCTCTGATTGGCCGTGTTGGTATGCCCTCTGTCACCACATTCTTCAAGAAGGTTGAGCCTCTCCAAGAAGAATATGGTTTAGCTGTGCAGGAGGGTGTCTTAGTTACAGATCTCTGGGCTGTACAGCACAACTGACACCGAAGAGTTATGAGCCAAAGTTTACATGTGTTAGGACAAAATGTGACGCCACAGTGAGTAACGTGTTAGCACCATGTGCTAGGACAAAATGTGACGCCATAGTGAGTAACGTGTTAGCACCATGTGCTAGGACAAAATGTGACGCCATAGTGAGTAACGTGTTAGCACCATGTGCCAGGACTAAATGTGACGCCATAGTGAGTAACGTGTTAGCACCATGTGCCAGGACTAAATGTGACGCCACAGTGAGTAACGTGTTAGCAACATGTGCCAGGACAAAATGTAACGCCACAGTGAGTAACGTGTTAGCACCATGTGCTAGGACAAAATGTGACGCCACAGTGAGTAACGTGTTAGCACCATGTGCTAGGACAAAATGTGACACCATAGTGAGTAACGTGTTAGCACCATGTGCTAGGACAAAATGTGACGCCACGGTGAGTAACGTGTTAGCACCATGTGCCAGGACAAAATGTGACGCCACAGTGAGTAATGTGTTAGCACCATGTGCAGGACAAAATGTGACGCCATAGTGAGTAATGTGTTAGCAACATGTGCTAGGACAAAATGTGACGCCACAGTGAGCAACGTGTTAGCACCATGTGCAGGACAAAATGTGACGCCACAGTGAGTAATGTGTTAGCAACATGTGCTAGGACAAAATGTGACGCCACAGTGAGTAACGTGTTAGCACCATGTGCAGGACAAAATGTGACGCCACAGTGAGTAATGTGTTAGCAACATGTGCTAGGACAAAATGTGACGCCACAGTGAGCAACGTGTTAGCACCATGTGCCAGGACAAAATGTGACGCCATAGTGAGTAACGTGTTAGCAACATGTGCCAGGACTAAATGTGACGCCACGGTGAGTAACGTGTTAGCACCATGTGCCAGGACAAAATGTGACGCCACAGTGAGTAATGTGTTAGCACCATGTGCAGGACAAAATGTGACGCCACAGTGAGTAATGTGTTAGCAACATGTGCTAGGACAAAATGTGACGCCACAGTGAGCAACGTGTTAGCACCATGTGCAGGACAAAATGTGACGCCACAGTGAGTAATGTGTTAGCAACATGTGCTAGGACAAAATGTGACGCCACAGTGAGCAACGTGTTAGCACCATGTGCCAGGACAAAATGTGACGCCATAGTGAGTAACGTGTTAGCACCATGTGCCAGGACTAAATGTGACGCCACAGTGAGTAACGTGTTAGCACCATGTGCTAGGACAAAATGTGACGCCACAGTGAGTAACGTGTTAGCACCATTTGCTAGGACAAAATGTGACGCCACAGTGAGTAACGTGTTAGCACCATGTGCAGGACAAAATGTGACGCCACAGTGAGTAACGTGTTAGCAACATGTGCTAGGACTAAATGTGACGCCACAGTGAGTAACGTGTTAGCAACATGTGCTAGGACTAAATGTGACGCCATAGTGAGTAACGTGTTAGCACCATGTGCTAGGACTAAATGTGACGCCACAGTGAGTAACGTGTTAGCAACATGTGCTAGGACTAAATGTGACGCCACAGTGAGTAACGTGTTAGCAACATGTGCTAGGACTAAATGTGACGCCACAGTGAGTAACGTGTTAGCAACATGTGCTAGGACTAAATGTGACGCCACAGTGAGTAACGTGTTAGCAACATGTGCTAGGACTAAATGTGACGCCACAGTGAGTAACGTGTTAGCACCATGTGCTAGGACTAAATGTGACGCCACAGTGAGTAACGTGTTAGCACCATGTGCCAGGACAAAATGTGACGCCACAGTGAGTAACGTGTTAGCACCATGTGCCAGGACAAAATGTGACGCCATAGTGAGTAACGTGTTAGCACCATGTGCCAGGACAAAATGTGACGCCACAGTGAGTAACGTGTTAGCACCATGTGCCAGGACAAAATGTGACGCCATAGTGAGTAACGTGTTAGCACCATGTGCCAGGACAAAATGTGACGCCACAGTGAGTAACGTGTTAGCACCATGTGCCAGGACAAAATGTGACGCCATAGCGAGTAACGTGTTAGCACCATGTGCCAGGACAAAATGTGACGCCACAGTGAGTAACGTGTTAGCAACATGTGCCAGGACTAAATGTGACGCCACAGTGAGTAACGTGTTAGCACCATGTGCTAGGACAAAATGTGACGCCACAGTGAGTAACGTGTTAGCACCATGTGCTAGGACAAAATGTGACAACATAGTGAGTAACGTGTTAGCACCATGTGCTAGGACAAAATGTGACGCCACAGTGAGTAACGTGTTAGCACCATGTGCCAGGACAAAATGTGACTCCACAGTGAGTAATGTGTTAGCACCATGTGCAGGACAAAATGTGACGCCACAGTGAGTAATGTGTTAGCACCATGTGCCAGGACTAAATGTGACGCCACAGTGAGTAACGTGTTAGCACCATGTGCTAGGACTAAATGTGACGCCACAGTGAGTAACGTGTTAGCACCATGTGCTAGGACAAAATGTGACGCCACAGTGAGTAACGTGTTAGCACCATGTGCAGGACAAAATGTGACGCCACAGTGAGTAACGTGTTAGCAACATGTGCTAGGACTAAATGTGACGCCACAGTGAGTAACGTGTTAGCAACATGTGCTAGGACTAAATGTGACGCCACAGTGAGTAACGTGTTAGCACCATGTGCTAGGACAAAATGTGACGCCACAGTGAGTAACGTGTTAGCACCATGTGCAGGACAAAATGTGACGCCACAGTGAGTAACGTGTTAGCAACATGTGCTAGGACTAAATGTGACGCCACAGTGAGTAACGTGTTAGCAACATGTGCTAGGACTAAATGTGACGCCACAGTGAGTAACGTGTTAGCACCATGTGCTAGGACTAAATGTGACGCCACAGTGAGTAACGTGTTAGCAACATGTGCTAGGACTAAATGTGACGCCACAGTGAGTAACGTGTTAGCAACATGTGCTAGGACTAAATGTGACGCCATAGTGAGTAACGTGTTAGCAACATGTGCTAGGACTAAATGTGACGCCACAGTGAGTAACGTGTTAGCAACATGTGCTAGGACTAAATGTGACGCCACAGTGAGTAACGTGTTAGCAACATGTGCTAGGACTAAATGTGACGCCACAGTGAGTAACGTGTTAGCACCATGTGCTAGGACTAAATGTGACCTCACAGTGAGTAACGTGTTAGCACCATGTGCCAGGACAAAATGTGACGCCACAGTGAGTAACGTGTTAGCACCATGTGCCAGGACAAAATGTGACGCCATAGTGAGTAACGTGTTAGCACCATGTGCCAGGACAAAATGTGACGCCACAGTGAGTAACGTGTTAGCACCATGTGCCAGGACAAAATGTGACGCCATAGTGAGTAACGTGTTAGCACCATGTGCCAGGACAAAATGTGACGCCACAGTGAGTAACGTGTTAGCACCATGTGCTAGGACAAAATGTGACGCCATAGTGAGTAACGTGTTCGCACCATGTGCCAGGACAAAATGTGACGCCACAGTGAGTAACGTGTTCGCACCATGTGCCAGGACAAAATGTGACGCCACAGTGAGTAACGTGTTAGCACCATGTGCCAGGACAAAATGTGACGCCACAGTGAGTAACGTGTTAGCACCATGTGCCAGGACAAAATGTGACGCCACAGTGAGTAACGTGTTAGCACCATGTGCCAGGACAAAATGTGACGCCACAGTGAGTAACGTGTTAGCACCATGTGCTAGGACAAAATGTGACGCCATAGTGAGTAACGTGTTAGCACCATGTGCCAGGACAAAATGTGACGCCACAGTGAGTAACGTGTTAGCACCATGTGCCAGGACAAAATGTGACGCCATAGTGAGTAACGTGTTAGCACCATGTGCCAGGACAAAATGTGACGCCACAGTGAGTAACGTGTTAGCACCATGTGCCAGGACAAAATGTGACGCCACAGTGAGTAACGTGTTAGCACCATGTGCCAGGACAAAATGTGACGCCACAGTGAGTAACGTGTTAGCACCATGTGCCAGGACAAAATGTGACGCCACAGTGAGTAACGTGTTAGCACCATGTGCCAGGACAAAATGTGACGCCACAGTGAGTAACGTGTTAGCACCATGTGCTAGGACAAAATGTGACGCCATAGTGAGTAACGTGTTAGCACCATGTGCCAGGACAAAATGTGACGCCACAGTGAGTAACGTGTTAGCACCATGTGCTAGGACTAAATGTGACGCCATAGTGAGCAACGTGTTAGCACCATGGGCAACTACTTTGGTAACACAGGACCTAGACCAGGTTGAATTTGTGTCCCTGTCCATTGATGCGTCCAATCATGGACATGTAAAGCTGCTGCCAATAGTAGTCAGATATTGTAAGATATATGGTGGCAGCACATCTGTGGAAACAAAACTGCTTGATTTTGTTGAATTGAATGGAGAAACAGCAGAGGACATTGCAGCTGAGGTCCTGGTAGTCATCCAAAAATGTAACCTGGAAAACATTCTCTGCCGACAACACCAATACCAACTTTAGAGGACTGAAGAGGCTGGGGAGGGTCAATGTCCATACCAAAGTAAAAAATGCTCTGCAGCTGGAGGTGATTGGCTTAGGTTGTCCTGCCCACATCATTCATAACACGGCCAGAACAGCTTTGGATATGATGTTGAGTACCTGCTCACAAAGATATTTGGATATTTTTATATTTTCACCGTCAGAGTAGAAAGACTGAAGAGCTTTTGTGAGTTTGTTGGCCAGGAGTACCATAACATTTTAGGACACAGCAATGTTCGCTGGATGTCCGTGCTCCCTGCTCTAGAAAGAGTGATGAAAATGTATGTGCCATTGAAATACCTTTTTATTTCTGAAGATAAATGCCCTGTTGTCCTGTGAACAATGTTCGAAGATCCACTGACTGAACTTTGGCTGGACTTTGTCCAAGGAAACTTGACCGTATTCAGGGACACAATCAAGATGCTTGAAGGCTAGGACAGCTCCGCTGTGGAGTCAGCTGCAATACTGAGAAACGTTGAGGCAAAATTGACTGCAAGACGTGATGACAACTTCATTCCAGTTTTGGTCAGAGGACTTCTGAGAGAGCTAGAGGAAAATGGAGCCATGTCTAAAGAGAGCTTTCTCAAAACATCCAAATCATCCTTCACTATGGCTGTGAACTACTTGCAAGCATGGAGAAAGCACACAGATAATCTAAAAGATTGACATTTTCTCCTTTTAAAAAGGCAACCTCTGCATGAAGAGATCCAGAAGGCAGCAGGCACACTGCAGGAAAAAGGCCAAATGTGAACATCAATGAGGATGCATTGTTTGACGAGGTTACTAGCCTGCAAGAGTTCCTAAAGGGGGGGATCGCTTGAAGAATGGAAAACATCTGAGACACCGCTTAGTCAGAGATGGAGCACGGTGGTTACCCACTTCAAAGAGAACGACATCCCACACACTAACCTGGCTAGATTAGCGTCTGTTGTCATTTTCTTACCTGGAAGTAATGCACCAGTCGAGAGAGTGTTCTCCCAAATGAATGATATATGGACAGCAGCAAGAAATAGGTTCACTGTTCCTACCATCAAGGCCATGCTTATTGTGAAGACCAACTTCAACCTCTCCTGCCAGGAGTTCATGGAGAAGCTGGCCAAAGACAGAGCAATCCTGAAGAAAATACATTCTTCTGAGAAATATACAGATTAGGTTGGTATAAGTATATTATGTAGTTACCAATCTCATCAGCGTCTTATTTCTTTATTATGTTGTTAAGTATTTCACATATACTATTGTCTGTTTTTTCAATTTTGCTCATGTTCTCTTCTACTCTTATTCTACCCAGACTACCAGGACCACTGAATGGCTGTTCAGATCATACAGTTCTGTCTTGTCTGTAGTGTTTCTGTAATATAGTTGTTTCTCTATCACAGTGTGCCTGTTAGATTAAATACATGAAACCGGAATTGTCCCCCTTTTTAATTTCATAGATAATAATATTGGATATTTTAATAATATATTGACTGCCGAACTGGAAATGTCCCCGGTTTTCATTTAAAAAATCTGGTCACCTTACTAGAGAAGCTTAACCAAGTTGAATTCTTCCCAACGGGTCGATACAGCTGTAATTCAGACACAGACATGGCTTCCCCCGTGCTGGTGGAGTCTCCTCCGTATCGCTGAGCAGGGAACTAAGTGATATGAGCCTTCAACGGTTCCTCCCCTTATCAGTATTGTCACATGCGATTGTTTTCCCTGCACTCAGCCCCTCCCTAACTTCATTATGGCATTTGTAACTAATGTTCCTATACTTCTGAGTATAACAATGTTCCAAGTTTAACGCCGATTCCAACAATGCCATCAAAAGGAACATAACATTTGACATACCAGTTAGGATCTGGTTAAAAATACTTGAATCAGTTATAGAACCCATTTCCCTTTATGGTTGTGAGGTCTGGGGTCCGCTCACCAACCAAGAATTCACAAAATGGGACAAACACCAAATTGAGACTCCGCATGCAGAATTCTGAAAAAGATCCTCTGTGTACAACGTAAAACACCAAATAATGCATGCAGAGCAGAATTAGGACGATACCCACTAATTATCAAAATCCAGAAAAGAGACCTACAGAGATGAACCTGGAGAAGAGTCCCCTAAGCAAGCTGGTCCTGGGGCTCTGACCACAGAATACTTGACCACTGTGACTGACCCAAACTTAAGGAAAGCTTTGACTATGTACATACTCAGTGAGCATAGCCTTGCTATTGAGAAAGGCCGCCGTAGGCAGACCTGCCTCTCAAGAGAAGACAGGCTATGTGCACACTGCCCACAAAACCAGGTGGAAACTGAGCTGAACTTCCTAACCTCCTGCAAATGTATGACCATATTAGAGACACATATTTCCCTCAGATTACACAGATCCACAAAGAATTCGAAAACAAACCCGATTTTGATAAACTCCCATATTTACTGGGAAATGCCACAGTGCCATCACAGCAGCAAGATTTGTGACCTGCTGCCACAAGAAAAGGGCAACCAGTGAAGAACAAACACCATTGTAAATACAACCCATATTTATGTTTATTTATTTTCCCTTTTGTACTTTAACGATTTGTACATCATTACAACACTGTATGTAGACATAATATGACATTTGTAATGTCTTTATTCTTTTGGAACTTCTGTTAGTGTAATGTTTACTGTTCATTTTTATTGTTTATTTCACTTTTGTATATTATCTACTTCACTTGCTTTGCCAATGTTAACATATGTTTCCTATGCCAATAAAGCCCCTTGAATTGAATTGAATTGAGAGCCTGGAACATATATAATCTAATGGAGCAGGGAGAGAGGGAGGGAGAGAGGGAGAGAAGGATGAGAGGTGAGGAGAGGAGAGGAAAGGAAAGAGCTTCAGACTGGTGCTTGGAACATCTACCATCTCATGGAGCACGAGGACAGAGAGAGAGAATAAGAGAGAGAGGGATGAGAGGAGAGAGAGAGAGAGAAGGAGAGAGAGAGGGATGAGAGGAGAGAGAGAGAGAAGGAGAGAGAGGGATGAGAGGAGAGAGGAGAGAGAGGGGGATGAGAGGAGAGAGAGAGAGCGAGAGAAGGAGAGAGAGAGAGAAGGAGAGAGAGATGGAGGAGAGGACAGAGGATTGATAGGAGAAGAGAGAGGGATGAGAGGACAGAGGAATGATAAGAGAAGAGAGAGGGATGAGAGGACGGAGGAATGATATGAGAGGAAAGAGGGATGAGAGGACAGAGGAAGGAGATGAAAAGAGAGGCTGGATACCTGTGTCTCAGGTATGATGGGCTTGTCCCTGGGTCTAGATGAGAAGAGCGATGACAGGGGTGAGGCGATGACCACAGGGTCAGGTCGGAGGAAGCCACTGAGGTCACATCCTGGGATGGTGTTCTCCTCAGTCTTCATCACCAGCGTATCCATTGCGTAAAAACGACCCCATGGTAACCACACTGTGCGGTCTTGCGTGATGAACGGAGCGCGCTCAAACCTCAGGGTCAACGAGCCGCCTCCATTCGCTAGCAGGTCAAACCTGGAGACAGGATCAGAAACGCTGTAGGAGTAGTTACTATGTACCATGTCGGTGTGTATATGTGGTACGTACGTTCCGTCCTGGCGTGTGTGTGTGTGTGTGTGTGTGTGTGTGTGTGTGTGTGTGTGTGTGTGTGTGTGTGTGTGTGTGTGTGTGTGTGTGTGTGTGTGTGTGTGTGTGTGTGGTACGTACGTTCCATCCTGGCGTGTCTGTGTGTGTGCGCGTGTGCGTGCGTGTGTGGTACGTACGTTCCGTCCTGGCGTGTGTGTGTGTGTGTGTGTGTGCGTGCGTGCGTTCGTGCGTGCGTGCGTGCGTGTGTGTGGTACGTACGTTCCGTCCTGGCGTGTGAGTGTGTATCCATAGTGTGGGTAATTGATGAAAGAAACATTGACTCCCACCAGGGGAGTACCATCTGTAGTTAACACCTGACCTCGGATCAGAGACGCCAAGCTGAGAGACAGAGAGAGAGAGGCAGAGAGAGATAGAGAGGCAGAGAGAGATAGATACAGAGAGAGATAGAGACAGAGAGAGAGAGAGAGAGAGAGAAAGACAGAGAGAGAGAGAGAAAGACAGAGAGAGAGAGAGACAGAGCGAGAGAGCGAGAGAGAGCGCGAGGGAGCGAGAGAGAGACAGAGAGACAGAGCGAGAGAGAGAGCGAGAGAGAGAGAGGCAGAGAGACAGAGCGAGAGAGAGCGAGAGAGAGAGAGACAGAGAGACAGAGAGACAGAGCAAGAGAGAGAGAGAGAGTGAGAGAGAGAGCGAGAGAGAGAGAGAGAGCGAGAGAGCGAGAGAGCGAGAGAGCGAGAGAGAGAGTGAGAGAGAGCGACAGAGCGAGAGAGAGCGACAGAGCGAGAGAGCGACAGAGCGAGAGAGCGACAGAGCGAGAAAGCGGGAGAGACAGAGAGAGAAAAGACATTCAATATACTGTATATATTACATCATGTGTGTGTTGTGTGTTGTATGTTGTGTGGTGTGTGTTGTGTGGTGTGTGTTGTGTGTTGTGTGTTGTGTGGTGTGTGTTGTGTGGTGTGTGTTGTGTGTTGTGTGTTGTGTGGTGTGTGTTGTGTGTTGTGTGTTGTGTGGTGTGTGTTGTGTGGTGTGTGTTGTGTGTTGTGTGGTGTGTGTTGTGTGGTGTGTGTTGTGTGTTGTGTGTTGTGTGTTGTGTGTTGTGTGGTGTGTGTTGTGTGTTGTGTGTTGTGTGTTGTGTGTTGTGTGTTGTGTGTTGTGTGGTGTGTGTTGTGTGTTGTGTGTTGTGTGTTGTGTGTTGCAGTATACTCTCACCTGGCGTTGAATGGGTTTTCCCCAGGTATGATGTGTGTGCTGTCCCGTCCCACCAGCATCATGACCCTGTCATAGAAGGATCCTACCCGGGGTTGGGACAGGGACAGGGGGCTCTGCTGGATCACCTGGAGGGGGTCTCTGGAGCCCCGACACAGAGGGCTGTTCTGACACGGGCTCTGGATACAACAGTCTGGATCCATACAGTCAGTCAGACCATCTAGAGAGAGGAGGGAGAAAGAGAGGAGGGAGAGAGAGAGGAGGGAGAGAGAGGAGGAGGGAGAGAGAGGAGGGAGAGAGAGAAGGAGGGAGCGAGAGAGGAGGGAGAGAGAGAAGGAGGGAGAGAGAGAAGGAGGGAGAGAGAGAAGGAGGGAGAGAGAGGAGGAGGGAGAGAGAGGAGGGAGAGAGAGAAGGAGGGAGCGAGAGAGGAGGGAGAGAGAGGAGGGAGAGAGAGAAGGAGGGAGAGCGAGAAGGAGAGAGCGAGAGATGAGGGAGCGAGAGAGGAGGGAAAGAGAGAAGGAGAGAGAGAGAGGAGAGTTTCAGTGTCTCAAACATATTGCTATGAAAGGTTACTTCATTCTCCTAACAATTTATTTAAACTCAAGGTGAAAAGTTTGCACTGCTGGACTACAAGAGGTCCAACCCCTTAATTTCACACACACCTCCTTCATTGTCCGTGTTGTCGGCACATGATGTCTCCATGGCAACGCTGCATCCGGCACCCCTCCAGCCCGTCTGGCATTCACAGTGCCAGCTCTGCTCCCTCATGGTACACTGGCCATTACCATTACACAGGTTAGGACAGCTATCTGAGGAGAGGGAGAGAGGGGGGAAGGAGAGAGAGAAATAGAGATGGGGGAGGGAGAGATAGAGGGGGGAAGAGAGAGTTAGTGGGGGAGAGAGGGGGGAAGGAGAGAGAGAAATAGAGATGGGGGAGGGAGAGATGGAGGGGGGAAGAGAGAGTTAGTGGGGGAGAGAGGGGGGAAGGAGAGAGAGAAATAGAGATGGGGGAGGGAGAGATAGAGGGGGGAAGAGAGAGTTAGTGGGGGAGAGACGGGGAAGGAGCGAGAGATAGGGAGGAGGGAGGGAGAGATAGAGGGGGGAAGAGAGAGTTAGTGGGGGAGAGACAGGGAAGGAGCGAGAGATAGGGAGGAGGGAGGGAGAGATAGAGGGGGGAAGAGAGAGTTAGTGGGGGAGAGACGGAGAAGGAGCGAGAGATAGGGAGGAGGGAGGGAGAGAGAAACAGTTTCGGGGAGGGAGAGAGAGGGGGAGGGAGGGAGGGATAGATGATGGTGAGGGAGAGGGAGAGAGATAGGGAGGGAGGGAGGGAGGGAGGGAGAGGGAGGGGACAGAGAGAGGGGAGTGAGGGAGAGAGAGCGGGGAGGGAGGGATAGATGGTGGGAAGGGAGAGAGAGAGAAAGAGAGAGAGGGAAGGAGGGGAGAGAGAGAGGGGGGAGGAAGAGAGGGAGAGGGGGAGGGGGAGAGGGAGTGGGGGAGGGAGAGAGAGAGAAGGGGAGGGAGAGAGGGAGAGAGGGAGTGGGGGAGGGAGAGGAGGAGGGAGAGAGGGAGTGGGGGAGGGAGAGAGAGAGAAGGGGAGGGAGAGAGGGAGAGAGACATACTGTGTTGTGTTTTAATGCACACAGACACACACACACCTGTTGAGGACTCAGTCAACCCAATGCTTTACCATACAACACATTCATTGGATTATTGCAATTTCATTTCCATTCTCCAGACTGTGTACCCTACCAGCTCTCACAGTCTCACGTCAGAATGAGACATTCATCCATGTGTCTTAAACCCGCATTTCAAAGTGTTTAAGGTTAAGTTTAGGCATCAACTCTGAATGGTTAAGGTTAGGCATCAACTCTGAATGGTTAAGGTTAGGCATCAACTCTGAATGGTTAAGGTTAGGCATCAACTCTGAATGGTTAAGGTTAGGCATCAACTCTGAATGGTTAAGGTTAGGCATCAACTCTGAATGGTTAAGGTTAGGCATCAACTCTGAATGGTTAAGGTTAGGCATCAACTCTGAATGGTTAAGGTTAGGGTTGAGATTTGGGATTGGCTTAAAATAAAAATATTAAACACAACTATCTATTACTGGATTTGAACATGCAACCTCTGGAATCAGAGGCAGATGGTTTCGCAAAAACAAAACCTACTTGAAGGTAACAGCGCTCACTGTTGCCCCTAGTGACCGGTTTCCACGTCATCTCCAGACGCCCTCAGACATGGATGAACGTCGAATACTGACTTGTATCACGGGTGACCTGGCTACTTTAGATCATAATTAACCAAACGAGAGATATGACCCGACATTTGACAGTCTGTAGGAGTTCATAGGAGAAGATACGTAGAAGGGAGATAGAAAAGACATTGTGATAATTATTAAGACTCAGAGGTTTAACGACAGAATTTTCACAGCTATGGACGATATCTCAATCTTTCAGACAAACTGTCCTCAGCAATCCAGTTTTTAACACGTTGGTTACACAGAGTCTGAGCACTGTTGTGTTGTGGTTGTGATAGTTACAAGGTGAACGGTCAGTTGGAACATTCACACCAACCAGCAGGGCCTTTAGTCTGCATCTAGTCCTCTTTAACAACAGATCAACAAATCAGATGTTTTCAATTCACCTCCAATTCATGTATTTCACAGTCTTTTACTGATGCCACATTAACAGACCAGATATGTACTGTTCTGCCTAATTGTCCCACAGCATCCAGTTGAGAGAGAGAGTGTGTGTGTGTGTGTGTGTTTGTGTTTGTGTTTGTGTGTGTTGTCCGAGGACCATGGAGCACAACAGAGTGTTAGCCATGATTGTCTGTTAAATGGAGCCATTTTAAGAAGGCCGACACTTATGTAGAGCAACAACAGCAGAATCTATATGGGGCATTGATTGGCCAGGCAGGCAGGGAGGCCCTCTACTTAATGCTAGGGGCCCAGTCAATTCCCCTCCTACAAAGCAGAATAAAGTGGGATTTAAGAAACTATTAAGTCCATTCCCCTCACTAATGTAGTTGGTTGTGATGAAATCTCTTTAAAACACCTTGGTTTATGGATCAGCACACACAGAGACGGAAGGAGAGAGAGAGAGAGAGAGAGAGAGAGAGAGAGAGAGAGAGAGAGAGAGATAGAGGTATGGGTTACTGAGCTGAAGGAGCAGCCCCCCAGCTACACCACCACCAGCCCAGACACAGAACCAGATCAACCAGTGCAGGACCCAGCTGAAGAACTCTGTCCAGGAGCTGAGAGAGAGCCTTACCACAGCGCTTGAGGAGGTAAAGGCCCCCATGAGGAGAAAGCCTTACCACAGCGCCTGAGGAGGTAAAGATCACCATGAGGAGAGAGCCTTACCACAGCGCCTGAGGAGGTAAAGGTCACCATGAGGAGAGAGCCTTACCACAGCGCTTGAGGAGGTAAAGGTCACCATGAGGAGAGAGCCTTACCACAGCTCTTGAGGAGGTAAAGGTCACCATGAGGAGAGAGCCTTACCACAGTGCTTGAGGAGGTAAAGGTCACCATGAGGAGAAAGCCTTACCACAGCTCTTGAGGAGGTAAAGGTCACCATGAGGAGAGAGCCTTACCACAGCTCTGGAGGAGGTAAAGGCCACCATGAGGAGAGAGCCTTACCACAGTGCTTGAGGAGGTAAAGGTCACCATGAGGAGAGAGCCTTACCACAGCTCTTGAGGAGGTAAAGGTCACCATGAGGAGAGAGCCTTACCACAGTGCTTGAGGAGGTAAAGGTCACCATGAGGAGAAAGCCTTACCACAGCTCTTGAGGAGGTAAAGGTCACCATGAGGAGAGAGCCTTACCACAGTGCTTGAGGAGGTAAAGGTCACCATGAGGAGAAAGCCTTACCACAGTGCTTGAGGAGGTAAAGGCCACCATGAGGAGAGAGCTGGTGCAGGTAAAGGAGGAGATGGAAAATGAGTTGTCTGTCATCAAGAGGGTGCTACAGCACAGAGAACAGACTGTAGAGACTCCTAGAGAGAAGCTGCAGCCCCTCACCACCCCTAACACCCCCACTGACCCACCTTTACCCACAACCCCCCCCCCCCCATACCGACATAACTTTACCCACACCCCCAGTCAACAAGGAGGCTCACATGGAGACACCTACTACAGAGAGAAGCTCTCTGTCCCCCCCTGACACCCCCCCACACACCCCTCCATGTACACAGGGACTGTGTACTCCAGCCCCAGACTGTAAACGCACTAATCTGGTAAAAGCCACTGAGGTGGCCATCCTCATTGACTCAAATGGGAAATTCATCCAAGAAGATAAACTCTTCCCCCAAAACAAGGTGTCCAAAATATGGTGCCCAAAAACACAGGATGCACTCCACATCCTGTCCCAGCCTGACTTTGGCACACCAGGCCACATTATTATTCACACCGGCACCAACAACCTGAGAGAGGAGCAGGAGAGAGTAGGCAGCCTGGTCAACAGAGTAGCAGAGAGAGGAGCAGGAGAGAGTAGACAGCCTGGTCAATAGAGTAGCAGAGAGAGGAGCAGGAGAGAGTAGGCAGCCTGGTCAACAGAGTAGCAGAGAGAGGAGCAGGAGAGAGTAGGCAGCCTGGTCAACAGAGTAGCAGATAGAGGAGCAGGAGAGAGTAGGCAGCCTGGTCAACAGAGTAGCAGAGAGAGGAGCAGGAGAGAGTAGGCAGCCTGGTCAACAGAGTAGCAGAGAGAGGAGCAGGAGAGAGTAGGCAGCCTGGTCAACAGAGTAGCAGAGAGAGGAGCAGGAGAGAGTAGGCAGCCTGGTCAACAGAGTAGCAGAGAGAGGAGCAGGAGAGAGTAGGCAGCCTGGTCAACAGAGTAGCAGAGAGAGGAGCAGGAGAGAGTAGGCAGCCTGGTCAACAGAGTAATAGAGAGAGGAGCAGGAGAGAGTAGGCAGCCTGGTCAACAGAGTAGCAGAGAGAGGAGCAGGAGAGAGTAGGCAGCCTGGTCAACAGAGTAGCAGAGAGAGGAGCAGGAGAGAGTAGGCAGCCTGGTCAACAGAGTAGCAGAGCTCTGAGCGGTTCCCCAACTCCCACATCACCATCTCCACTCTGCTGCCCCGCAAAGACTTTCACCCCCGTACCATTCAGAAAGTCAACCCTGACATCACCAGAGGGTGTGGCCTACTCCCGAACATACACGTTGCTCACCACCCAACAATCACCCCAGAGCATCTGCACGACCACTCCCACCTGAGGAAGCAGACAGTAGGGATGTTTGCCAGGTCTCTAAAGGACGTGGCACTTGGTAGACAAACACCCCATGCCGCACTGGACAGAGGACCACCCAGAGACCCCTTCCAGACCACTGCACCACCAAGGAGCCCCAGGCCCTTTCAACGCCCCACCAGACGCAGCGCGCCCCACAGGCCCCACCCACCACCAGAGCATCACCACTTCCATCGGCTTAGCCAGACTGGACCGGGCCCAGCCTACTACCCCGCACCAGACCACCACCTCTACCAGACCAGAGAGGAAGCCCCACGGCCCAGAACTGGCCCTCCCCCACTCCACAGGGCCCAACAGCAGGACCAGCGCAGCTACGCAGAGGTCGTCAGAGGACAGGAGAACCCTGTAGGATTAAGTGAGATTAAACAGCTCCTCCAATACATCTGCACTAAACTGCACTAAACACACACGGATGCATGCAAGCGCACGCACGCACGCGCACACGCACACGCACACGCACACGCACGCACACACACACACACACACACACACACACACACACACACGTACACACACACCTATTGTACTAGAATTGACTTGTTCAATGACTAGGAATATTTATATATATAACAGAAAGAATGTTAGCTGTTATCCTGTTTATCTCACTCTTAACAACTTATTAGTTAGTAGTTACTGTATTTCTGACTGCTATTCTTTCTTTTGGAACATGAAATCACTATCAGTTAGCATGTGAAACATTCAGGGCCTAAACTCATCAACCTTTGGACTGAAGAGTTTAGCACTGGAGTTCAACAAAAATCTTAAAGATGTTGACGTCATCATTCTGCAGGAGACATGGTGTAAGGCTGACATTGTCACTCATTGTCCCACAGGTTACAGAGAGGTAATTGTGCCGTCACAAAAACACAGTCAATAGACTGTCAATAGAGGCAGAGACTCTGGAGGACTGATAATTTGGTACAAATCCGAACTACAACATCTAATTGATCCCCTCAAAATTGGCAAATATCACATTTGGTTAAAACTGAAAAAATAACTTCCACTGACAGAAGAAGATGTGTTCCTTTGAACAATATATTTCCCCCCCTCAGAATCCCCATATTACCCAGAGGAGATCTTCCCCACACAATATATACCCCCCCCCCCCCCCCCAGAATCCCCATATTACTCAGAGGAGATCTTTCCCACCCAATATATATCCCCCCCTCAGAATCACCATATTACTCAGAGGAGATCTTCCCCACACAATATATATCCCCCCCTCAGAATCCCCATATTACTCAGAGGAGATCTTTCCCACCCAATATATATCCCCCCTCAGAATCACCATATTACTCAGAGGAGATCTTCCCCACACAATATATACCACCCCCCCCCCCCCCTCAGAATCCCCATATTACTCAGAGGAGATCTTCCCCACCCAATATATATCCCCCCTCAGAATCCCCATATTACTCAGAGGAGATCTTCCCCACACAATATATACCCCCCCCCCCCCCCCCCCTCAGAATCCCCATATTACTCAGAGGAGATCTTCCCCACACAATATATACCCCCCCCCCCCCTCAGAATCCCCATATTACTCAGAGGAGATCTTCCCCACCCAATATATATCCCCCCTCAGAATCACCATATTACTCAGAGGAGATCTTCCCCACACAATATATATCCCCCCCTCAGAATCCCCATATTACTCAGAGGAGATCTTCCCCACCCAATATATATCCCCCCCTCAGAATCCCCATATTACTCAGAGGAGATCTTTCCCACCCAATATATATCCCCCCTCAGAATCACCATATTACTCAGAGGAGATCTTCCCCACACAATATATATCCCCCCTCAGAATCCCCATATTACTCAGAGGAGATCTTTCCCACCCAATATATATCCCCCCTCAGAATCACCATATTACTCAGAGGAGATCTTTCCCACCCAATATATATCCCCCCTCAGAATCACCATATTACTCAGAGGAGATCTTCCCCATACAATATATATCCCCCCTCAGAATCCCCATATTACTCAGAGGAGATCTTTCCCACCCAATATATATCCCCCCTCAGAATCACCATATTACTCAGAGGAGATCTTCCCCACACAATATATATCCCCCCCTCAGAATCCCCATATTACTCAGAGGAGATCTTCCCCACCCTTGAGCAAGAGACGTGCCATTTCCAGGCCCAGGGAAATGTGCTCATCTGTGGGGACACAAATGCGCATACAGGAACACTACCTGATCTAACGAGCACACGAGGGGACAGCTTTATTACAGGCCATAATGTTTCTAACTGTCTTAATCTCCCCCATAGAAACAACAGTGACAGCACTGTCAACAAAAACGGAAGGGATCTGTTGCAGTTCTGTAGAAGCCTGGGTCTGTACTTTGTCAATGGTAGATTACAGGGGAACTCTTTGGGGAGATTCACCTACTGCTCACCTCTTGGCCACAGTACAGTAGACTATATGATCACAGACATTGACCCTTTCTCTCTCAGCTCATTCACTGTCAAGCCACAAACACCTCTGTCTGATCACAGCCAAATTACGTTGTTCCTCAAAAGAACAGACCTGGAAACAACCACACATTCACAGCCCAGTGAGCTGTACAACATCAGAAAATCATACAGATGGGCCCAAAACAGCACAGAAGAATACCAGAAAGCAATCTGGAACCAAAATATCCAAACATTCTTAGATAACTTTCTGGATACCACTCACAGTAAAGAAGGCATCAATCTAGCAGTAAAAAAATCAACTATATATTCAGGCAAACAGCAAAAGAAGCACAATTGAAATTTATAAAAAATATATATATATATATCACAGATGACAACTGGTTTGATGCAGATTGTAAAATTATAAGGAAAAAACTTAGAACACTATCCAACCAAAAGCACAGACCCAAATAATGGTGAATTACGCCTTCATTATTGTGAGACTTTAATACTCTATAAACGTACACTCAGAACCAAAAAAGCATGTTACAACAGCAAGCAGCTGACACTAATTGAGGAGTCCATAAACACAAACAACTTCTGGCAAAATTGGAAAAAAAAAAAAAAACTAAACAAGAGGAATTAGCGATACAAAATGGTGACATATGGACAACCCATTTTAAAACACTCTACAACACTGTTCAAATTGACACAAACGCAGAACAACACAAAATTCATGAGAAGTTGAATGGATTAGAAAAAGCTATAAAGGACAATCAAAATCCATTGGACTCCCCAATTACTGACCAGGAGCTCTATAAGAAACTTCAGGCTCTCAAATTTAAAAAAGCATGCGGACCTGATGGCATCCTAAATGAGATGCTCAAACTCACTAGTGCAAAATTTCATTTGGCTATATTAAAACTGTTTAATTTGATCCTGAGTGTAGGTTATTTCCCTGACATCTGGAATCAAGGACTCATAACCCCAATCTTTAAAAACGGAGACAAATTTGACCCTAACAATTAAAGAGGCATTTGTGTGAACAGTAACTTGGGGAAGGTTTTCTGTAGTTGTCACGCTCAGACCTTAGAGATCCTTTTTATGTCTCTATTTTGGTTTGGTCAGGGTGTGAGTTGGGGTGGGTATTCTATGTTCTATGTTTTGTAGTTCTATGTTTTGGCCGGGTAGGGTTCTCAATCAGGGACAGCTGTCTATCGTTGTCTCTGATTGAGAAACATACTTAGGCTGCCCTTTTCCCACCTGTGTTTTGTGGGAAGTTGACTTTGTTTAGGGCACATGGCCTTTAGCTTCACGGTTTGTTTTTGTAGTGTTTATTGTTTTGTTCGGCGTCATTTTTTATTTCAATAAAGGAAAATGTACGCTCACGACGCTGCACCTTGGTCCTCTCCTTTTAACGGCCGTGACAATAGTATTATAAATGTAATAGTTCTAAACTTCCTTAAAAAGAACAATGCCTTGAGTAAAAGCCAAATTGGATTTATACCAAAACATCGCACGACTGATCATATTTACACCCTACACACCCTGATAGATAAACATGTCCACCAAAATAATACCAAAATATACGCTTGCTTTATCAACTTCCAAAAAGCATTTGATTCTATTTGGCATACAGGACTGTTCTACAAAGTTATTGAAAGTGGTGTAGGGGGTAAAACATATGACATAATTAAATCAATGTATTCTGGCAATACGTGCAGCAATAAAATTTTACAAGAAAATAACTGAATTCTTTAACCGGGGGTGGGGCCTTCGTCAGGGTTGTAATCTGAGCCCTGCACTCTTCAATATTTACATCAACGAATTGTCCACTATTCTAGAAAAATCCTCAGCCCCTGGTGTTAGTCTCCACAATTCAGAAGTTAAATGCCTGCTCTTCACAGATGACCTATGCCTGCTGTCACCCACAGCACATGGCCTACAGCAGAGCCTGGACCTGATAGAGCAGTACTGCCAGACCTGGACCTGGCAGTAAACCCCAAAAAGACTAAAATAATGATTTTCCAGCGAAGATCCAGATCCAGATCTCAGGGAATTAGACCAAAGTTCTCAATTGGTACAAAATATATAGAGTACTGCACACACTACAATTAATTAGGTTTAAATATATAGAGTACTGCACACACTACAATTAATTAGGTTTAAATATATAGAGTACTGCACACACTACAATTAATTAGGTTTAAATATATAGAGTACTGCACACACTACAATTAATTAGGTTTAAATATATAGAGTACTGCACACACTACAATTAATTAGGTTTAAGAATAAGCTCAACTGGACACCTTAATGGGGCAGTGAATGAACTGAGAGAGAAAGCACGCAGGGCATTCTACGCCATTAAAAAGCAAATTCAAATTGAAATACCTATTAAAATTTGGCTAAAACTAATTGAATATGCCATTGAACCAATTGCACTTTATGGCA
>NC_074693.1:10012082-10033863 GCF_029448725.1 Salvelinus fontinalis
GAGTGGCTGAGGGAGTGTTCTGTTATATACCCCCATATGAGAGAGAGGCTGAGGGAGTGTTCTGTTATATACCCCCATATGAGAGAGAGGCTGAGGGAGTGTTCCGTTATATACCCCCATATGAGAGAGAGGCTGAAGGAGTGTTCTGTTATATACCCCCATATGAGAGAGTGGCTGAGGGAGTGTTCTGTTATATACCCCCATATGAGAGAGTGGCTGTGGGAGTGTTCTGTTATATACCCCCATATGAGAGAGAGGCTGAGGGGGACTGTTCTGTTATGTACCCCCATATGAGAGAGTGGCTGAGGGGCTGTTCTGTTATGTACCCCCATATGAGAGAGTGGCCGAGGGAGTGTTCTGTTATATACCCCCATATAAGAGAGAGGCTGAGGGGTACTGTTCTGTTATATACCCTCATATGAGAGAGTGGCTGGGATGCAGTGACTGGGACTAGGGAACCACCTCCTGTGCCTTAGCTGTCCAGACCCTTTGGCATTCTGCAGAGTACACTTACTGTAGACAGTCATGATCATTAATTCACCATGGCAACATTAAGGTTAACAGACACAGACTGTGATCTATGACCCCTGGCTACAATGGCTGTGAATGGTAATGTCTGGCTACAGTGGCTGTGAATGGTAATGTCTGGCTACAGTGGCTGTGAATGGTAATGTCTGGCTACAGTGGCTGTAGATGGTAATGTCTGGCTACAGTGGCTGTGGATGGTAATGTCTGGCTACAGTGGCTGTGAATGGTAATGTCTGGCTACAGTGGCTGTGGATGGTAATGTCTGGCTACAGTGGCTGTGAATGGTAATGTCTGGCTACAGTGGCTGTGAATGGTAATGTCTGGCTACAGTGGCTGTGAATGGTAATGTCTGGCTACAGTGGCTGTGGATGGTAATGTCTGGCTACAGTGGCTGTGAATGGTAATGTCTGGCTACAGTGGCTGTGAATGGTAATGTCTGGCTACAGTGGCTGTGAATGGTAATGTCTGGCTACAGTGGTTGTGAATGGTAATGTCTGGCTACAGTGGCTGTGGATGGTAATGTCTGGCTACAGTGGCTGTGAATGGTAATGTCTGGCTACAGTGGCTGTGAATGGTAATGTCTGGCTACAGTGGCTGTGAATGGTAATGTCTGGCTACAGTGGCTGTGAATGGTAATGTCTGGCTAGAGTGGCTGTGGATGGTAATGTCTGGCTACAGTGGCTGTGGATGGTAATGTCTGGCTATAGTGGCTGTGGATGGTAATGTCTGGCTACAGTGGTTGTGAATGGTAATGTCTGGCTACAGTGGCTGTGAATGGTAATGTCTGGCTAGAGTGACTGTGAATGGTAATGTCTGGCTACAGTGGCTGTGAATGGTAATGTCTGGCTACAGTGGCTGTGAACGGTAATGTCTGGCTACAGTGGCTGTGAATGGTAATGTCTGGCTATAGTGGTTGTGAATGGTAATGTCTGGCTACAGTGGCTGTGAATGGTAATGTCTGGCTACAGTGGCTGTGGATGGTAATGTCTGGCTACAGTGGCTGTGAATGGTAATGTCTGGCTACAGTTGCTGTGAATGGTAATGTCTGGCCACAGTGGCTGTGGATGGTAATGTCTGCCTACAGTGGCTGTGAATGGTAATGTCTGGCTACAGTTGCTGTGAATGGTAATGTCTGGCCACAGTGGCTGTGGATGGTAATGTCTGGCTACAGTGGCTGTGAATGGTCATGTCTGGCTACAGTGGCTGTGAATGGTAATGTCTGGCTACAGTGGCTGTGGATGGTAATGTCTGGCTACAGTGTCTGTGAATGGTAATGTCTGGCTACAGTTGCTGTGAATGGTAATGTCTGGCTACAGTGGTTGTGAATGGTAATGTCTGGCTACAGTGGCTGTGGATGGTAATGTCTGGCTACAGTGTCTGTGAATGGTAATGTCTGGCTACAGTGGCTGTGAATGGTAATGTCTGGCTACAGTGGCTGTGAATGGTAATGTCTGGCTACAGTGTCTGTGAATGGTAATGTCTGGCTAGAGTGACTGTGAATGGTAATGTCTGGCTACAGTGGCTGTGGATGGTAATGTCTGGCTACAGTGGCTGTGAATGGTAATGTCTGGCTACAGTGGCTGTGAATGGTAATGTCTGGCTACAGTGGCTGTGGATGGTAATGTCTGGCTACAGTGGCTGTGGATGGTAATGTCTGGCTACAATGGCTTAGGTTGTGGATGGTAACCCATGGCTACAGGGGCTGTGGATGGTAACCCCTGGATACAGTGGCTGTGGATGGTAACCCCTAGCTACAGTGTCTGAGGTTGTGGATGGTAACCCTGGCTACAGTGTTTGTGAGGTTGTGGATGGTAACCCATGGCCACAGTGTTTGTGTGGTTGTGGATGGTAACCCTGGCTACAGTGTTTGTGTGGTTGTGGATGGTAACCCCTGTCTACAGTGTTTGTGTGGTTGTGGATGGTAACCCATGGCTACAGTGTTTGTGTGGTTGTGGATGGTAACCCTGGCTACAGTGTTTGTGAGGTTGTGGATGGTAACCCTGGCTACAGTGTTTGTGAGGTTGTGGATGGTAACCCCTGGCTACAGTGGTTGTGAGGTTGTGGATGGTAACCCATGGCTGCACTGACTGTGAGGTTGTGGATGGTAACCCCTGGCTACAGTGGTTGTGAGGTTGTGGATGGTAACCCATGGCTACAGTGTTTGTGTGGTTGTGGATGGTAACCCCAGCTACAGTGGTTGTGAGGTTGTGGATGGTAACCCCTGGCTACAGTGGTTGTGTGGTTGTGGATGGTAACCCATGGCTACAGTGTTTGTGTGGTTGTGGATGGTAACCCCAGCTACAGTGGTTGTGAGGTTGTGGATGGTACCCCCTGGCTACAGTGGTTGTGAGGTTGTGGATGGTAACCCATGGCTACAGTGGTTGTGAGGTTGTGGATGGTAACCCCTGGCTACAGTGTCTGTGGATGGTAAAACACTGGTTGGCAGTGATTGTTATACCCCAGACAGACAGACAGACAGACAGACAGACAGACAGACAGATAGCACACAGACTACTAGTCTACTGAGCCAAGCTTACCAACGCCAGCCATTCCCAAACCCACAGACGTCTAGCATCGACTAGCTACTACTACTATGCAGCACGAGAAGCTAAACGCTGAAAACCAAAATACAGTTTTACCTTTGTCAACCAAGTCCCACATGTCTGCATTGAGAGGAAACGTGCAGAGAGAGTGGCGTTATGAAAAAAGGAACGGAAGGAGTTTAAAATGCAAGGACATGCATAGCCTAGATCACATGCATAACCTAGATCAGCACAGACAAGCAGACTAGTGAAGGGTTTTGTCTTGTGAAAGACGCAGCATACTAAGCTGCCCTAGTTTCTAGTGGGGAACAAACAGTTGATCTCACAAAGTGTTGTTTCCCCACCCACTGTGTTTCTGACACCGGAGTGTTCTGAGGAAAAGCGCTGCTCGGATGAAATGGTGAAAGGGAAATGAAACTTCCTGTTTCAAAGCATTGTGGGTAAATCAAAATAGCGAGGCATCCAACCTTCCATCCATCTATCCTGCACGCACGCACGCACGCACGCACGCACGCAAACACACCTCCCCTCCCCACCTACCGATGGTGCAGTGTTCTCCATTCCAGCCCTGGTGACACTGGCACTTGCCGTCCTTGCAGGTTCCATGTTTGATGCACAGTGGGTTACACACTCGCTGGTCACACCCGGAGCCCGTCCAGCCCTCCTCACACTGACACGCTGCGCCCAAACACACTCCGTGGGTCCCGCAGTCCACAGAACACACCTCTGTAAAGAGGGAGGAGAAAGAGATGTGAAAAGGGACACACAGCTACAAAAATCCTACTGTCATTAGGGTTGAGGTCGGGTTAGGCATAAGATCTAGGGTTAGGGTAAGATCTAGGGTTAGGGTAAGCCACAGGGTAAATTGGATTGGGGTTTAGATAAGAGGCAAGGAAGACTGGGTAATATTTAAATAAGAGTTGAGGTTAGGACCACCCTACAGAGCAGTCTGGTCCCATCCGATCAGGGTTAGAGGTAAGGATTAGGGGTCAGGGGTTAGAGGTATGAGTCAGGGGTCATGGGTTACAGAATAGGGTTCCACTGACCTACAGAGCAGTCTGGTCCCATCCAGTTGGGATCACAGCTACAGAGACCAGTGTCTGGTATGAATGCCCCGTGGCCATGGCATTGGTCTGGGCACTGTGCCCGCTGCAGCTCACAGTGTGGACCGCCCCAGCCGGGCTTACAGTGGCACTCCCCATTCACACAGATACCATTATTAGAACAGGTCGGGTCCAGGCAGTCCACTACAGAGAGAGAGAAAGAGAGAGAGAGAGAAAGAGAGAGACAGGGGGGAGAGAAAGAGAAAAAGAGAGAGAAAAAGAGAGAGAGAGAAAGAGAGAGAGAAAGAGAGAGAGAAAGGGGGAGAAAGAGAAAGAGAGAGAAAGAAAGGGGGAAGGAGAGTGAGAAAAAGAGAGAGAAAGGGAGAGAGAGAGAGAGAGAGAAAGGGGGAGAGAGACAGAAAGAAAGGGAGAGAGAAAGAGAAAGGGAGAGAGAGAGAGAGAGAGAGAGAGAAAGGGGGAGAGAGAGAGAAAGAGAGAATAATGTTTAAAATACTGAGAAATACTAGCTCCGTGTTTCCTTCATGTGTGATTTCTAAAGATTTCTATAGCATCCTGTGATACACTTGAGTAATTCTCTTCACACAGCCTTTCACAGGCATTTAATAAGTCAATAATTTTCACTCAGAAGGCTACGTTTCCTCACATATAACCTTCCCTGTGTCTGTGTGTTTGTGTTTGTGTGTTTGTGTGTATGTGTGTATGTGTGTGTGTCAATGCACTGGGGATAATCTGACATTGGCAAGCTGGCTGACTGGCAGATATGAGTATGAACAGTGAGTGAAAACCAATTTGACAAATGACCCCCTCCTGGCAAACTGTAAGGTCCCCCTCCCCACCTCCTGCTCTCATCCTCCTCTCATACCCCCAACTCCCTCTGTTCGACATCTCCCTCCCCACCTGCTCTACTCCTCCTCTCATTCCCCCAACTCCCTCTGTTTGACACCTCCCTCCCCACCTCCTGCTCTCCTCCTCCTCTCATTCTCCCAACTCCCTCTGTTCGACACCTCCCTCCCCACCTCCTGCTCTCCTCCTCCTCTCATTCTCCCAACTCCCTCTGTTCGACACCTCCCTCCCCACCTCCTGCTCTACTCCTCCTCTCATTCTCCCAACCCCCTCTGTTCGACACCTCCCTCGCCAACCTCCTGCTCTCCTCCTCTCCTCCTCCTCTCATTCCCCCAACTCCCTCTGTTTGACACCTCCCTCCCCACCTCCTGCTCTCCGCCTCCTCTCATTCCCCCAAGTCCCTCTGTTCGACACCTCCCTCCCCACCTCCTGCTCTCCTCCTCCTCTCATTCCCCCAACTCCCTCTGTTCGACACCTCCCTCCCCACCTCCTGCTCTCCTCCTCCTCTCATTCTCCCAACTCCCTCTGTTCGACACCTCCCTCCCCACCTCCTGCTCTACTCCTCCTCTCATTCTCCCAACCCCCTCTGTTCGACACCTCCCTCGCCAACCTCCTGCTCTCCTCCTCTCCTCCTCCTCTCATTCCCCCAACTCCCTCTGTTTGACACCTCCCTCCCCACCTCCTGCTCTCCGCCTCCTCTCATTCCCCCAAGTCCCTCTGTTCGACACCTCCCTCCCCACCTCCTGCTCTCCTCCTCCTCTCATTCCCCCAACTCCCCCTGTTCGACACCTCCCTCCCCACCTCCTGCTCTCCTCCTCCTCTCATTCTCCCAACTCCCTCTGTTCGACACCTCCCCCCCACTCTCTCCCTACTTCTTTACCTCCCCTCTCTCTTCTCATCCCCTTTTCCCCCTGCTGACTACCCACTCTCTCCTCTCATCCCCCTTTCCCCCTGCTGACTACCCACTCTCTCCTCTCATCCCCCTTTCCCCCTGCTGACTACCCACTCTCTCTTCTCATCCCCCTTTCCCCCTGCTGACTACCCCCTCTCTCCTCTCATCCCCCTTTCCGCCTGCTGACTACCCACTCTCTCTTCTCATCCCCCTTTCCCCCTGCTGACTACCCACTCTCTCCTCTCATCCCCCTTTCCCCCTGCTGACTACCAACTCTCTCCTCTCATCCCCCTTTCCCCCTGCTGACTACCCACTCTCTCTTCTCATCCCCCTTTCCCCCTGCTGACTACCCACTCTCTCCTCTCATCCCCCTTTCCCCCTGCTGACTACCCCCTCTCTCCTCTCTCCTCTCATCCCCCTTTCCCCCTGCTGACTACCCACTCTCTCCTCTCATCCCCCTTTCCCCCTGCTGACTACCCACTCTCTCCTCTCATCCCCCTTCCCCCTGCTGACTACCCCCTCTCTCCTCTCATCCCCCTTTCCCCCTGCTGACTACCCACTCTCTCTTCTCATCCCCCTTTCCCCCTGCTGACTACCCACTCTCTCCTCTCATCCCCCTTTCCCCCTGCTGACTACCCCCTCTCTCCTCTCATCCCCCTTTCCCCCTGCTGACTACCCCCTCTCTCCTCTCTCCTCTCATCCCCCTTTCCCCCTGCTGACTACCCACTCTCTCCTCTCATCCCCCTTTCCCCTTGCTGACTAGCCCCTCTCTCCTCTCATCCCCCTTTCCCCCTGCTGACTACCCACTCTCTCTTCTCATCCCCCTTTCCCCCTGCTGACTACCCCCTCTCTCCTCTCTCCTCTCATCCCCCTTTCCCCCTGCTGACTACCCACTCTCTCCTCTCATCCCCCTTTCCCCTTGCTGACTAGCCCCTCTCTCCTCTCATCCCCCTTTCCCCCTGCTGACTACCCACTCTCTCTTCTCATCCCCCTTTCCCCCTGCTGACTACCCACTCTCTCCTCTCATCCCTCTTTCCCCCTGCTGACTACCCCCTCTCTCCTCTCATCCCCCTTTCCCCCTGCTGACTTCCCCCTCTCTCCTCTCATCCCCCTTTCCCCCTGCTGACTACCCACTCTCTCCTCTCATCCCCCTTTCCCCCTGCTGACTACCCCCTCTCTCCTCTCTCCTCTCATCCCCCTTTCCCACTGCTGACTACCCACTCTCTCCTCTCATCCCCCTTTCCCCCTGCTGACTACCCACTCTCTCCTCTCATCCCCCTTTCCCCCTGCTGACTACCCCCTCTCTCCTCTCATCCCCCTTTCCCCCTGCTGACTACCCCCTCTCTCTTCTCATCCCCCTTTCCCCCTGCTGACTACCCACTCTCTCCTCTCATCCCCCTTTCCCCCTGCTGACTACCCCCTCTCTCCTCTCATCCCCCTTTCCCCCTGCTGACTACCCACTCTCTCCTCTCATCCCCCTTTCCCCCTGCTGACTACCCCCTCTCTCTTCTCATCCCCCTTTCCCCCTGCTGACTACCCACTCTCTCCTCTCATCCCCCTTTCCCCCTGCTGACTACCCCCTCTCTCCTCTCATCCCCCTTTCCCCCTGCTGACTACCCACTCTCTCTTCTCATCCCCCTTTCCCCCTGCTGACTACCCACTCTCTCCTCTCATCCCCCTTTCCCCCTGCTGACTACCCCCTCTCTCTTCTCATCCCCCTTTCCCCCTGCTGACTACCCCCTCTCTCCTCTCATCCCCCTTTCCCCCTGCTGACTACCCACTCTCTCCTCTCATCCCCCTTTCCCCCTGCTGACTACCCTCTCCTCTCATCCACCGCCCCTCCATCTCCCCACCTGTCTATAATGTCCCTCCCCACTTGTTTTCACATGCTGCTGTCTGTGCGCTCCATTCTGTTGGCGAGGCAGAAACAGAGGGTCACGTATAGATTTATGTGTCATCACCACTTCAGGTAAATCGTTTGAGTGACTCGGGTGTGATGGCGTGATGAATATCACATTTGAGTGAGAGATAGAGGGGGGTGGATAGGAAACAGAGAGCTGGAAAGGAGGGGTGGAGGGGGAAATGAAGAGTGGAGGAAAATTCTGATCTCTTTCTCTCTCTCTCTTCCTCTCTCTCTTCCCCTCTCTTTCTCTCCCTCACCTCTCTCTCTCTCTTTCTCTTTCTCCCCCTCTCTCTCTCCCTCCCCCTCTTTCTCTCTATCTCTCTCACCCCTCTCTCTGAATGTATATCATGCGGATCCATCTTAACAGGATGAATAGAACAGATGTAACCTGGTACCTGGCTGCTCCTCATCTGTATATAGAGAAACACAACAGGACCACTGGGGAGGCAGAGGACGCTATGACGAGCTGGGACTGGGAGGCTGCTGTGTGTGTGTGTGAGAGGTGTGCTACACACCACACATCTTCCATCCTATCACACACTCCCTGACACACCAAATTGTTTATATAGTCAACTTACACACATCCGATACCCCTCCTCAAACACACATCCACCAACCTACCCACCCACAAACCCAGCCACCCCCAAACACACACTCCCTCTCCTCACCTTTGGCACAGTTGTCTCCCTTGTACCCCAGGGAGCAGACACAGTTCCCGCCAGTACAGGTCCCATGTCCACTACATAGAGGGTCAATGCAGTGGGTGGTGGGGACGGCACACTCAGCTCCCTTCCATCCACTGTAGCAGATACAGGATCCCTTATCATACTGACCATTACCACTACACAGCACTGGACAGGCCTCTGGAGAGAGAGAGAGGGAGGGAGGGAGGGAGGGAGGGAGGGAGGGAGGGAGGGATATAGAGAGAGAGAGAGAGAGAGAGAGAGAGAGAGAGAGAGAGAGAGAGAGAGAGAGAGAGAGAGAGAGGGAGAGAGAGAGAGAGAGAGAAAGAGAGAGAGAAAGAGAGAGAAGGAGAGGGAAAGGGAGAAGGGGAAAAAGATATACAGAGGTGGTCAGAGAACAGAATGTCTGAGGGTCACAACAGAGTAAATAACAGTATGTCAGAGGGTCATAACAGAGTAAATAACCGTATGTCAGAGGGTCACAACAGAGTAAATAACCGTATGTCAGAGGGTCACAACAGAGTAAATAACAGTATGTCTGAGGGTCACAACAGAGTAAATAACAGTATGTCAGAGGGTCACAACAGAGTAAATAACCGTATGTCAGAGGGTCACAACAGAGTAAATAACAGTATGTCAGAGGGTCACAACAGAGTAAATAACAGTATGTCAGAGGGTCACAACAGAGTAAATAACAGTATGTCTGAGGGTCACAACAGAGTAAATAACAGTATGTCTGAGGGTCATAACAGAGTAAATAAGAGTATGTCTGATGAGAGTAAATAACAGTATGTCTGAGGGTCACAACAGAGTAAATAACAGTATGTCTGAGGGTCACAACAGAGTAAATAACAGTATGTCTGAGGGTCATAACAGAGTAAATAACAGTATGTCTGAGGGTCATAACAGAGTAAATAACAGTATGTCAGAGGGTCACAACAGAGTAAATAACAGTATGTCAGAGGGTCACAACAGAGTAAATAACAGTATGTCTGAGGTTCATAACAGAGTAAATAACAGTATGTCAGAGGGTCACAACAGAGCAAATAACAGTATGTCAGAGGGTCACAACAGAGTAAATAACAGTATGTCTGAGGGTCACAACAGAGTAAATAACAGTATGTCAGAGGGTCACAACAGAGTAAATAACAGTATGTCAGAGGGTCACAACAGAGTAAATAACAGTATGTCTGAGGTTCATAACAGAGTAAATAACAGTATGTCAGAGGGTCACAACAGAGCAAATAACAGTATGTCAGAGGGTCACAACAGAGTAAATAACAGTATGTCTGAGGGTCACAACAGAGTAAATAATAGTATGTCTGAGGGTCACAACAGAGTAAATAACAGTATGCCTGAGGGTCACAACAGAGTAAATAACAGTATGTCTGATGGTCATAACAGAGTAAATAACAGTATGTCTGATGAGAGTAAATAACAGTATGTCTGAGGGTCACAACAGAGTAAATAACAGTATGTCAGAGGGTCACAACAAAGTAAATAACAGTATGTCAGGGGGTCAAAACAGAGTAAATAACAGTATGTCTGAGGGTCATAACAGAGTAAATAACAGTATGTATGTGGGTCACAACAGAGTAAATAACAGTATGTCAGAGGGTCACAACAGAGTAAATAACAGTATGTTAGAGGGTCACAACAGAGTAAATAACAGTATGTTAGAGGGTCACAACAGAGTAAAAATTTTTATTTATTTTTTATTTCACCTTTATTTAACCAGGTAGGCTAGTTGAGAACAAGTTCTCATTTGCAACTGCGACCTGGCCAAGATAAAGCATAGCAGTGTGAACAGACAACAACACAGAGTTACACATGGAGTAAACAATAAACAAGTCAATAACATGGTAGGAAAAAGAGAATCTATATACAATGTGTGCAAAAGGCATGAGGTAGGCAATAAATCGAATAATTACAATTTAGCAGATTAACACTGGAGTGAAAAATCATCAGATGATCATGTGCAAGAAGAGATACTGGTGTGCAAAAGAGCAGAAAAGTAAATAAATAAAAGCAGTATGGGGGTGAGGTAGGTAAATTGGGTGGGTAGTTTACAGATGGACTATGTACAGCTGCAGCGATCGGTTAGCTGCTCGGATAGCAGATTTTTAAAGTTGTTGAGGGAGATAAAAGTCTCCAACTTCAGAGATTTTTGCAATTCGTTCCAGTCGCAGGAGGCAGAGAACTGGAAGGAAAGGCGTCCAAATGAGGTTTTGGCTTTAGGGATGATCAGTGAGATACACCTGCTGGAGCGCGTGCTACGGGTGGGTGTAGCCATCGTGACCAGTGAACTGAGATAAGGCGGCACTTTACCTACCATAGCCTTGTAGATGACCTGGAGCCAGTGGGTCTGACGACGAACATGTAGCGAGGGCCAGCCGACTAGGGCATACAGGTCGCAGTGGTGGGTCGTATAAGGTGCTTTAGTAACAAAACGGATGGCACTGTGATAAACTGCATTCAGTTTGCTGAGTAGAGTATTGGAAGCTATTTTGTAGATGACATCGCCGAAGTCGAGGATCGGTAGGATAGTCAGTTTTACTAGGGTAAGTTTGGCGGCGTGAGTGAAGGAGGCTTTGTTCCGGAATAGAAAGCCGACTCTAGATTTGATTTTGGATTGGAGATGTTTGATATGAGTCTGGAAGGAGAGTTTGCAGTCTAGCCAGACAACTAGGTACTTATAGATGTCCACATATTCTAGGTCGGAACCGTCCAGGGTGGTGATGCTAGTCGGGCGTGCGGGTGCAGGCAGCGAACGGTTGAAAAGCATGCATTTGGTTTTACTAGCATTTAAGAGCAGTTGGAGGCCACGGAAGGAGTGTTGTATGGCATTGAAGCTCGTTTGGAGGTTAGATAGCACAGTGTCCAGGGAAGGGCCGGAAGTATACAGAATGGTGTCGTCTGCGTATAGGTGGATCAGGGAATCGCCCGCAGCAAGAGCAACATCATTGATGTATACAGAGAAAAGAGTCGGCCCGAGAATTGAACCCTGTGGTACCCCCATAGAGACTGCCAGAGGACCGGACAACATGCCCTCCGATTTGACACACTGAACTCTGTCTGCAAAGTAGTTGGTGAACCAGGCAAGGCAGTCATTAGAAAAACCGAGGCTATTGAGTCTGCCGATAAGAATATGGTGATTGACAGAGTCGAAAGCCTTGGCCAGGTCGATGAAGACGGCTGCACAGTAATGTCTTTTATCGATGGCGGTTATGATATCGTTTAGTACCTTGAGCGTGGCTGAGGTGCACCCGTGACCGGCTCGGAAACCGGATTGCACAGCGGAGAAGGTACGGTGGGATTCGAGATGGTCAGTGATCTGTTTGTTGACTTGGCTTTCGAAGACCTTAGCTAGGCAGGGCAGGATGGATATAGGTCTGTAACAGTTTGGGTCCAGGGTGTCTCACCCTTTGAAGAGGGGGATGACAGCGGCAGCTTTCCAATCCTTGGGGATCTCAGATGATACGAAGGAGAGGTTGAACAGGCTGGTAATAGGGGGTGCGACAATGGCGGCGGACAGTTTCAGAAATAGGGGGTCCAGATTGTCAAGCACAGCTGATTTGTATGGGTCCAGGTTTTCCAGCTCTTTCAGAACATCTGCTATCTGGATATGGGTAAAGGAGAAGCTGGGGAGGCTTGGGCGAGTAGCAGCGGGGGGGGCGGGGCTGTTGGCCAAGGTTGGAGTCGCCAGGTGGAAGGCATGGCCAGCCATTGAGAAATGTTTGTTGAAGTTTTCGATTATCACGGACTTATCAGTGGTGACCGTGTTATCTAGCCTCAGTGCAGTGGGCAGCTGGGAGGAGGTGCTCTTGTTTTCCATGGACTTTACAGTATCCCAGAACTTTTTGGAGTTAGAGCTACAGGATGCAAATTTCTGCTTGAAAAAGCTGGCCTTTGCTTTCCTGACTGACTGCGTGTATTGGTTCCTGACTTCCCTGAACAGTTGCATATCACGGGGGCTCTTCGATGCTATTGCAGTTCGCCACAGGATGTTTTTGTGCTGGTCGAGGGCAGTCAGGTCTGGAGTGAACCAAGGGCTATATCTGTTCTTGGTTCTGCATTTTTTGAACGGAGCATGCTTATCTAATATGGTGAGGAAGTAACTTTTAAAGAATGACCAGGCATCCTCAACTGACGGGATGAGGTCAATATCCTTCCAGGGTACCCGGGCCAGGTCGATTAGAAAGGCCTGCTCGCAGAAGTGTTTCAGGGAGCGTTTGACAGTGATGAGGGGTGGTCGTTTGACCGTGGACCCGTGGCGGATACAGGCAATGAGGCAGTGATCGCTGAGATCTTGATTGAAGACAGCAGAGGTGTATTTGGAGGGCAAGTTGGTCAGGATAATGTCTATTAGGGTGCCCATGTTTACGGATTTAGGGTTGTACCTGGTGGGTTCCTTGATGATTTGTGTGAGATTGAGGGCATCAAGCTTAGATTGTAGGAATGCCGGGGTGTTAAGCATATCCCAGTTTAGGTCACCTAACAGAACAAACTCTGAAGCTAGATGGGGAGCGATCAATTCACAGATGGTGTCCAGGGCACAGCTGGGAGCTGAGGGGGGTCGGTAGCAGGCGGCAACAGTGAGAGACTTATTTCTGGAGAGATTAATTTTTAAAATTAGAAGTTCGAACTGTTTGGGCATAGACTTGGAAAGTATGACAGAACTTTGCAGGCTATCTCTGCAGTAGATTGCAACTCCTCCCCCTTTGGCAGTTCTATCTTGACGGAAAGTGTTATAGTTGGGTATGGAAATCTCAGAGTTTTTGGTGGCCTTCCTAAGCTAGGATTCAGACACGGCAAGGACATCAGGGTTGGCAGAGTGTGCTAAAGCGGTGAGTAAGGCAAACTTAGGGAGGAGGCTTCTGATGTTGACATGCATGAGGCCAAGGCTTTTTCGATCACAGAAGTCAACAAATGAGGGTGACTGGGGACATGCAGGGCCTGGGTTTACCTCCACATCACCCGAGGAACAGAGGAGTAGTAGGATGAGTGTGCGGCTAAAGGCTATCAAAACTGGTCGCCTAGAGCGTTGGGGACAAGGAATAAAAGGAGCAGATTTATGGGCGTGGTAGAATAGATTCTGGGCATAATGTGCAGACCAGGGTATGGTGGGGCACGGGTACAGCGGAGGCAAGCCCAGGCACTGGGTGATGATAAGAGAGGTTGTATCTCTGGACATGCTGGTCTCAATGGGTGAGGTCACCGCATGTGTGGGGGGTGGGACAAAGGAGGTATCAGAGGTACGGAGAGTGGAACTACGGGGTCCATTGCAAACCAAAACAATGATAACTAGCCTGAACAACAGTATGCAAGGCATATTGATATTTGAGAGAGACATACAATAAGGCATAAAGTGATTGCAGGTCATGATTGGGAGAGCTAGCTAAAACAGCAGGTGAGATAACAGCAGCTAGTCAGCTAACACAGCAACAGAAGGTAAAAATGGCGACGACTGGGCAGAGAGGGTCGGATTAACTACACACAGATCCTGAGTTAAGGCACAGAGCCGACAGATAAAACACAAATAAACAGAATGGAGTACCGTGAATTAATGGACAGTCAAGCAGGCATCAGCTATGTAGCCAAGTGATCATAGTGTCCAGGGGCAGCCGTAGATGGAGTAGTGAGGCCTCCACTAAGCTAGCCCGCGGCGTTTAAAGTTAGTAGCCCGGGGGGGTGGTCTGCTCAGACGGAGGGGGTCTGCTCAGACGGAGGCCGGTTGAGGGCACAGCGGATGGGGTATTTGTCTGCAGACCAGACGTGGTCGTGTCGACAGAGAATCCAAGCCGGATGGCGGTGGCGAAAGAGAGGTTGTGAGTTGTAGAATTGTGTTTGCTAACTGGTGCTAGCTTCGTGATTCAGACAGCTAGTCATGGGTAGCAAGCTAGCAGAAGATGGAGGTCTGTTTTTAGCCACACCGTGCAATTCCGTCGGTAGATTAGTGGGGTTCCGTGTGGTAGAGGGGACCAATCCAATTGTCAAAATAGTTATAGTGGCCTAAGAAGATTGTTCGATAGACCTGTTCAGATAGCAGCCGATATGCTCAAGACAGCTAACGATTAGCGGGCCGCAGTTAGTATATGGACGTTCAGGTTACGTCGCGATGGAGGGGCCGGTTGAAATACTCCCTCGGGCAGATAACGTCGGTATCCCAGTCGTGAAGGCCCGGTGGGGCTCCGCATCGGCAGTAAAACGGGTCCGGATAGGTGATTGTAGCCCAGGAGTGGCTGATGGAACTCTTCAGCTGGCTAGCTCCGGGATAATTGGTGTTTGCTCCGGAATTGATGTTAGCCGATAGTCACTCGGATAGCAGCTAGGTAGCTGCAAGATCCAGGTGTAAATGTCCAGAGCTTGAGGTAAAAATCCGGGGATATGGAGAGAAAATAGGTCTGGTATGCTCTGGTCTGAGTCGCGTTGTACAAAACTGGCAATAGTTTTCCGAGCTAAAGGATAGCTGATGAGCGCTAGCTGTGGTTAGCTGAACTACTAACGTTAGCTTGTGAGCTGGCTAACTTCTGGTTAGCTTCTGTTGTAGATTTCGGATACGAGGTGAATAATACTTTTGAGGAAGAAAAAAAAAACAGATCCGCACCACATTTGGTGAGGTGGGTTGCAGGAGAGTGTTTTGAAGTTGAGTTTTTAAGAAGAAAAGAATATATATATAAAAAGATATGCGAAAAAAAATATATAAAATATATATACACGGGACAAGACGAGGACAAAGGACATCTGACTGCTACGCCATCTACGCCATCTTGGATTCGATATAACAGTATGTCAGAGGGTCACAACAGAGTAAATAACAGTATGTCTGAGGGTCATAACAGAGTAAATAACAGTATGTCTGAGGGTCATAACAGAGTAAATAACAGTATGTCTGAGGGTCATAACAGAGTAAATAACAGTATGTCTGATGGTCATAACAGAGTAAATAACAGTAAGTCAGGGGGTCATAACAGAGTAAATAACAGTATGTCTGAGGGTCATAACAGAGTAAATAACAGTATGTCTGAGGGCACAACAGAGTAAATAACAGTATGTCTGAGGGTCACAACAGAGTAAATAACAGTATGTCTGAGGGTCATAACAGAGTAAATAACAGTATGTCAGAGGGTCACAACAGAGTAAATAACAGTATGTCTGAGGGTCACAACAGAGTAAATAACAGTATGTCTGAGGGTCATAACAGAGTAAATAACAGTATGTCGGGGGGTCACAACAGAGTAAATAACAGTATGACTGAGGGTCACAACAGAGTAAATAACAGTATGTCTGAGGGTCACAACAGAGTAAATAACAGTATGTCAGGGGGTCAAAACAGAGTAAATAACAGTATGTCTGATGAGAGTAAATAACAGTATGTCTGAGGGTCATAACAGAGTAAATAACAGTATGTCAGGGGGTCATAACAGAGTAAATAACAGTACGTCTGAGAGTCATGTGCGTGTGTGTGTGCGTGCGTGCGTGCGTGTGTGTGCGCGTGTGTGCGTGTGTGTGTCAAATCAAATCAAATCAAATCAAATTTTATTAGTCACATACACATGGTTAGCAGATGTTAATGCGAGTGTAGCGAAATGCTTGTGCTTCTAGTTCCGACAATGCAGTAATAACCAACAAGTAATCTAACCTAACAATTCCACAACTACTACCTTATACACACACAAGTGTAAAGGGGTAAAGAATATGTACATAAGATATATGAATGAGTGGTGGTACAGAACGGCATAGGCAAGATGCAGTAGATGGTATAGAGTACGGTATATACATATGAGATGAGTACTGTAGGGTATGCAAACATAAAGTGGCATAGTTTAAAGTGACTAGTGGTACATGTATTACATAAAGATGGCAAGATGCAGTAGATGATATAGAGTACAGTATATACATATGAGATGGGTAATGTAGGGTATGTAAACATTATATTAAGTGGCATTGTTTAAAGTGGCTAGTGGTACATTTTTACATAATTTCCATCAATTCCCATTTTTAAAGTGGCTGGAGTTGAGTCAGTATGTTGGCAGCGGCCGCTAAATGTTAGTGGTGGCTGTTTAACAGTCTGATGGCCTTGAGATAGAAGCTGTTTTTCAGTCTCTCGGTCCCTGCTTTGATGCACCTGTACTGACCTCGCCTTCTGGATGATAGCGGGGTGAACAGGCAGTGGCTTGGGTGGTTGTTGTCCTTGATGATCTTTATGGCCTTCCTGTGACTTCGGGTGGTGTAGGTGTCCTGGAGGGCAGGTAGTTTGCCCCCGGTGATGCGTTCTGCAGACCTCACTACCCTCTGGAGAGCCTTACGGTTGTGGGCGGAGCAGTTGCCGTACCAGGCGGTGATACAGCCCGACAGGATGCTCTCGATTGTGCATCTGTAGAAGTTTGTGAGTGCTTTTGGTGACAAGCCGAATTTCTTCAGCCTCCTGAGGTTGAAGAGGCCCTGCTGCGCCTTCTTCACGACGCTGTCTGTGTGGGTGGACCAATTCAGTTTGTCCGTGATGTGTACGCCGAGGAACTTAAAACTTTCCACCTTCTCCACTGCTGACCCGTCGATGTGGATAGGGGGGTGCTCCCTCTGCTGTTTCCTGAAGTCCACAATCATCTCCTTTGTTTTGTTGACGTTGAGTGTGAGGTTATTTTCCTGACACCACACTCCGAGGGCCCTCACCTCCTCCCTGTAGGCCGTCTCGTCGTTGTTGGTAATCAAGCCTACCACTGTAGTGTCATCCGCAAACTTGATGATTGAGTTGGAGGCGTGCATGGCCACGCAGTCGTGGGTGAACAGGGAGTACAGGAGAGGGCTCAGAACGCACCCTTGTGGGGCCCCAGTGTTGAGGATCAGCGGGGTGGAGATGTTGTTACCTACCCTCACCACCTGGGGGCGGCCCGTCAGGAAGTCCAGGACCCAGTTGCACAGGGCGGGGTCGAGACCCAGGGTCTCGAGCTTGATGACGAGTTTGGAGGGTGTGCGTGTGTGCGTGTGTGTGTATGTGTGTGTGTGTGTGTGTGTGTGTGCTTGCGGTAGAGAGAGCCAAGTAATTACACAGAGAGGTAACTAAACTATTAATCAGTGAACAGTCTTCTTCCCCAGGTGAACTAAGAGACATGTTGGCTCTAAACCGCCATGTATCACAGTACTGTCTCTACACAAGTGTGTTTGTGTTCGTGTGAGTGTGTGTGTTTGTGTGTGTGTGTGTGTCTACCTTTGGAGCAGTCCATGCCATGGAACCCAGGGAAGCAGTGACACACACCAGACACACACTCTCCGTTGCCATGACAATTACGGGGACACTCCTGTACCGAGTCTGTAATGGGAGAATAGAGAGAGGAGATAGGTGTCAAACTCAACACAAAAAAATCACATTTCATATTGTTACAGCAGACTCATAAACCGCCCACTGCTCCGTTGACAGGAAATACAATCCATCCATGCTGTCTAAATCATGTTTCACTATTTCAACATTTAGTCCCCTGCTTCTCCTCCTCTAAAATGATCTCTCTCCGCTCTTACCCTTCTTCCATCTGTCTTGACACTTCTGTCTCTTCTCTTTCTCATCTTCTCTTTCTCCTCCTCTCCCTCTATCCTCTCTCCTCCTCTCCCTCTATCTTCTCTCCTCCTCTCCCTCCATCCTCTCTCCTCCTCTACCTCTATCCCCTCTCCTCCTCTCCCTCTATCATCTCTCCTCCTCTCCCTCTATTCTCTCTCCTCCTCTCCCTCTATCCTCTCCCCTCCTCTCCCTCTATCCCCTCTCCTCCTCTCCCTCTATCATCTCTCCTCCTCTCCCTCTATCCTCTCTCCTCCTCTCCCTCTATCCTCTCTCCTCCTCTCCCTCTATCCTCTCTCCTCCTCTCCCTCTATCCTCTCTCCTCCTCTCCCTCTATCCTCTCTCCTCCTCTCCCTCTATCCTCTCTCCTCCTCTCCCGCTATCCTCCTCTCCCTCTCTCCCTCTTTCCCATCTCTCCTCCTCTCCCTCCATCCTCTCTCCTCCTCTCCCTCTATCCTCTCCCTCTCTCCTCCTCTCCCCCTCTCCTCTCTCCTCCTCTCATCTCTCCTCCTCTCCCTCTATCCTCTCTCCTCCTCTCCCTCTATCCTCTTCTCCTCCTCTCCCTCTATCCTCTTCTCCTCCTCTCCCTCTATCCTCTCTCCTTCTCTCCCTCTCTCCTCCTCTCCCTGTATCCTTTCTTCTCTTCTCCCTCTCTCCTCATCTCTCTCTATCCTCTCTCCCCCTCTCCTTCTTTCATCCCCTCCCTCTATTCTATCTCCTCTCCTCCTTCTCTCCTCTCCTCCCTCTATCCATGTCTCCTCTCCTCCTTCAGTTCTGTGTGTTTCTCCTTTGCTCTGATCCCCAGGGTCATCAATACTTTATTCAGGTGCATGTGTTCCTCTCCACATTCTTTGCTCTGTGTGTGTTTTGGTTGTGTGTGTGTGTGTTTTCAGCACTCTACCCATGTCTAAGTGGCTTGTGTGAGGTGAACAGGTTTAGATAAGAACACTGAGGAGGTTTTCACTCCCTCCATCCATCCCTTTCTCTCTCCATCCATCCATCCCTTTCTCAATCCATCCCTCCCGTGCTCTCTCCATCCCTCCCGTTCTCTCTCCATCCATCCCTTTCTCTCGCCATCCCTCCCGTGCTCTCTCCATCCCTCCCGTTCTCTCTCCATCCATCCCTTTCTCTCTCCATCCATCCCTTTCTCTCTCCATCCCTCCCTTTCTCTCTCCATCCCTCCCTTTCTCTCTCCATCCCTCCCTTTCTCTCTCCATCCCTCCCGTTCTCTCTCCATCCATCCCTTTCTCTCTCCATCCCTCCCTTTCTCTCTCCATCCATCCCTTTCTCTCTCCATCCCTCCCTTTCTCTCTCCATCCCTCCCTTTCTCTCTCCATCCATCCCTTTCTCTCTCCATCCATCCCTTTCTCTCTCCATCCATCCCTTTCTCTCTCCAGCCCTCCCTTTCTCAATCCATCCCTCACCTTTCTCTCTCCTTCCCTCCCTTTCTCTCTCCAGCCCTCCCTTTCTCAATCCATCCATCCCTTTCTCTCTCCAGCCCTCCCTTTTTCAATCCATCCCTCCCGTGCTCTCTCCATCCCTCCCGTTCTCTCTCCATCCATCCCGTTCTCTCTCCAGCCCTCCCTTTCTCAATCCCTCCCTTTCTCAATCCATCCCTCCCGTGCTCTCTCCATCCCTCCCGTTCTCTCTCCAGCCCTCCCGCTCTCTCTCCATCCATCCCTTTCTCTTTCCATCCATCCCTTTCTCTCTCCATCCCTCCCGTTCTCTCTCCAGCCCTCCCTTTCTCAATCCATCCCTCACCTTTCTCTCTCCTTCCCTCCCTTTCTCTCTCCATCCCCCCCTTTCTCTCTCCATCCATCCCTTTCTCTCTCCATCCCTCTCACTCTCTCCACATCCCTTTCTCTCTCCACCTCTCTCCCATTCTCTATCTCCCTCCTTCTGTCTCCACTGCCCTCCCTCTCGCTCCATCTCTCTCCACGTCCTGCTCTCTGTCTTCACCTCTCTCCACTTCCCTCTCCCTCCCTGTCTCCACCGCTCTCCCTCTCTCCACTTTCCTTTCTCCCTCACTGTCTCCACCTCTCTCCACTTCCCTCTCTCCCTCTTTCTGTCTCCAGCTCTCTCCCTCTCTCCACTTCCCTCTCTAATCACGATGCCTTACCTAACTCAAACCTACTCTACCCTCCACCGTTCCCCCACTCTCTCCACAGGAGCTGGCAGGCTAATCGTGAGAGTAGGATTGGGTGAAAGTTAAACTTCTGCGCTTGAGAGGGGTGAAAGTTATGTATACTCTCTCCCCCCTCTCTCTTCCTACCCCTCTCCCTCTCTCCCCCTCTCTCTTCATACCCCTCTCCCTCTCTCCCCCTCTCTCTTCCTACCCCTCTCCCTCTCTCCCCCTCTCTCTTCCTACCCCTCTCCCTCTCTCCCCTCTTTCTCTCTCCTAACCCATTACACCCGTGTTGAAGGATATTTCTCTCTCTCTCCCTCCTTTCTCTCCCCGTCTCCCTCTCCCTCCCCTTCTATATTTCTCTCCCCCTTCTCTCCCTCTCTCCCGCCCTTTCTATCTTTCTCTCTCCCTCCCCTTCTATCTTCCCCCCTCGTTCACCTTCCCTCTCCCTCTCTCTCACCCATTACAGCAGTGTTGAAGGAGACGGTCTCTCTTTCTCGTCCGTCGTTGTAGAAGGCTAGATGCCATGCTCCCGGGTCCAGGTACTGAACAAACACTGCTTCGTTTAGAACCACAGTCTGGATGCTGCGACGTTCTCGAGGAGACTCAACAACACTCCACTTCTCTTTACCGTCCAAGCGTTCCATGTAGTCATACTGCAGGAGGACAGACAATTACACTTTCAGGAAGCTCAGACCAGGAAGTCAATTCAATTCCATAAATGTGTGTATACTGTAAGTGTGTGTACAGTCCAGTTTTGTGTAACTGTGTGTGTTATGTATGTATTGGTGTGTGTTATGCGTGTATTGGTGTGTGTTATGTGTGTATTGGTGTGTGTTATCTGTGTATTGGTGTGTGTTATATGTGTGTTGGTGTGTGTTATGTGTGTATTGGTGTGTGTTATCTGTGTATTGGTGTGTGTTATGTTCATATACCTGTGTGTGTAAGTCAGGGTTTGGGTCAATTCGAATTGAAGACAGTCAATTCAGGAAGTAAACTGAAATTACAATTCAATAACTATAAAATGGCATCTATTTTCAATGACTTCTTAATAAACAAAGCTAACGTAATCTCGTACATTGCCTTGGTCCGTACAATTGCCCTTATTTTAGCGCCCCAAAACGTAATACTTCCAGATCAACTGTAATGGCAATACCATTGTAAAGCACAATTTCTCCCCTTTCCAACAAAATCAATTACATGACCTAAACGCTGCTCGTTTCTGCATAATTCAAGCAGGCAATGAGCCCCGTCAGGTCTTTTTAAAAATGGCAGGAGGGGAAGCGAAACTAATGCGTGATAGTGAGAAGGAGAGATGCCGTGTGGGAAAATTGCTTTTTTTCACTCGATCTGTCCAACTTATCACCTTATCGCCTCTAAAATGTAAATAAAACACTATAAAGAGTTTATATAATGTGTCATTACATACCTCTTTGAAGGTTTGTGTCGAATTTGAATCGGGTGTTTAGGGCGGTGCTAAAGTGATCTTAGAAGTAAACAGCGGCTTTGAGAATGATTATCGCATGCTATGATGCCGCAAAAAATGACTAGGTATCACCGCCTTACCCCCGTCACTGTCCATTTCTTGTTTATAAACGATGAGAGAAGTGCTACACCTGGTGGAGAGAGATTGTAAGACAGAAATAGTTG
>NC_074693.1:10033961-10091461 GCF_029448725.1 Salvelinus fontinalis
ACACCGAGTGTGTGTATCAGTGGATCTGTGTGAGTATGTGTCACCCAGGCCTGTCCTTACAGGCGAGCGGAGAATGAGAGAAGAAGGTAGGGAATGAGGGGGAGAGGGAGGCAGGGAAAGAGGGAGGCAGGGAGAGAGGGACACAGGAAGGCAGGGAGAGAGGGAGACAGGGAGGCAGGGAGAGAGGGAGACAGGGAGGCAGGGAGAGAGGGAGTCAGGTAGAGAGGGAGACAGTGAGAGAGGGAGACAGGGAGGCAGGGAGAGAGGCAGGCAGAGAGGCAGGGAGAGAGGGAGTAGAAGATGAAAGAAAGAGGATGAGAAGAGGAGAGTGAGGGGAGAAGTGGGAGAAGGAGAGGACTAGAGGAGGAGTGATCGTTCTCTGGTCTGTTTCCCATGGTGTTAGAACAGTTTACTTTCCTGTGGTGTGGGTCTTACCTGGAAGAAGACCGCAATCAGATCCCAGTCCTGAGACATGCAAAGCCTTTGTGTGTGCGTGTGCGTGTGCGTGTGCATGGGCGTGGGCGTGTGTGTGTGTGTGTGTGTGTGTGTGTGTGTGTGTGTGTGTGTGTGTGTGTGTGTGTGTGTGTGTGTGTGTGTGTGTGTGTGTGTGTGTGTGTGTGTGTGTGTGTGTGTGTGTGTGTGTGTGTGTGTGTGTGTGTGTGTGTGCCTGGGAAGGCAGATCTCAGACGACACACTCTGAGTCTAAAAACTGTCATTATGAAATCAGCAGCAAGGATCCCATTTCCCCAGACAGTCAGACAGCCAGTCAAACAGACAGACCCCACATGGCTTCCTCTGTACACTGAAGGAGGTGAAACTTTGAATGTTAGAGTTCACTCTTAGGTTGAAAGGGATCAATGACAGCAGCTATACAAGGGAAGACATGACCGACGGGTTTGCAGTTTGTACTTGCATCGCACGGAAAACAGTTTTCCTCTGTTTCCTTTTGACATTCATAAATCAGGTCCACCTTCTCCCAAATATCATAACAGTTGTAAGAAATGTTGTGATAAGAAATAAGAGTTTTTAGTGGAGATCTGTGCTGTTTAGCAGAGGGGATACATCTCCTAGAGTTACCCCCCAGGAGTCAAGATGAATCACTCTCTCTCTCTCTCCTTCTCCATCGCTCTTCCCCTCTCTTTCTCTCCCTCTCTTTCTCTATCTCTCTCTCTTTCTTGTTTCTCTCTTTCATGACAAACTCAGTAAACAACTTAATTACCACGGTAATAGCAGACAGCAGCAGATAATTGAAGCCAAATGTTTTTACCAACAATGCACAGCCTTTCGTGATAACATGTATCTTGTGTTTGGAAACCAGCAGCTTTTTGTTATTTTAATTCCCCTCAAATAAAAAAAATGAAGACAAAAACACAATACAACTCCTCTATAAGCCAAACAAAGGAGACATTGAAAGAATGTTAAGTAGAAGAGAGGTGCTCTTTTCCATTTCAATGTGGAGGTTATTACGATGAGTTCCTTCAGCCATTATTCAGTCAGAGTCAGACAGTTAATAAATGTGCTTAGAGGCTTGCAGCTTTCTCCACCACACACACACACACACACACACACACACACACACACACACACACACACACACACACACACACACACACACACACACACACACACACACACACACACACACACACACACACACACACACACACACACACACACACACACACACACACACACACACACACACACACACACACACACACCTTGAAGAGAACACACCTGTGGGCGGAATTTGATGGATATCCTGTTCCTGATATTCCTCTATTCCCCTCTTCCATCCCTCTAACCATGTTTACCGCCTCCTCCGTCCCTCTAACCATGTTTACCTCCTCTTCCATCCCTCTAACCATGTTTACCTCCTCTTCCATCCCTCTAACCATGTTTACCTCCTCCTCCATCCCTCTAACCATGTTTACCTCCTCCTCCGTCCCTCTAACCATGTTTACCTCCTCTTCCATCCCTCTAACCATGTTTACCTCCTCCTCCATCCCTCTAACCATGTTTACCTCCTCCATCCCTCTAACCATGTTTACCTCCTCTTCCATCCCTCTAACCATGTTTACCTCCTCCTCCATCCCTCTAACCATGTTTACCTCCTCCATCCCTCTAACCATGTTTACCTCCTCTTCCATCCCTCTAACCATGTTTACCTCCTCTTCCATCCCTCTAACCATGTTTACCTCCTCCTCCATCCTTGTAACCATGTTTACCCCCTCCTCCATCCCTCTAACCATGTTTACCTCCTCCTCCATCCCTCTAATCATGTTTACCTCCTCCATCCCTCTAACCATGTTTACCTCCTCCTCCATCCCTCTAACCATGTTTACCTCCTCCTTCATCCCTCTAACCATTTTTACCTCCTCCTCCATCCCTCTAACCATGTTTACCTCCTCTTCCATCCCTCTAACCATGTTTACCTCCTCCTCCATCCCTCTAACCATGTTTACCTCCTCCTCCATCCCTCTAACCATGTTTACCTCCTCCTCCATCCCTCTAACCATGTTTACCTCCTCTTCCATCCCTCTAACCATGTTTACCTCCTCTTCCATCCCTCTAACCATGTTTACCTCCTCCCCCATCCCTCTAACCATGTTTACCTCCTCCTCCATCCCTCTAACCATGTTTACCTCCTCCTCCATCCCTCTAACCATGTTTACCTCCTCTTCCATCCCTCTAACCATGTTTACCTCCTCCTCCATCCCTCTAACCATGTTTACCTCCTCTTCCATCCCTCTAACCATGTTTACCTCCTCCCCATCTCTCTAACCATGTTTACCTACTCTTCCATCCCTCTAACCATGTTTACCTCCTCCTCCATCCCTCTAACCATGTTTACCCCCTCCCCATCCCTCTAACCATGTTTACCTTCTCTTCCATCCCTCTAACCATGTTTACCTCCTCCTCCATCCCTCTAACCATGTTTACCTCCCCATCTCTCTAACCATGTTTACCTACTCTTCCATCCCTCTAACCATGTTTACCTCCTCCTCCATCCCTCTAACCATGTTTACCCCCTCCCCATCCCTCTAACCATGTTTACCTTCTCTTCCATCCCTCTAACCATGTTTACCTCCTCCTCCATCCCTCTAACCATGTTTACCTCCCCATCTCTCTAACCATGTTTACCTCCTCTTCCATCCCTCTAACCATGTTTACCTCCTCCTCCATCCCTCTAACCATGTTTACCTCCTCTTCCATCCCTGTAACCATGTTTACCTCCTCCTCCATCCCTCTAACCATGTTTACCTCCTCCATCCCTCTAACCATGTTTACCTCCTCCATCCCTCTAACCATGTTTACCTCCTCTTCCATCCCTCTAACCATGTTTACCTCCTCCTCCATCCCTCTAACCATGTTTACCTCCTCCATCCCTCTAACCATGTTTACCCCCTCCCCATCCCTCTAACCATGTTTACCTCCTCCTCCATCCCTCTAACCATGTTTACCTCCTCTTCCATCCCTCTAACCATGTTTACCTCCTCCTCCATCCCTCTAACCATGTTTACCTCCTCTTCCATCCCTCTAACCATGTTTACCTCCTCTTCCATCCCTCTAATCATGTTTACCTCCTCCTCCATCCCTCTAACCATGTTTACCTCCTCCTCCATCCCTCTAACCATGTTTACCTCCTCTTTCATCCCTCTAACCATGTTTACTTCCTCCTCCATCCCTCTAACCATGTTTACCTCCTCTTCCATCCCTCTAACCATGTTTACCTCCTCTTCCATCCCTCTAACCATGTTTACCTCCTCCTCCATCCCTCTAACCATGTTTACCTCCTCCTCCATCCCTCTAACCATGTTTACCTCCTCTTCCATCCCTCTAACCATGTTTACCTCCTCCTCCATCCCTCTAACCAGGTTTACCTCCTCTTCCATCCCTCTAACCATGTTTACCTCCTCCTCCATCCCTCTAACCATGTTTACCTCCTCTTCCATCCCTCTAACCATGTTTACCCCCTCCCCATCCCTCTAACCATGTTTACCTCCTCCTCCATCCCTCTAACCATGTTTACCTCCTCTTCCATCCCTCTAACCATGTTTACCTTCTCTTCCATCCCTCTAACCATGTTTACCTCCTCCTCCATCCCTCTAACCATGTTTACCTCCTCCATCCCTCTAACCATGTTTACCTCCTCTTCCATCCCTCTAACCATGTTTACCTCCTCTTCCATCCCTCTAACCATGTTTACCTCCTCCTCCATCCCTCTAACCATGTTTACCTTCTCTTCCATCCCTCTAACCATGTTTACCTCCTCCTCCATCCCTCTAACCATGTTTACCTCCTCCATCCCTCTAACCATGTTTACCTCCTCCTCCATCCCTCTAACCATGTTTACCTCCTCCTCCATCCCTCTAACCATGTTTACCTCCTCCATCCCTCTAACCATGTTTACCTCCTCCTCCATCCCTCTAACCATGTTTACCTCCTCCATCCCTCTAACCATGTTTACCTCCTCCTCCATCCCTCTAACCATGTTTACCTCCTCTTCCATCCCTGTAACCATGTTTACCTCCTCCTCCATCCCTCTAACCATGTTTACCTCCTCCATCCCTCTAACCATGTTTACCTCCTCCTCCATCCCTCTAACCATGTTTACCTCCTCTTCCATCCCTCTAACCATGTTTACCTCCTCCTCCATCCCTCTAACCATGTTTACCTCCTCCTCCATCCTTGTAACCATGTTTACCCCCTCCTCCATCCCTCTAACCATGTTTACCTCCTCCTCCATCCCTCTAACCATGTTTACCTCCTCCTCCATCCCTCTAACCATGTTTACCTCCTCCTCCATCCTTGTAACCATGTTTACCCCCTCCTCCATCCCTCTAACCATGTTTACCTCCTCCTCCATCCCACTAACTATGTTTACCCCCTCCTCCATCCATCTAATCATGTTTACCTCGTCTTCCATCCCTCTAATCATGTTTACCCCCTCTTCCATCCCTCTAATCATGTTTACCTCTTCTTCAATCCCTCTAACCATGTTTACCTCCTCCTCCATCCCTCTAACCATTTTTACCTCCTCCTCCATCCCTCTAACCATGTTTACCTCCTCTTCCATCCCTCTAACCATGTTTACCTCCTCTTCCATCCCTCTAACCATGTTTACCTCCTCCCCCATCCCTCTAACCATGTTTACCTCCTCCTCCATCCCTCTAACCATGTTTACCTCCTCCTCCATCCCTCTAACCATGTTTACTACCTCCCCCATCCCTCTAACCATGTTTACCTCCTCCATCCCTCTAACCATGTTTACCTCCTCCCCCATCCCTCTAACCATGTTTACCTCCTCTTCCATCCCTCTAACCATGTTTACCCCCTCCCCATCCCTCTAACCATGTTTACCTCCTCCTCCATCCCTCTAACCATGTTTACCTCCTCCTCCATCCCTCTAACCATGTTTACCTCCTCCCCATCTCTCTAACCATGTTTACCTCCTCTTCCATCCCTCTAACCATGTTTACCTCCTCCTCCATCCCTCTAACCATGTTTACCCCCTCCCCATCCCTCTAACCATGTTTACCTTCTCTTCCATCCCTCTAACCATGTTTACCTCCTCCTCCATCCCTCTAACCATGTTTACCTTCTCTTCCATCTCTCTAACCATGTTTACCTCCTCTTCCATCCCTCTAACCATGTTTACCTCCTCCTCCATCCCTCTAACCATGTTTACCTCCTCTTCCATCCCTCTAACCATGTTTACCTCCTCTTCCATCCCTCTAACCATGTTTACCTCCTCCTCCATCCCTCTAACCATGTTTACCTCCTCTTCCATCCCTCTAACCATGTTTACCTCCTCTTCCATCCCTCTAACCATGTTTACCTCCTCCTCCATCCCTCTAACCATGTTTACCTCCTCCTCCGTCCCTCTAACCATGTTTACCTCCTCTTCCATCCCTCTAATCATGTTTACCTCCTCCTCCATCCCTCTAACCATGTTTACCTCCTCTTCCATCCCTCTAACCATGTTTACCTCCTCTTCCATCCCTCTAACCATGTTTACCTCCTCCATCCCTCTAACCATGTTTACCTCCTCTTCCATCCCTCTAATCATGTTTACCTCCTCCTCCATCCCTCTAACCATGTTTACCTCCTCCTCCATCCCTCTAACCATGTTTACCTCCTCCTCCATCCCTCTAACCATGTTTACCTCCTCCTCCATCCCTCTAACCATGTTTACCTCCTCTTTCATCCCTCTAACCATGTTTACTTCCTCCTCCATCCCTCTAACCATGTTTACCTCCTCTTCCATCCCTCTAACCAGGTTTACCTCCTCTTCCATCCCTCTAACCATGTTTACCTCCTCCTCCATCCCTCTAACCATGTTTACCTCCTCCTCCATCCCTCTAACCATGTTTACCTCCTCCTCCATCCCTCTAACCATGTTTACCTTCTCTTCCATCCCTCTAACCATGTTTACCTCCTCCTCCATCCCTCTAACCATGTTTACCTCCTCTTCCATCCCTCTAACCATGTTTACCCCCTCCCCATCCCTCTAACCATGTTTACCTCCTCCTCCATCCCTCTAACCATGTTTACCTCCTCCTCCATCCCTCTAACCATGTTTACCTTCTCTTCCATCCCTCTAACCATGTTTACCTCCTCCTCCATCCCTCTAACCATGTTTACCCCCTCCCCATCCCTCTAACCATGTTTACCTCCTCCTCCATCCCTCTAACCATGTTTACCTCCTCTTCCATCCCTCTAACCATGTTTACCTTCTCTTCCATCCCTCTAACCATGTTTACCCCCTCCCCATCCCTCTAACCATGTTTACCTCCTCCTCCATCCCTCTAACCATGTTTACCTCCTCCATCCCTCTAACCATGTTTACCTCCTCTTCCATCCCTCTAACCATGTTTACCTCATCTTCCATCCCTTTAACCATGTTTACCTCCTCTTCCATCCCTTTAACCATGTTTACCTCCTCCTCCATCCCTCTAACCATGTTTACCTCCTCCTCCATCCCTCTAACCATGTTTACCTCCTCTTCCATCCCTTTAACCATGTTTACCTCCTCTTCCATCCCTCTAACCATGTTTACCTCCTCCTCCATCCCTCTAACCATGTTTACCTCCTCCTCCATCCCTTTAACCATGTTTACCTCCTCTTCCATCCCTTTAACCATGTTTACCTCCTCTTCCATCCCTCTAACCATGTTTACCTCCTCCCCCATCCCTCTAACCATGTTTACCTCCTCCTCCATCCCTCTAACCATGTTTACCTCCTCCTCCATCCCTCTAACCATGTTTACCTCCTCTTCCATCCCTCTAACCATGTTTACCTCCTCTTCCATCCCTGTAACCATGTTTACCTCCTCTTCCATCCCTCTAACCATGTTTACCTCCTCCTCCATCCCTCTAACCATGTTTACCTCCTCTTCCATCCCTCTAATCATGTTTACCTCTCTCCCTCTCTCTCCGTTCTCACCACCTTGGCCTCACTTCCCTGCCCTGTCGCTGTCTCCTTCTCTCACACACACACACACACACACACACACACACACACACACACACACACACACACACACACACACACACACACACACACACACACACACACACACACACACACACACACACACACAATTATAACTGTTCATACATCTTCCATACTCCATTCCATTGGTGTGTCTTCCCACTCTCCTCTTCTGTCCTGTCCATCCATCCCTCCCTCCCTCCCTCCCTCCCTCCCTCCCTCCCTCCCTCCGAGGTCATTATAAATGTTATTCTCTTTTTGTGTATTTATGTTTCTGCCTTCTATGTTCTATATCTGGCTGTTGGATGGACTTTACTTACTAGTCTATATTATAGCCAATATTTGACGATTATGGACTTTACTGCTGGCTGTGGACTTGACTGGTGCTGGGCTCTGTAGCTGGAAACATTCCTTAGATTACCATCAGCAAAACGTTTTGGGATTGGACAGATTTAAAGAGACCTACATAAAATCTGAATGTTGACTGTTGTTGTCGGATCTTGAACCTCCATAATGTAAAGCAGTGCTTTAGGCTACTGCTCTAATATCATGCTGTATTAGTGTCACAATCATGCAGGATCATATTTCATCTGCATCACCAGGATGTGATCAGACTGTATCAGACTGTATCATACTTCCTTTAATCTAATGAATGGAATGCTTTTCTATATAGCTGGAGGGGTATTAACCTTTGACAGGCAGTCGAATGTTTATTACTGGGAATCACTACTTCTCCCCCCCCCTCTCTCTCTCCCTCCCTCTCTCCACCCCCTTTCTCTCCCCCTCTCTCTCTTCCCCATCTCCCCCCCCTCTCCCCCCCCCCCCCCCACCCCCACCCCCCTCTCTCTCCAGATGCTTAATGCTTGGCATTAAGGTCAAAGAGTTCAATCTTGGTTTCATCAAACCAGAGAATCTTGTTCCTTATGGTCTGAGAGTCTTTAGATGCCTTTTGGCAAACTTCAAGCGGACTGTCATGTGCCTTTTACTGAGGAGTGGCTTCCGTCTGGCAACTCCACCATAAAGTCCTGATTGGTGGAGTGCTGCGGAGATGGTTGTCCATCTGGAAGGTTCTCCCACCTCCACAGAGGAACTCTAGAGCTCTGTCAGAATGACCATACGTATCTTGGTCACCTCCCTGACCAAGGCCCTTCTCCCCCGATTGCTCAGTTTGGCCGGGCGGCCAGCTCTAGGAAGAGTCTTGGTGGTTCCAAACTTCTTCCATTTGAGAATGATGGAGGCCACTCTGTTCTTGGTACCTTCCCCAGATCTGTGCATCGGCACAATCCTTTCTCGGAGCTCTACTGACAAGTCATTGGACCTCAAGACTGACATGCACTGTCAACTGTGGGACCTTATGTAAACAGGTGTGTGCCTTTCCAAATCATGTCCAATCAATTGAATTTACCGCAGGTGGACCCCAAAAAAAGAAACATCTCAAGGATGATCAATGGAAACAGGATGCACCTGAGCTCAATTTCCAGTCTCGTAGCAAACGGTCTGAATAAATTTGCTAACATTCTAAAAACTTGTTTTCGCTTTGTCATTACGGGGTATTGTGTGTAAATTGCTGAGGATTATTATTTTTTAAATCCATTTTAGAATGATGCTGTAACTTAACAAAATGTTTGAAAAGTGAAGGGGTCTGAGTACTTTCCAAAAGCAGGGAATTGGGTGTCTTTTGGGAGAGCGACGATGACTTAGCAGCAGCTGACTGTAGCGGGGTGCATAATTGACAGAACGGCTGGTACCCCAGTACGCACTGGAAGGGGGAGAGGTTAGTGGAGGAGTAGCGGAGCGAGTTCAGTGCCATCTCTGCCCAGGGCACGAACGCTGCCCACTCCCCCGGTCGATCCTGGCAATACGACCGCAGAAACCTGCCCACATCCTCGTTCACTCTCTCCACCTGCCCATTACTCTCGGGATGAAACCCAGAGGTAAGGCTGATCGAGACCCCCAGACGTTCCATGAACGCCATCCATACCGCCGAGCGCTGCCCGAACAAGGAGAGGACCCGACTTCGGCGGAAGTCGTGACACTGACTGAGCGTGAAACATCCATCTAGACTGGTCAACGACAGCACAGCACTGACAGTTCTTTCTGTCATCAGCAGAATATTGTCACTCTCTGTGTCCGTTCTCTGGTGTTTTTAAATGTCCTTTAATTAATAGAGACATTTTCCTATCTCCCAAAATATCTAATTTCTACTTCGCAAAATGTATTTTACCGGTAATACTTAGATGACTCATATACTGGTAATACCTCTCTCTTTCATTAAATCTGACATTATTCTCCCCTTCTCTCATTTCCTCTAGGTACCTGAAGACGAGTCTGACTGCCACAACACTCTAGGAGGCCTCCAAACCTCCCTCTTCCCTGGCCCACCTCCCTGTCCCTCTATCTTCCTAACCACTCTCCCAGCATGGATCTGAAGGACCGTCGGGGGCAGCAGAACCAGCAGCGCTCCCTGACCAGGGCTCGGTGTGGTAAAGACCCCCAGAACACCGCATCTTCCCTGGACACAGAGGAGTGCCGCGTAACTACCCAGAAGTCCTACAGCTCCAGTGAGACACTCAAGGCCTTCGACCACCACGACCAGAGGCTGGTCTACGGAGGCTGCACTGTGGCTGATCTGGTGCACCACAAGGTGGATGAGTACAACAGGCAAGGTGGGTGTCTGGACAGGGCCTCCGTGGACGGCTATGGTTACTCCCCATGTCCCGAACATGCATAGGGAAGTAGTTTGTGGTATATTTGGTAGCTAACTCGGGATCCGCTACCCATCGCCAGCAGCCAATAAAATTGCAGGGCACCAAATACAAAGCAACAGAAATCTCATAAATCAAATTTCTCCAACATACAAGTATTAGGCACCATTTTAAAGATAAAATTCTCGTTAATCCAGCCACAGTGTCTGATTTCAAAAACACTTTACAGCGAAAGCTCCACAAACGACTATGTTAGGTCACCACCAAGTCACAGATAAACCCAGCCATTTTTAACGCCAAAGAGAGGAGTCACAAAAAGCACAAATATAGATAAAATTAATCACTAACCTTTGATGATCTTCATCAGATGACACTCATAGGACTTCATGTTACACAATACATGTATGTTTTGTTCGGTAATGTTCATATTCATATCCAAAAATCTTATTTTACATTGGCGTGTTAGATTCAGTAGTTCCAAAACATGCAGTGATATTGCAGAGAGCCACATGAATTCACAGAAATACTCATAATAAATGTTGATGAAAATACAGCTATTATACATGACACTTTAGATGCACTTCTCCTTAATGCACCAGCTGTGTCAGATTTCAAAAAAACTTTACGGAAAAAGCAGAATCTGAGAACGGCGCTCAGAGCGCAAACCAGCCAGAGAAATATACGCCATGTTGGGTAGTCAACATTATTCATATTATTCATATATAAATATTCACTTACGTTTGATGATCTGCATCAAAATGCACTCCCAGGAATCGCAGTTCCGCAATAAATGCTTGTTTTGTTCGATAATGTCCATCATTTATTTACATTTATGTCCAATAGCTTATTTTGTTAGGGCGTTTGGTAAACAATCCAAAGACGATCTGGTCCATTCCGACGAAACGTTAAAAAAGTTACATGACAAGTCGAAGAAACTTGTCAAACTAAGTATAGAATCAATCTTTGGGATGTTTTTAACCTGTCTAGGATCAGCGTGGCGCTAGCGGCACACCCCCCCCCCCCCCACTGAAAAACCAGTGCCGCGAAATTCAAAAAAAATATATTTTTAAAATATTTAACTTTCACACATTAAAGTCCAATACAGCTAATGAAAGACACAGATCTTGTGAATCCAGTCAACATTTCCGATTTTTAAAATGTTTTACAGGGAAGACACAATATGTAAAGATGTACATCTATTACCTAAAAACACATTAGCATAATCCACCATCTTTTATTTGTCCACCAACACCAGTAGCCATCACCAATTCGGCTAAACTAAGATATTTATAGCCCCTAACCAACAAAAAAACTCATTAGATGACAGTCTGATAACATATTTATGGTATGGGATAGGTTTTGTTAGAAAAAAGTGCATATTTCAGGTAGATGGCATAGTTTACAATTGCACCCACCATCACAAATGGACTAGAATAATTACAATGAGCAACGTGTTTACCTAACTACTAATCATCAAACATTTCGTAAAAATACACAGCATACACGAATCGAAAGACACAGATCCTGTGAATACAGACAATATTTCAGATTTTCTAAGTGTCTTACAGCGAAAACACAATAAATCGTTATATTAGCTTAGCACATAGCAATTAGCAGCCCAGCATTGATTCTAGCCAAAGTGAGCGATAAAAGTCAACATCGCCAAAAGATATTAATTTTTTCACTAACCTTCTCAGAATTCTTCCGATGACACTCCTGTAACATCATATTACACATTCCATATAGAGTTTGATCGCAAATGTTTATATTTAGCCACCAAAATCATGGTTAGACAATGTGAAATGTAGACAAGCTGGTAAAGAAAATGTCCTTGCGCCACTTAGACAGTGATCTACTCTTATACATAAATACTCATAAACGTGACTAAAAAATATAGGGTGGACAGGGATTGATAGACAATTTAATTCTTAATACAATTGCGTTATTACATTTTTTAATTTATCCTTACTTTTCAATACAGTTTGCGCCTAGCGAAGCTACGTCATAAAACATGGCGTTCTAAGCCACTAAAATGTTTCGACAGAAACACGATTTATCATAATAAAAATTTCCTACCTTGAGCTGTTCTTCCATCAGTATCTTGGGCAAAGGATCCTTTCTTGGGAGAAATCGTCTTTTGGTGGAAAGCTGTCCTCTTGCCATGTGGAAATGTCAACTGCGTTCGGGATGAACTGAAAAGCGTGCCCAACTTTTCACATCGTTGCAAAAATAAATGTCCCAAAATCGCACTAAACGGATATAAATTGCTATAAAACGCTTTAAATTAACTACCTTATGATGTTTTTAACTCCTATAACGAGTGAAAAGATGACCGGAGAAATATAACAGGCTAAACTAACGCTTGGAACAGGTGCGCGCCGGGGTCCTCTAGGCTCATGACGCAGCTCCCAAAGAATGACTAGCTTCAGGGTTTTTTGATTTGTAGGGCCTGTGAACGCGCAATCGACACCGTTGGAATCGTCATCACGTAAAGGCATCCAGGGGAAGACGTAAGAAGTGTCCGTATAGTCATAGCAACGACAGTGCCCTTTTAAATGACTTCAGAAGAGTGGCCAACATTTCTCAAATCTGACTCCATGTCAGGGAAATTGCTGTAGAATGGGCTCTGTTCCACTTAGAGACAAAATTTCAACTCCTATAGAAACTATAGACTGTTTTCTATCCAATAATAATAATAATATGCATATTGTACGATCAAGGATTTTGTGGGAAGCCGTTTAAAAAATTAGCCACATTAGCATAAATAGTCTAAACAGCGCCCCCATCCCCAACAGGTTAACATAAAAGTGCAATACTGTTCCAACCGGAGAATTCCATTGTCTGTAGAATTGCACTGGAACGACAGCAACCTCTCAAGTGAAAGCGCGTGAATGAAAACGAGGCTGTAGGCAGACCACTTAGTAAAACAGCTCCCATCCGGCCCCCCTTCACATGAGCAGCCTGATACCACGTTCTAAAGACGGTTGACATCTAGTGGAAGCCTTAGGAAGTGAAAAATAACCCATATCCCACTGTGTATTCGATAGGGGTGAGTTCAAAAACTACAAACCTCAGACTTCACACTTCCTGTTTGGATTTTTTCTCAGGTTTTTGCCTGCCATATGAGTTCTGTTATACTCACAGACATCATTCAAACAGTTTTAGAAACTTCAGAGTGTTTTCTATCCAATACTAATAATAATATGCATATATTAGCATCTGGGACTGAGTAGGAGGCAGTTCACTCTGGGCATGCTTTTTATCCAAAAGTGAAAATGCTGCCCCCTATCCCAAACAAGATAACTAGATGTTGCATCTCTGGTTCCCTACCTCAGACAGAGAAACAAAGAGGGAGGTGAAGAAGGGAGAGAGACAGAGAATCGGAGAGGGAGAGAGACAGAGATGCGAGAAAGAGAGATAGAGAGAGGGAGAGAGGGTTGGAGAGAGACATCGAGAGAGACTGGAAAGAGACTGGGGGAGATATAAAGACAGCGAGAGACAAAGGGACTCTGAGTCTAGACCATCTGAGTCTTTACCAACTGAGTCTAGACCATCTGAGTCTTTACCATCTGAGTCTAGACCATCTGAGTCTTTACCATCTGAGTCCATACCATCTGAGTCTAGACCATCTGAGTCTAGACCATCTGAGTCTTGACCATCTGAGTCTTTACCATCTGAGTCTATACCATCTGAGTCTAGACCATCTGAATATAGACCATCTGAGTATAGACCATCTGAGTCTTTACCATCTGAGTCTATACCATCTGAGTCTTGACCATCTGAGTCTTTACCATCTGAGTCTATACCATCTGAGTCCATACCATCTGAGTCTAGACCATCTGAGTCTTTACCATCTGAGTCTTGACCATCTGAGTCTTTACCATCTGAGTCCATACCATCTGAGTCTAGACCATCTGAGTCTAGACCATCTGAGTCTTGACCATCTGAGTCTATACCATCTGATTCTTTACCATCTTAGTCTTTACCATCTGAGTCTAGACCATCTGAGTCTAGACCATCTGAGTCTAGACCATCTGAGTCTTTACCATCTGAGTCTTTACCATCTGAGTCTAGGCCATCTGAGTCTATGCCATCTGAGTCTTTACCATCTGAGTCTTTACCATCTGAGTCTAGACAATCTTAGTCTTTACCATCTGAGTCTAGAACATCTTAGTCTTTACCATCTGAGTCTAGAACATCTTAGTCTTTACCATCTGAGTCTAGACCATCTGAGTCTATACCATCTGAGTCTTTACCATCTTAGTCTTTACCATCTGAGTCTAGACCATCTGAGTTTAGGCCTTCTGAGTCTTTACCATCTGAGTCTAGGCCATCTGAGTCGAGGCCATCTGAGTCTTTACCATCCGTGTCTTTACCATCTGAGTCTGGGCCTCCTGAATCTAGACCATCTTAGTCTTTATCATCTGAGTCTTTACCATCTGAGTCTAGACCATCTGAGTCTTTACCATCTCAGTCTAGGCCATCTGAGTCTTTACCATCTTAGTCTTTACTATCTTAGTCTTTACCATCTGAGTCTTTACCATCTTAGTCTAGACCATCTGAGTCTTTACCATCTGAGTCTATACCATCTGAGTCTATGCAATCGTAGTCTTTACCATCTGAGTCTAGACCATCTGAGTCTAGACCATCTGAGTCTAGGCTATCTGAGTATAGACCATCTTAGTCTTGCCCATCTGAGTCTTTACCATCTGAGTCTTTACCATCTGAGTTTTGACCATCTGAGTCTTTACCATCTGAGTCTAGACCATCTGAGTCTAGACCATCTGAGTCCTTACCATCTGAGTCTAGACCATCTGAGTCTTTACCATCTGAGTCTAGACCATCTGAGTCTAGACCATCTGAGTCTAGACCATCTGAGTCTAGACCATCTGAGTCTTTACCACCTGAGTCTTTACCACCTGAGTCTTTACCATCTGAGTCTTTACCATCTGAGTCTTTACCATCTGAGTCTAGACCATCTGAGTGTAGGCCATCTGAGTCTAGACCATCTGAGTCTAGACCATCTGAGTCTTTACCATCTGAGTCTTTACCATCTGAATATAGGCCACCTGAGTCTTTACCATCTGAGTCTTTACCATCTGAGTCTTTACCATCTGAGTCTTTACCATCTGAGTCTTTACCATCTTAGTCTTTACCATGTGAGTCTAGACCATCTGAGTCTATACCATTTGAGTCTTTACCATTTTAGTCTTTACCATCTGAGTCTAGACCATCTGAGTCTAGGCCTTCTGAGTCTAGACCATCTGAGTCTTTACCATCTGAGTCTTTACCATCTGCGTCTAGACCATCTGAGTCTTTACCATCTCAGTCTAGGCCATCTGAGTCTTTACCATCTTAGTCTTTACCATCTTAGTCTTTACCATCTGAGTCTTTACCATCTTAGTCTTTACCATCTGAGTCTTTACCATCTGAGTCTAGGCCATCTAAGTCTTTACCATCTTAGTCTAGACCTTATGAGTCTTTACCATCTGAGTCTAGGCAATCTGAGTCTTTACCATCTGTGTCTAGACCATCTGAGTCTTTACCATGTGAGTCTAGACCATCTGAGTCTTTACCATCTGGGTCTAGACCATCTGAGTCTTTACCATCTGAGTCTAGACCATCTGAGTCTAGATCCTCTTAGTCTTTACCATCTGAGTCTTTACCATCTGAGTCTAGGCCATCTGAGTCTTTACCATCTGAGTCTTTACCATCTGAGTCTTTACCATCTTAGTCTTTACCATCTTAGTGTTTACCATCTGAGTCTACACCATCTGAGTCTTTACCATCTGATTCTAGGCCATCTGAGTGTAGGCCATCTGAGTCTTTACCATCTGAGTCTTTACCATCTGAGTCTAGGCCTTCTGAGTCTAGACCATCTGAGTCTAGACCATCTGAGTCTAGACCATCTGAGTCTAGGCCATCTGAGTCTTTGCCATCTGAGTCTAGGCCATCTGAGTCTAGGCCATCTGAGTCTTTGCCATCTGAGTCTAGACCATCTGCTTCTTTAACATCTGAGTCTAGGCCATCTGAGTCTTTGCCATCTGAGTCTAGACCATCTGAGTCTTTACCATCTGAGTCTATACCATCTTCGTCTTTACCATCTTAGTCTATACCATCTTCGTCTTTACCATCTGCGTCTTTACCATCTGAGTCTAGACCATCTGAGTCTTTACCATCTGAGTCTTTACCATCTGAGTCTAGACCATCTGAGTCTTTACCATCTGAGTCTTTACCATCTGAGTCTAGACCATCTGAGTCTAGGCCTTCTGAGTCTAGACCATCTGAGTCTAGGCCATCTGAGTGTAGGCCATCTGAGTCTTTACCATCTGAGTCTTTACCATCTGAGTCTAGGCCTTCTGAGTCTAGACCATCTTAGTCTTTACCATCTGAGTCTAGACCATCTGAGTCTTTACCATCTGAGTCTAGGCCATCTGAGTCTAGGCCATCTGAGTCTTTACCATCTGAGTCTAGACCATCTGAGTCTTTACCATCTGAGTCTATACCATCTGAGTCTTTACCATCTTAGTCTTTACCATCTTCGTCTTTACCATCTGAGTCTTTACCATCTGCTTCTTTACCATCTGAGTCTAGACCATCTGAGTCTTTACCATCTGATTCTAGACCATCTTAGTCTTTACCATCTGAGTCTTTACCATCTGAGTCTTTACCATCTGAGTCTAGACCATCTGAGTCTTTACCATCTGAGTCTTTACCATCTGAGTCTAGACCATCTGAGTCTAGGCCTTCTGAGTCTAGACCATCTGAGTCTAGGCCATCTGAGTGTAGGCCATCTGAGTCTTTACCATCATAGTCTTTACCATCTGAGTCTAGGCCTTCTGAGTCTAGACCATCTTAGTCTTTACCATCTGAGTCTAGACCATCTGAGTCTTTATCATCTGAGTCTAGGCCATCTGAGTCTAGACCATCTTAGTCTTTACCAACTGAGTCTAGACCATCTGAGTCTTTACCATCTGAGTCTATACCATCTGAGTCTTTACCATCTTAGTGTTTACCATCTTCGTCTTTACCATCTGCGTCTTTACCATCTGAGTCTAGACCATCTGAGTCTTTACCATCTGAGTCTAGACCATCTGAGTCTAGGCCATCTGAGTCTAGGCCATCTGAGTCTAGGCCATCTGAGTCTAGGCCATCTGAGTCTAGGCCATCTTAGTCTTTACCATCTGAGTCTTTACCATCTGAGTCTTTACCATCTGAGTCTAGACCATCTGAGTCTTTACCATCTGAGTCTAGACCATCTGAGTCTAGGCCAACTGAGTCTATACCATTGATCTGTTCTAAATACTGTTTCCCTAGCTCGGACAGAGCGATAGGGGGGATAAGGAAAGGGAAAGGGGGATACCTAGTCAGTTGTTCAACTGAATACATTCAGCTGAAGCGAGTCTTCCGCATTTAACCCAACCCCTCTGAATCAGAGAGGTGCGGGGGGCTGCCTTAATCGACAACCATGTCTTTGGCGTCCGGGGAACAGTGGGTTAACTGCCTTGCTCAGGAGGGAAGTAGGGAGAGCGGGAGGGTGATAGGGAGGGTGAGAGAGACTTGGAATAGACAGAGACTGGGAAGAGACAGACACTGGGAAGACACAGATACTGGGAAGAGACTGGGAAGAAACTTGGACGAGACAGAGACTGGGAAGAGACAGAGACTGGGAAGAGACAGAGACTGGGAAGAGACAGAGACTGGGAAGAGACAGAGACTGGGAAGAGACAGAGACTGGGAAGAGACAGTGACTGGGAAGAGACAGTGACTGGGAAGAGACTGGGAAGAGACAGAGACTGGGAAGAAACTGGGAAGAGACAGAGACTAGGAAGAGACTGGGACGACACTGGGAAGAGACAGAGACTGGGAAGAGACTGGGAAGAGACTGGGAAGAGACTGGGAAGAGACAGAGACTAGGACGAGACTGGGACGACACTGGGAAGAGACTGGGAAGAGACTTGGACGAGACAGAGACTGGGAAGAGACTGGGAAGAGACAGTGACTGGGAAGAGACAGAGACTGGGAAGAGACAGAGACTGGGAAGAGACTGGGAAGAGACAGTGACTGGGAAGAGACAGAGACTGGGAAGAGACAGAGACTGGGAAGAGACAGAGACTGGGTAGAGACAGAGACTGGGAAGAGACAGAGACTGGGAAGAGACTGGGAAGAGACAGAGACTGGGAAGAGACAGAGACTGGGAAGAGACTGGGAAGAGACAGAGACTGGGAAGAGACAGAGACTGGGAAGAGACAGAGACTGGGAAGAGACAGAGACTGGGAAGAGACAGAGACTGGGTAGAGACTGGGAAGAGACAGAGACTGGGAAGAGACAGAGACTGGGAAGAGACAGAGACTGGGAAGAGACAGAGACTGGGAAGAGACAGAGACTGGGTAGAGACTGGGAAGAGACAGAGACTGGGAAGAGACAGAGACGGGGAAGAGACAGAGACTGGGAAGAGACAGAGACTGGGAAGAGACAGAGACTTGTAGGAAGATAGAGACAGACAGAGAAAAGGGAGCATTGATCTGCACTAACCTCTGTTTCCCTAGCTCAGATGGAGAGACATGGAGGGAGGAGAGAGAAAGACTACAGAATAGAAGAGATGGAATCGATCTGCACTAAGCTCTGTTTTCCTTGCCTTATAGGCAACGAGAGGGAGGGTTGAGAGAGAGAGTATGGGGAGAAAGAGAGTGAGGGTGAGAGAACGAATAGGAACACAGTAGACCACTGGTTGATTTGACTGGTCGATACCTCCTCCCCCTCAGCCTATCAAGTCTCTCCGTCCCCAGAGCCACAGATGCATCGTGGGTAGTGTGACCTCTGGAGACCAACAGTGTTGCTGCACCATATGTACTGTCACACCACGAAGAGAGAGAGAGAAAGAGAGAGAGAGAGAGAGAGAGAGAGAGAGAGAGAGAGAGAGAGAGAGAGAGAGCATGATGGGTTCATGAGGCATCACAACCAAAGGAACTGCAAATATTAAGAAATGCTATACATCAGTGGTCACCAACGTTTTCTGAGTCAAGATCACTTTCTGATTTAAAATGCAAGTAGAGATCTACCGCTCTGATTTTTTAATAACGTGACTTAAAAAATGTAAGCCAATGCAACATTAACCAATTAAAAACAGTTCAGTAGCAATGAGGTTTGTGCGGTAAGCTATAGGCCCAATACATAATCAACACATACTGGCTTTGCTTTGTTGTTCGGGTGTTTTTTAAAATTATATTTCAAAATTTGAGGTGGGCTATATGATCACACCGTTAATAGATCCATTGTTGTATTACTTGTAAGGCACAGCTGAGTGAGCATTCATTTAAATAATTAGCTTTATATTTTACTGGGCTGATGGTGCCTGCTTCTGATGGTCAGTCTCAGCTGAGGGAGAGAGCAGTAGACTGAGGGTCAGTCTCAGCAGAGGGAGTGAGCAGCAGACTGAGGGTCAGTCTCAGCAGAGGGAGAGAACAGCAGACTGAGGGTGAGTCTCAGCAGAGGGAGAGAGCAGCAGACTGAGGGTCAGTCTCAGCAGAGGGAAAGAGCAGCAGACTGAGGGTCAGTCTCAGCAGAGGGAGAGAGCAGAAGACTGAGGGTGAGTCTCAGCAGAGGGAGAGAGCAGAAGACTGAGGGTCCGTCTCAGCAGAGGGAGAGAGCAGCAGACTGAGGGTCAGTCTCAGCAGAGGGAGAGAGCAGAAGACTGAGGGTTAGTCTCAGCAGAGGGAGAGAGCAGCAGACTGAGGGTCAGTCTCAGCAGAGGGAGAGCGCAGCAGACTGAGGGTCAGTCTCAGCAGAGGGAGAGAGCAGCAGACTGAGGGTCAGTCTCAGCAGAGGGAGAGAGCAGCAGACTGAGGGTCAGTCTCAGCATAGGGAGTGAGCAGCAGACTGAGGGTTAGTCTCAGTAGAGGGAAAGAGCAGCAGACTGAGGGTCAGTCTCAGCAGAGGGAGAGCGCAGCAGACTGAGGGTCAGTCTCAGCAGAGGGAGAGAGCAGCAGACTGAGGGTCAGTCTCAGCATAGGGAGTGAGCAGCAGACTGAGGGTCAGTCTCAGCAGAGGGAGAGAGCAGCAGACTGAGGGTAAGTCTCAGCAGAGGGTCCGTCTCAGCAGAGGGAGAGAGCAGCAGACTGAGGGTGAGTCTCAGCAGAGGGAGAGAGCAGCAGACTGAGGGTGAGTCTCAGCAGAGGGAGAGAGCAGAAGACTGAGGGTCCGTCTCAGCAGAGGGAGAGAGCAGCAGACTGAGGGTCAGTCTCAGCAGAGGGTCAGTCTCAGCAGAGGGAGAGAGCAGAAGACTGAGGGTGAGTCTCAGCAGAGGGAGAGAGCAGAAGACTGAGGGTCCGTCTCAGCAGAGGGAGAGAGCAGCAGACTGAGGGTCAGTCTCAGCAGAGGGAGAGAGCAGAAGACTGAGGGTTAGTCTCAGCAGAGGGAGAGAGCAGCAGACTGAGGGTCAGTCTCAGCAGAGGGAGAGCGCAGCAGACTGAGGGTCAGTCTCAGCAGAGGGAGAGAGCAGCAGACTGAGGGTCAGTCTCAGCAGAGGGAGAGAGCAGCAGACTGAGGGTCAGTCTCAGCATAGGGAGTGAGCAGCAGACTGAGGGTTAGTCTCAGTAGAGGGAGAGAGCAGCAGACTGAGGGTCAGTCTCAGCAGAGGGAGAGCGCAGCAGACTGAGGGTCAGTCTCAGCAGAGGGAGAGAGCAGCAGACTAAGGGTCAGTCTCAGCATAGGGAGTGAGCAGCAGACTGAGGGTCAGTCTCAGCAGAGGGAGAGAGCAGCAGACTGAGGGTAAGTCTCAGCAGAGGGTCCGTCTCAGCAGAGGGAGAGAGCAGCAGACTGAGGGTCCGTCTCAGCAGAGGGAGAGAGCAGCAGACTGAGGGTGAGTCTCAGCAGAGGGAGAGAGCAGCAGACTGAGGGTCAGTCTCAGCGGAGGGAGAGAGCAGCAGACTGAGTGTCAGTCTCAGCAGAGGGAGAGAGCAGCAGACTGAGGGTCCGTCTCAGCAGAAGGAGAGAGCAGAAGAATGAGGGTCCGTCTCAGCTGAGGGAGAGAGCAGCAGACTGAGGGTCAGTCTCAGCAGAGGGAGAGAGCAGCAGACTGAGGGTCAGTCTCAGCATAGGGAGTGAGCAGCAGACTGAGGGTCAGTCTCAGCAGAGGGAGAGAGCAGCAGACTGAGGGTAAGTCTCAGCAGAGGGTCCGTCTCAGCAGAGGGAGAGAGCAGCAGACTGAGGGTCCGTCTCAGCAGAGGGAGAGAGCAGCAGACTGAGGGTCCGTCTCAGCAGAGGGAGAGAGCAGCAGACTGAGGGTCCGTCTCAGCAGAGGGAGAGAGCAGCAGACTGAGGGTAAGTCTCAGCAGAGGGTCAGTCTCAGCAGAGGGAGAGAGCAGAAGACTGAGGGTGAGTCTCAGCAGAGGGAGAGAGCAGAAGACTGAGGGTCCGTCTCAGCAGAGGGAGAGAGCAGCAGACTGAGGGTCAGTCTCAGCAGAGGGAGAGAGCAGAAGACTGAGGGTTAGTCTCAGCAGAGGGAGAGAGCAGCAGACTGAGGGTCAGTCTCAGCAGAGGGAGAGCGCAGCAGACTGAGGGTCAGTCTCAGCAGAGGGAGAGAGCAGCAGACTGAGGGTCAGTCTCAGCAGAGGGAGAGAGCAGCAGACTGAGGGTCAGTCTCAGCATAGGGAGTGAGCAGCAGACTGAGGGTTAGTCTCAGTAGAGGGAGAGAGCAGCAGACTGAGGGTCAGTCTCAGCAGAGGGAGAGCGCAGCAGACTGAGGGTCAGTCTCAGCAGAGGGAGAGAGCAGCAGACTGAGGGTCAGTCTCAGCATAGGGAGTGAGCAGCAGACTGAGGGTCAGTCTCAGCAGAGGGAGAGAGCAGCAGACTGAGGGTAAGTCTCAGCAGAGGGTCCGTCTCAGCAGAGGGAGAGAGCAGCAGACTGAGGGTCCATCTCAGCAGAGGGAGAGAGCAGCAGACTGAGGGTGAGTCTCAGCAGAGTGAGAGAGCAGCAGAATGAGGGTCAGTCTAAGCGGAGGGAGAGAGCAGCAGACTGAGGGTGAGTCTCAGCGGAGGAAGAGAGCAGCAGACTAAGGGTCAGTCTCAGCAGAGGGAGTGAGCAGCAGACTGAGGGTCCGTCTCAGCAGAGGGAGAGAGCAGCAGACTGAGGGTCCGTCTCAGCAGAGGGAGAGAGCAGCAGACTGAGGGTGAGTCTGAGTGGAGGGAGAGAGCAGCAGACTGATGGTGAGTCTCAGCGGAGGGAGAGAGCAGCAGAGTGAGGGTCAGTCTCAGCAGAGGGAGAGAGCAGCAGACTGAGGGTCCGTCTCAGCGGAGGGAGAGAGCAGCAGACTGATGGTGAGTCTCAGCGGAGGGAGAGAGCAGAAGACTGAGGGTCAGTCTCAGCAGAGGGAGAGAGCAGCAGACTGAGTGTCAGTCTCAGCAGAGGGAGAGAGCAGCAGACTGAGGGTCCGTCTCAGCAGAGGGAGAGAGCAGAAGAATGAGGGTCCGTCTCAGCTGAGGGAGAGAGCAGCAGACTGAGGGTCAGTCTCAGCAGAGGGAGAGAGCAGCAGACTGAGGGTCAGTCTCAGCATAGGGAGTGAGCAGCAGACTGAGGGTCAGTCTCAGCAGAGGGAGAGAGCAGCAGACTGAGGGTAAGTCTCAGCAGAGGGTCCGTCTCAGCAGAGGGAGAGAGCAGCAGACTGAGGGTCCGTCTCAGCAGAGGGAGAGAGCAGCAGACTGAGGGTCCGTCTCAGCAGAGGGAGAGAGCAGCAGACTGAGGGTCCGTCTCAGCAGAGGGAGAGAGCAGCAGACTGAGGGTAAGTCTCAGCAGAGGGTCCGTCTCAGCAGAGGGAGAGAGCAGCAGACTGAGGGTCCGTCTCAGCAGAGGGAGAGAGCAGCAGACTGAGGGTCCGTCTCAGCAGAGGGAGAGAGCAGCAGACTGAGGGTCCGTCTCAGCAGAGGGAGAGAGCAGCAGACTGAGGGTGAGTCTGAGTGGAGGGAGAGAGCAGCAGACTGATGGTGAGTCTCAGCGGAGGGAGAGAGCAGCAGACTGAGGGTCAGTCTCAGCAGAGGGAGAGAGCAGCAGACTGAGGGTCCGTCTCAGCGGAGGGAGAGAGCAGCAGACTGATGGTGAGTCTCAGCGGAGGGAGAGAGCAGAAGACTGAGGGTCAGTCTCAGCAGAGGGAGAGAGAGCAGACTGAGTGTCAGTCTCAGCAGAGGGAGAGAGTAGCAGACTGAGGGTGAGTCTGAGCGGAGGGAGAGAGCAGCAGACTGATGGTGAGTCTCAGCAGAGGGAGAGAGCAGCAGATTGAGGGTCAGTCTCAGCAGAGGGAGAGAGCAGCAGACTGAGGGTGAGTCTCAGCAGAGGGAGAGAGCAGCAGACTGAGGGTCCGTCTCAGCAGAGGGAGAGAGCAGCAGACTGAGGGTGAGTCTGAGCGGAGGGAGAGAGCAGCAGTCTGATGGTGAGTCTCAGCAGAGGGAGAGAGCAGCAGACTGAGGGTCGGTCTCAGCAGAGGGAGAGAGCAGAAGACTGAGGGTGAGTCTCAGCAGAGGGAGAGAGAAGAAGACTGAGGGTCCGTCTCAGCAGAGGGAGAGAGCAGCAGACTGAGGGTCAGTCTCAGCAGAGGGAGAGAGCAGAAGACTGAGGGTTAGTCTCAGCAGAGGGAGAGAGCAGCAGACTGAGGGTCAGTCTCAGCAGAGGGAGAGCGCAGCAGACTGAGGGTCAGTCTCAGCAGAGGGAGAGAGCAGCAGACTGAGGGTCAGTCTCAGCAGAGGGAGAGAGCAGCAGACTGAGGGTCAGTCTCAGCATAGGGAGTGAGCAGCAGACTGAGGGTTAGTCTCAGTAGAGGGAGAGAGCAGCAGACTGAGGGTCAGTCTCAGCAGAGGGAGAGCGCAGCAGACTGAGGGTCAGTCTCAGCAGAGGGAGAGAGCAGCAGACTGAGGGTCAGTCTCAGCATAGGGAGTGAGCAGCAGACTGAGGGTCAGTCTCAGCAGAGGGAGAGAGCAGCAGACTGAGGGTAAGTCTCAGCAGAGGGTCCGTCTCAGCAGAGGGAGAGAGCAGCAGACTGAGGGTCCATCTCAGCAGAGGGAGAGAGCAGCAGACTGAGGGTGAGTCTCAGCAGAGGGAGAGAGCAGCAGACTGAGGGTCAGTCTCAGCAGAGGGAGAGAGCAGCAGACTGAGTGTCAGTCTCAGCAGAGGGAGAGAGTAGCAGACTGAGGGTGAGTCTGAGCGGAGGGAGAGAGCAGCAGACTGATGGTGAGTCTCAGCAGAGGGAGAGAGCAGCAGATTGAGGGTCAGTCTCAGCAGAGGGAGAGCGCAGCAGACTGAGGGTCAGTCTCAGCAGAGGGAGAGAGCAGCAGACTGAGGGTCAGTCTCAGCAGAGGGAGAGAGCAGCAGACTGAGGGTCAGTCTCAGCATAGGGAGTGAGCAGCAGACTGAGGGTTAGTCTCAGTAGAGGGAGAGAGCAGCAGACTGAGGGTCAGTCTCAGCAGAGGGAGAGCGCAGCAGACTGAGGGTCAGTCTCAGCAGAGGGAGAGAGCAGCAGACTGAGGGTCAGTCTCAGCATAGGGAGTGAGCAGCAGACTGAGGGTCAGTCTCAGCAGAGGGAGAGAGCAGCAGACTGAGGGTAAGTCTCAGCAGAGGGTCCGTCTCAGCAGAGGGAGAGAGCAGCAGACTGAGGGTCCATCTCAGCAGAGGGAGAGAGCAGCAGACTGAGGGTGAGTCTCAGCAGAGTGAGAGAGCAGCAGAATGAGGGTCAGTCTAAGCGGAGGGAGAGAGCAGCAGACTGAGGGTGAGTCTCAGCGGAGGAAGAGAGCAGCAGACTAAGGGTCAGTCTCAGCAGAGGGAGTGAGCAGCAGACTGAGGGTCCGTCTCAGCAGAGGGAGAGAGCAGCAGACTGAGGGTCCGTCTCAGCAGAGGGAGAGAGCAGCAGACTGAGGGTCCGTCTCAGCAGAGGGAGAGAGCAGCAGACTGAGGGTGAGTCTGAGTGGAGGGAGAGAGCAGCAGACTGATGGTGAGTCTCAGCGGAGGGAGAGAGCAGCAGAGTGAGGGTCAGTCTCAGCAGAGGGAGAGAGCAGCAGACTGAGGGTCCGTCTCAGCGGAGGGAGAGAGCAGCAGACTGATGGTGAGTCTCAGCGGAGGGAGAGAGCAGAAGACTGAGGGTCAGTCTCAGCAGAGGGAGAGAGCAGCAGACTGAGTGTCAGTCTCAGCAGAGGGAGAGAGCAGCAGACTGAGGGTCCGTCTCAGCAGAGGGAGAGAGCAGAAGAATGAGGGTCCGTCTCAGCTGAGGGAGAGAGCAGCAGACTGAGGGTCAGTCTCAGCAGAGGGAGAGAGCAGCAGACTGAGGGTCAGTCTCAGCATAGGGAGTGAGCAGCAGACTGAGGGTCAGTCTCAGCAGAGGGAGAGAGCAGCAGACTGAGGGTAAGTCTCAGCAGAGGGTCCGTCTCAGCAGAGGGAGAGAGCAGCAGACTGAGGGTCCGTCTCAGCAGAGGGAGAGAGCAGCAGACTGAGGGTCCGTCTCAGCAGAGGGAGAGAGCAGCAGACTGAGGGTCCGTCTCAGCAGAGGGAGAGAGCAGCAGACTGAGGGTAAGTCTCAGCAGAGGGTCCGTCTCAGCAGAGGGAGAGAGCAGCAGACTGAGGGTCCGTCTCAGCAGAGGGAGAGAGCAGCAGACTGAGGGTCCGTCTCAGCAGAGGGAGAGAGCAGCAGACTGAGGGTCCGTCTCAGCAGAGGGAGAGAGCAGCAGACTGAGGGTGAGTCTGAGTGGAGGGAGAGAGCAGCAGACTGATGGTGAGTCTCAGCGGAGGGAGAGAGCAGCAGACTGAGGGTCAGTCTCAGCAGAGGGAGAGAGCAGCAGACTGAGGGTCCGTCTCAGCGGAGGGAGAGAGCAGCAGACTGATGGTGAGTCTCAGCGGAGGGAGAGAGCAGAAGACTGAGGGTCAGTCTCAGCAGAGGGAGAGAGAGCAGACTGAGTGTCAGTCTCAGCAGAGGGAGAGAGTAGCAGACTGAGGGTGAGTCTGAGCGGAGGGAGAGAGCAGCAGACTGATGGTGAGTCTCAGCAGAGGGAGAGAGCAGCAGATTGAGGGTCAGTCTCAGCAGAGGGAGAGAGCAGCAGACTGAGGGTGAGTCTCAGCAGAGGGAGAGAGCAGCAGACTGAGGGTCCGTCTCAGCAGAGGGAGAGAGCAGCAGACTGAGGGTGAGTCTGAGCGGAGGGAGAGAGCAGCAGTCTGATGGTGAGTCTCAGCAGAGGGAGAGAGCAGCAGACTGAGGGTCGGTCTCAGCAGAGGGAGAGAGCAGAAGACTGAGGGTGAGTCTCAGCAGAGGGAGAGAGAAGAAGACTGAGGGTCCGTCTCAGCAGAGGGAGAGAGCAGCAGACTGAGGGTCAGTCTCAGCAGAGGGAGAGAGCAGAAGACTGAGGGTTAGTCTCAGCAGAGGGAGAGAGCAGCAGACTGAGGGTCAGTCTCAGCAGAGGGAGAGCGCAGCAGACTGAGGGTCAGTCTCAGCAGAGGGAGAGAGCAGCAGACTGAGGGTCAGTCTCAGCAGAGGGAGAGAGCAGCAGACTGAGGGTCAGTCTCAGCATAGGGAGTGAGCAGCAGACTGAGGGTTAGTCTCAGTAGAGGGAGAGAGCAGCAGACTGAGGGTCAGTCTCAGCAGAGGGAGAGCGCAGCAGACTGAGGGTCAGTCTCAGCAGAGGGAGAGAGCAGCAGACTGAGGGTCAGTCTCAGCATAGGGAGTGAGCAGCAGACTGAGGGTCAGTCTCAGCAGAGGGAGAGAGCAGCAGACTGAGGGTAAGTCTCAGCAGAGGGTCCGTCTCAGCAGAGGGAGAGAGCAGCAGACTGAGGGTCCATCTCAGCAGAGGGAGAGAGCAGCAGACTGAGGGTGAGTCTCAGCAGAGGGAGAGAGCAGCAGACTGAGGGTCAGTCTCAGCAGAGGGAGAGAGCAGCAGACTGAGTGTCAGTCTCAGCAGAGGGAGAGAGTAGCAGACTGAGGGTGAGTCTGAGCGGAGGGAGAGAGCAGCAGACTGATGGTGAGTCTCAGCAGAGGGAGAGAGCAGCAGATTGAGGGTCAGTCTCAGCAGAGGGAGAGAGCAGCAGACTGAGGGTGAGTCTCAGCAGAGGGAGAGAGCAGCAGACTGAGGGTCCGTCTCAGCAGAGGGAGAGAGCAGCAGACTGAGGGTGAGTCTGAGCGGAGGGAGAGAGCAGCAGTCTGATGGTGAGTCTCAGCAGAGGGAGAGAGCAGCAGACTGAGGGTCGGTCTCAGCAGAGGGAGAGAGCAGAAGACTGAGGGTGAGTCTCAGCAGAGGGAGAGAGCAGAAGACTGAGGGTCCGTCTCAGCAGAGGGAGAGAGCAGCAGACTGAGGGTCAGTCTCAGCAGAGGGAGAGAGCAGAAGACTGAGGGTTAGTCTCAGCAGAGGGAGAGAGCAGCAGACTGAGGGTCAGTCTCAGCAGAGGGAGAGCGCAGCAGACTGAGGGTCAGTCTCAGCAGAGGGAGAGAGCAGCAGACTGAGGGTCAGTCTCAGCAGAGGGAGAGAGCAGCAGACTGAGGGTCAGTCTCAGCATAGGGAGTGAGCAGCAGACTGAGGGTTAGTCTCAGTAGAGGGAGAGAGCAGCAGACTGAGGGTCAGTATCAGCAGAGGGAGAGCGCAGCAGACTGAGGGTCAGTCTCAGCAGAGGGAGAGAGCAGCAGACTGAGGGTCAGTCTCAGCATAGGGAGTGAGCAGCAGACTGAGGGTCAGTCTCAGCAGAGGGAGAGAGCAGCAGACTGAGGGTAAGTCTCAGCAGAGGGTCCGTCTCAGCAGAGGGAGAGAGCAGCAGACTGAGGGTCCATCTCAGCAGAGGGAGAGAGCAGCAGACTGAGGGTGAGTCTCAGCAGAGGGAGAGAGCAGCAGACTGAGGGTCAGTCTCAGCGGAGGGAGAGAGCAGCAGACTGAGGGTGAGTCTCAGCGGAGGAAGAGAGCAGCAGACTGAGGGTCAGTCTCAGCAGAGGGAGTGAGCAGCAGACTGAGGGTCCGTCTCAGCAGAGGGAGAGAGCAGCAGACTGAGGGTCCGTCTCAGCAGAGGGAGAGAGCAGCAGACTGAGGGTCCGTCTCAGCAGAGGGAGAGAGCAGCAGACTGAGGGTGAGTCTGAGTGGAGGGAGAGAGCAGCAGACTGATGGTGAGTCTCAGCGGAGGGAGAGAGCAGCAGACTGAGGGTCAGTCTCAGCAGAGGGAGAGAGCAGCAGACTGAGGGTCCGTCTCAGCGGAGGGAGAGAGCAGCAGACTGATGGTGAGTCTCAGCGGAGGGAGAGAGCAGAAGACTGAGGGTCAGTCTCAGCAGAGGGAGAGAGCAGCAGACTGAGTGTCAGTCTCAGCAGAGGGAGAGAGCAGCAGACTGAGGGTCCGTCTCAGCAGAGGGAGAGAGCAGAAGAATGAGGGTCCGTCTCAGCTGAGGGAGAGAGCAGCAGACTGAGGGTCAGTCTCAGCAGAGGGAGAGAGCAGCAGACTGAGGGTCAGTCTCAGCATAGGGAGTGAGCAGCAGACTGAGGGTCAGTCTCAGCAGAGGGAGAGAGCAGCAGACTGAGGGTAAGTCTCAGCAGAGGGTCCGTCTCAGCAGAGGGAGAGAGCAGCAGACTGAGGGTCCGTCTCAGCAGAGGGAGAGAGCAGCAGACTGAGGGTCCGTCTCAGCAGAGGGAGAGAGCAGCAGACTGAGGGTCCGTCTCAGCAGAGGGAGAGAGCAGCAGACTGAGGGTAAGTCTCAGCAGAGGGTCCGTCTCAGCAGAGGGAGAGAGCAGCAGACTGAGGGTCCGTCTCAGCAGAGGGAGAGAGCAGCAGACTGAGGGTCCGTCTCAGCAGAGGGAGAGAGCAGCAGACTGAGGGTGAGTCTGAGTGGAGGGAGAGAGCAGCAGACTGATGGTGAGTCTCAGCGGAGGGAGAGAGCAGCAGACTGAGGGTCAGTCTCAGCAGAGGGAGAGAGCAGCAGACTGAGGGTCCGTCTCAGCGGAGGGAGAGAGCAGCAGACTGATGGTGAGTCTCAGCGGAGGGAGAGAGCAGAAGACTGAGGGTCAGTCTCAGCAGAGGGAGAGAGCAGCAGACTGAGGGTCCGTCTCAGCAGAGGGAGAGAGCAGCAGACTGAGGGTCCGTCTCAGCAGAGGGAGAGAGCAGCAGACTGAGGGTCCGTCTCAGCAGAGGGAGAGAGCAGCAGACTGAGGGTGAGTCTGAGTGGAGGGAGAGAGCAGCAGACTGATGGTGAGTCTCAGCGGAGGGAGAGAGCAGCAGAGTGAGGGTCAGTCTCAGCAGAGGGAGAGAGCAGCAGACTGAGGGTCCGTCTCAGCGGAGGGAGAGAGCAGCAGACTGATGGTGAGTCTCAGCGGAGGGAGAGAGCAGAAGACTGAGGGTCAGTCTCAGCAGAGGGAGAGAGCAGCAGACTGAGTGTCAGTCTCAGCAGAGGGAGAGAGCAGCAGACTGAGGGTCCGTCTCAGCAGAGGGAGAGAGCAGAAGAATGAGGGTCCGTCTCAGCTGAGGGAGAGAGCAGCAGACTGAGGGTCAGTCTCAGCAGAGGGAGAGAGCAGCAGACTGAGGGTCAGTCTCAGCATAGGGAGTGAGCAGCAGACTGAGGGTCAGTCTCAGCAGAGGGAGAGAGCAGCAGACTGAGGGTAAGTCTCAGCAGAGGGTCCGTCTCAGCAGAGGGAGAGAGCAGCAGACTGAGGGTCCGTCTCAGCAGAGGGAGAGAGCAGCAGACTGAGGGTCCGTCTCAGCAGAGGGAGAGAGCAGCAGACTGAGGGTCCGTCTCAGCAGAGGGAGAGAGCAGCAGACTGAGGGTAAGTCTCAGCAGAGGGTCCGTCTCAGCAGAGGGAGAGAGCAGCAGACTGAGGGTCCGTCTCAGCAGAGGGAGAGAGCAGCAGACTGAGGGTCCGTCTCAGCAGAGGGAGAGAGCAGCAGACTGAGGGTCCGTCTCAGCAGAGGGAGAGAGCAGCAGACTGAGGGTGAGTCTGAGTGGAGGGAGAGAGCAGCAGACTGATGGTGAGTCTCAGCGGAGGGAGAGAGCAGCAGACTGAGGGTCAGTCTCAGCAGAGGGAGAGAGCAGCAGACTGAGGGTCCGTCTCAGCGGAGGGAGAGAGCAGCAGACTGATGGTGAGTCTCAGCGGAGGGAGAGAGCAGAAGACTGAGGGTCAGTCTCAGCAGAGGGAGAGAGAGCAGACTGAGTGTCAGTCTCAGCAGAGGGAGAGAGTAGCAGACTGAGGGTGAGTCTGAGCGGAGGGAGAGAGCAGCAGACTGATGGTGAGTCTCAGCAGAGGGAGAGAGCAGCAGATTGAGGGTCAGTCTCAGCAGAGGGAGAGAGCAGCAGACTGAGGGTGAGTCTCAGCAGAGGGAGAGAGCAGCAGACTGAGGGTCCGTCTCAGCAGAGGGAGAGAGCAGCAGACTGAGGGTGAGTCTGAGCGGAGGGAGAGAGCAGCAGTCTGATGGTGAGTCTCAGCAGAGGGAGAGAGCAGCAGACTGAGGGTCGGTCTCAGCAGAGGGAGAGAGCAGAAGACTGAGGGTGAGTCTCAGCAGAGGGAGAGAGAAGAAGACTGAGGGTCCGTCTCAGCAGAGGGAGAGAGCAGCAGACTGAGGGTCAGTCTCAGCAGAGGGAGAGAGCAGAAGACTGAGGGTTAGTCTCAGCAGAGGGAGAGAGCAGCAGACTGAGGGTCAGTCTCAGCAGAGGGAGAGCGCAGCAGACTGAGGGTCAGTCTCAGCAGAGGGAGAGAGCAGCAGACTGAGGGTCAGTCTCAGCAGAGGGAGAGAGCAGCAGACTGAGGGTCAGTCTCAGCATAGGGAGTGAGCAGCAGACTGAGGGTTAGTCTCAGTAGAGGGAGAGAGCAGCAGACTGAGGGTCAGTCTCAGCAGAGGGAGAGCGCAGCAGACTGAGGGTCAGTCTCAGCAGAGGGAGAGAGCAGCAGACTGAGGGTCAGTCTCAGCATAGGGAGTGAGCAGCAGACTGAGGGTCAGTCTCAGCAGAGGGAGAGAGCAGCAGACTGAGGGTAAGTCTCAGCAGAGGGTCCGTCTCAGCAGAGGGAGAGAGCAGCAGACTGAGGGTCCATCTCAGCAGAGGGAGAGAGCAGCAGACTGAGGGTGAGTCTCAGCAGAGGGAGAGAGCAGCAGACTGAGGGTCAGTCTCAGCAGAGGGAGAGAGCAGCAGACTGAGTGTCAGTCTCAGCAGAGGGAGAGAGTAGCAGACTGAGGGTGAGTCTGAGCGGAGGGAGAGAGCAGCAGACTGATGGTGAGTCTCAGCAGAGGGAGAGAGCAGCAGATTGAGGGTCAGTCTCAGCAGAGGGAGAGAGCAGCAGACTGAGGGTGAGTCTCAGCAGAGGGAGAGAGCAGCAGACTGAGGGTCCGTCTCAGCAGAGGGAGAGAGCAGCAGACTGAGGGTGAGTCTGAGCGGAGGGAGAGAGCAGCAGTCTGATGGTGAGTCTCAGCAGAGGGAGAGAGCAGCAGACTGAGGGTCGGTCTCAGCAGAGGGAGAGAGCAGAAGACTGAGGGTGAGTCTCAGCAGAGGGAGAGAGCAGAAGACTGAGGGTCCGTCTCAGCAGAGGGAGAGAGCAGCAGACTGAGGGTCAGTCTCAGCAGAGGGAGAGAGCAGAAGACTGAGGGTTAGTCTCAGCAGAGGGAGAGAGCAGCAGACTGAGGGTCAGTCTCAGCAGAGGGAGAGCGCAGCAGACTGAGGGTCAGTCTCAGCAGAGGGAGAGAGCAGCAGACTGAGGGTCAGTCTCAGCAGAGGGAGAGAGCAGCAGACTGAGGGTCAGTCTCAGCATAGGGAGTGAGCAGCAGACTGAGGGTTAGTCTCAGTAGAGGGAGAGAGCAGCAGACTGAGGGTCAGTCTCAGCAGAGGGAGAGCGCAGCAGACTGAGGGTCAGTCTCAGCAGAGGGAGAGAGCAGCAGACTGAGGGTCAGTCTCAGCATAGGGAGTGAGCAGCAGACTGAGGGTCAGTCTCAGCAGAGGGAGAGAGCAGCAGACTGAGGGTAAGTCTCAGCAGAGGGTCCGTCTCAGCAGAGGGAGAGAGCAGCAGACTGAGGGTCCATCTCAGCAGAGGGAGAGAGCAGCAGACTGAGGGTGAGTCTCAGCAGAGGGAGAGAGCAGCAGACTGAGGGTCAGTCTCAGCGGAGGGAGAGAGCAGCAGACTGAGGGTGAGTCTCAGCGGAGGAAGAGAGCAGCAGACTGAGGGTCAGTCTCAGCAGAGGGAGTGAGCAGCAGACTGAGGGTCCGTCTCAGCAGAGGGAGAGAGCAGCAGACTGAGGGTCCGTCTCAGCAGAGGGAGAGAGCAGCAGACTGAGGGTCCGTCTCAGCAGAGGGAGAGAGCAGCAGACTGAGGGTGAGTCTGAGTGGAGGGAGAGAGCAGCAGACTGATGGTGAGTCTCAGCGGAGGGAGAGAGCAGCAGACTGAGGGTCAGTCTCAGCAGAGGGAGAGAGCAGCAGACTGAGGGTCCGTCTCAGCGGAGGGAGAGAGCAGCAGACTGATGGTGAGTCTCAGCGGAGGGAGAGAGCAGAAGACTGAGGGTCAGTCTCAGCAGAGGGAGAGAGCAGCAGACTGAGTGTCAGTCTCAGCAGAGGGAGAGAGCAGCAGACTGAGGGTCCGTCTCAGCAGAGGGAGAGAGCAGAAGAATGAGGGTCCGTCTCAGCTGAGGGAGAGAGCAGCAGACTGAGGGTCAGTCTCAGCAGAGGGAGAGAGCAGCAGACTGAGGGTCAGTCTCAGCATAGGGAGTGAGCAGCAGACTGAGGGTCAGTCTCAGCAGAGGGAGAGAGCAGCAGACTGAGGGTAAGTCTCAGCAGAGGGTCCGTCTCAGCAGAGGGAGAGAGCAGCAGACTGAGGGTCCGTCTCAGCAGAGGGAGAGAGCAGCAGACTGAGGGTCCGTCTCAGCAGAGGGAGAGAGCAGCAGACTGAGGGTCCGTCTCAGCAGAGGGAGAGAGCAGCAGACTGAGGGTAAGTCTCAGCAGAGGGTCCGTCTCAGCAGAGGGAGAGAGCAGCAGACTGAGGGTCCGTCTCAGCAGAGGGAGAGAGCAGCAGACTGAGGGTCCGTCTCAGCAGAGGGAGAGAGCAGCAGACTGAGGGTGAGTCTGAGTGGAGGGAGAGAGCAGCAGACTGATGGTGAGTCTCAGCGGAGGGAGAGAGCAGCAGACTGAGGGTCAGTCTCAGCAGAGGGAGAGAGCAGCAGACTGAGGGTCCGTCTCAGCGGAGGGAGAGAGCAGCAGACTGATGGTGAGTCTCAGCGGAGGGAGAGAGCAGAAGACTGAGGGTCAGTCTCAGCAGAGGGAGAGAGCAGCAGACTGAGTGTCAGTCTCAGCAGAGGGAGAGAGCAGCAGACTGAGGGTGAGTCTGAGCGGAGGGAGAGAGCAGCAGACTGATGGTGAGTCTCAGCAGAGGGAGAGAGCAGCAGACTGAGGGTCCGTCTCAGCAGAGGGAGAGAGCAGCAGACTGAGGGTGAGTCTGAGCGGAGGGAGAGAGCAGCAGTCTGATGGTGAGTCTCAGCAGAGGGAGAGAGCAGCAGACTGAGGGTCGGTCTCAGCAGAGGGAGAGAGCAGCAGACTGAGGGTGAGTCTCAGCAGAGGGAGAGAGCAGCAGACTGAGGGTCAGTCTCAGCAGAGGGAGAAAGCAGCAGACTGAGGGTCAGTCTCAGCAGAGGGAGAGAGCAGAAGACTGAGGGTGAGTCTCAGCAGAGGGAGAGAGAAGAAGACTGAGGGTCCGTCTCAGCAGAGGGAGAGAGCAGCAGACTGAGGGTCAGTCGCAGCAGAGGGAGAGAGCAGCAGACTGAGGGTCAGTCTCAGCATAGGGAGAGAGCAGCAGACTGAGGGTCAGTCTCAGCAGAGGGAGAGAGCAGCAGACTGAGGGTCCGTCTCAGCAGAGGGAGAGAGCAGCAGACTGAGGGTGAGTCTGAGCGGAGGGAGAGAGCAGCAGACTGATGGTGAGTCTCATCAGAGGGAGAGAGCAGCAGACTGAGGGTCAGTCTCAGCAGAGGGAGAGAGCAGCAGACTGAGGGTGAGTCTCAGCAGAGGGAGAGAGCAGCAGACTGAGGGTCCGACTCAGCAGAGGGAGAGAGCAGCAGACTGAGGGTGAGTCTGAGCGGAGGGAGAGAGCAGCAGTCTGATGGTGAGTCTCAGCAGAGGGAGAGAGCAGCAGACTGAGGGTCGGTCTCAGCAGAGGGAGAGAGCAGCAGACTGAGGGTGAGTCTCAGCAGAGGGAGAGAGCAGCAGACTGAGGGTCAGTCTCAGCAGAGGGAGTGAGTAGCAGACTGATGGTGAGTCTCAGCAGAGGGAGAGAGCAGCAGACTGAGGGTCTGTCTCAGTGAAGGGAGAGAGCAGCAGACTGAGGGTCAGTCTCAGCAGAGGGAGAGAGCAGCAGACTGAGGGTCCGTCTCAGCAGAGGGAGAAAACAGCAGACTGAGGGTCAGTCTCAGCAGAAGGAGAGAGCAGCAGACTGAGGGTCAGTCTCAGCAGAGGGAGAGAGCAGCAGGCTGAGGGTTAGTCTCAGCGGAGGGAGAGAGCAGCAGACTGAGGGTCAGTCTCAGCGGAGGGAGAGAGCAGCAGACTGAAGTTCCGTCTCAGCAGAGGGAGAGAGCAGCAGACTGAGGGTCCGTCTCAGCAGAGGGAGAGAGCAGCAGACTGAGGGTCAGTCTCAGCAGAGGGAGAGAGCAGCAGACTGAGGGTGAGTCTCAGCAGAGGGAGAGAGCAGCAGACTGAGGGTCCGTCTCAGCAGAGGGAGAGAGCAGCAGACTGAGGGTGAGTCTCAGCAGAAGGAGAGAGTAGCAGACTGAGGGTGAGTCTGAGCGGAGGGAGAGAGCAGCAGACTGATGGTGAGTCTCAGCAGAGGGAGAGAGCAGCAGATTGAGGGTCAGTCTCAGCAGAGGGAGAGAGCAGCAGACTGAGGGTGAGTCTCAGCAGAGGGAGAGAGCAGCAGACTGAGGGTCCGTCTCAGTAGAGGGAGAGAGCAGCAGACTGAGGGTGAGTCTGAGCGGAGGGAGAGAGCAGCAGTCTGATGGTGAGTCTCAGCAGAGGGAGAGAGCAGCAGACTGAGGGTCGGTCTCAGCAGAGGGAGAGAGCAGAAGACTGAGGGTGAGTCTCAGCAGAGGGAGAGAGCAGAAGACTGAGGGTCCGTCTCAGCAGAGGGAGAGAGCAGCAGACTGAGGGTCAGTCTCAGCTGAGGGAGAGAGCAGCAGACTGAGGGTCAGTCTCAGCAGAGGGAGAGAGCAGCAGACTGAGGGTCAGTCTCAGCATAGGGAGTGAGCAGCAGACTGAGGGTCAGTCTCAGCAGAGGGAGAGAGCAGCAGACTGAGGGTGAGTCTAAGCAGAGGGAGAGAGCAGCAGACTGAGGGTCCGACTCAGCAGAGGGAGAGAGCAGCAGACTGAGGGTGAGTCTGAGCGGAGGGAGAGAGCAGAAGTCTGATGGTGAGTCTCAGCAGAGGGAGAGAGCAGCAGACTGAGGGTCGGTCTCAGCAGAGGGAGAGAGCAGCAGACTGAGGGTGAGTCTCAGCAGAGGGAGAGAGCAGCAGACTGAGGGTCAGTCTCAGCAGAGGGAGTGAGTAGCAGACTGATGGTGAGTCTCAGCAGAGGGAGAGAGCAGCAGACTGAGGGTCTGTCTCAGTGAAGGGAGAGAGCAGCAGACTGAGGGTCAGTCTCAGCAGAGGGAGAGAGCAGCAGACTGAGGGTCCGTCTCAGCAGAGGGAGAAAACAGCAGACTGAGGGTCAGTCTCAGCAGAAGGAGAGAGCAGCAGACTGAGGGTCAGTCTCAGCAGAGGGAGAGAGCAGCAGGCTGAGGGTTAGTCTCAGCGGAGGGAGAGAGCAGCAGACTGAGGGTGAGTCTGAGCGGAGGGAGAGAGCAGCAGACTGAGGGTGAGTCTGAGCGGAGGGAGAGAGCAGAAGACTGAGGGTGAGTCTGAGCGGAGCGAGAGAGCAGCAGACTGAGGGTGAGTCTCAGCGGAGGGAGAGAGCAGCAGACTGAGGGTCCGTCTCAGCAGAGGGAGAGAGCAGCAGACTGAGGGTCCGTCTCAGCAGAGGGAGAGAGCAGCAGACTGAGGGTCCGTCTCAGCAGAGGGAGAGAGCAGCAGACTGAGGGTCCGTCTCAGCAGAGGGAGAGAGCAGCAGACTGAGGGTCAGTCTCAGCGGAGGGAGAGAGCAGCAGACTGAAGTTCCGTCTCAGCAGAGGGAGAGAGCAGCAGACTGAGGGTCCGTCTCAGCAGAGGGAGAGAGCAGCAGACTGAGGGTCAGTCTCAGCAGAGGGAGAGAGCAGCAGACTGAGGGTGAGTCTCAGCAGAGGGAGAGAGCAGCAGACTGAGGGTCCGTCTCAGCAGAGGGAGAGAGCAGCAGACTGAGGGTGAGTCTCAGCAGAGGGAGAGAGTAGCAGACTGAGGGTGAGTCTGAGCGGAGGGAGAGAGCAGCAGACTGATGGTGAGTCTCAGCAGAGGGAGAGAGCAGCAGATTGAGGGTCAGTCTCAGCAGAGGGAGAGAGCAGCAGACTGAGGGTGAGTCTCAGCAGAGGGAGAGAGCAGCAGACTGAGGGTCCGTCTCAGTAGAGGGAGAGAGCAGCAGACTGAGGGTGAGTCTGAGCGGAGGGAGAGAGCAGCAGTCTGATGGTGAGTCTCAGCAGAGGGAGAGAGCAGCAGACTGAGGGTCGGTCTCAGCAGAGGGAGAGAGCAGAAGACTGAGGGTGAGTCTCAGCAGAGGGAGAGAGCAGAAGACTGAGGGTCCGTCTCAGCAGAGGGAGAGAGCAGCAGACTGAGGGTCAGTCTCAGCAGAGGGAGAGAGCAGAAGACTGAGGGTTAGTCTCAGCAGAGGGAGAGAGCAGCAGACTGAGGGTCAGTCTCAGCAGAGGGAGAGCGCAGCAGACTGAGGGTCAGTCTCAGCAGAGGGAGAGAGCAGCAGACTGAGGGTCAGTCTCAGCAGAGGGAGAGAGCAGCAGACTGAGGGTCAGTCTCAGCATAGGGAGTGAGCAGCAGACTGAGGGTTAGTCTCAGTAGAGGGAGAGAGCAGCAGACTGAGGGTCAGTCTCAGCAGAGGGAGAGCGCAGCAGACTGAGGGTCAGTCTCAGCAGAGGGAGAGAGCAGCAGACTGAGGGTCAGTCTCAGCATAGGGAGTGAGCAGCAGACTGAGGGTCAGTCTCAGCAGAGGGAGAGAGCAGCAGACTGAGGGTAAGTCTCAGCAGAGGGTCCGTCTCAGCAGAGGGAGAGAGCAGCAGACTGAGGGTCCATCTCAGCAGAGGGAGAGAGCAGCAGACTGAGGGTGAGTCTCAGCAGAGGGAGAGAGCAGCAGACTGAGGGTGAGTCTGAGTGGAGGGAGAGAGCAGCAGACTGATGGTGAGTCTCAGCGGAGGGAGAGAGCAGCAGACTGAGGGTCAGTCTCAGCAGAGGGAGAGAGCAGCAGACTGAGGGTCCGTCTCAGCGGAGGGAGAGAGCAGCAGACTGATTGTGAGTCTCAGCGGAGGGAGAGAGCAGAAGACTGAGGGTCAGTCTCAGCAGAGGGAGAGAGCAGCAGACTGAGTGTCAGTCTCAGCAGAGGGAGAGAGCAGCAGACTGAGGGTCCGTCTCAGCAGAGGGAGAGAGCAGAAGAATGAGGGTCCGTCTCAGCTGAGGGAGAGAGCAGCAGACTGAGGGTCAGTCTCAGCAGAGGGAGAGAGCAGCAGACTGAGGGTCAGTCTCAGCATAGGGAGTGAGCAGCAGACTGAGGGTCAGTCTCAGCAGAGGGAGAGCGCAGCAGACTGAGGGTCAGTCTCAGCAGAGGGAGAGAGCAGCAGACTGAGGGTCAGTCTCAGCAGAGGGAGAGAGCAGCAGACTGAGGGTCAGTCTCAGCATAGGGAGTGAGCAGAAGACTGAGGGTCAGTCTCAGCAGAGGGAGAGAGCAGCAGACTGAGGGTCAGTCTCAGCATAGGGAGTGAGCAGCAGACTGAGGGTCAGTCTCAGCAGAGGGAGAGAGCAGCAGACTGAGGGTAAGTCTCAGCAGAGGGTCCGTCTCAGCAGAGGGAGAGAGCAGCAGACTGAGGGTGAGTCTCAGCAGAGGGAGAGAGCAGCAGACTGAGGGTGAGTCTCAGCAGAGGGAGAGAGCAGAAGACTGAGGGTCCGTCTCAGCAGAGGGAGAGAGCAGCAGACTGAGGGTCAGTCTCAGCAGAGGGTCAGTCTCAGCAGAGGGAGAGAGCAGAAGACTGAGGGTGAGTCTCAGCAGAGGGAGAGAGCAGAAGACTGAGGGTCCGTCTCAGCAGAGGGAGAGAGCAGCAGACTGAGGGTCAGTCTCAGCAGAGGGAGAGAGCAGAAGACTGAGGGTTAGTCTCAGCAGAGGGAGAGAGCAGCAGACTGAGGGTCAGTCTCAGCATAGGGAGTGAGCAGCAGACTGAGGGTCAGTCTCAGCAGAGGGAGAGAGCAGCAGACTGAGGGTAAGTCTCAGCAGAGGGTCCGTCTCAGCAGAGGGTGAGAGCAGCAGACTGAGGGTCCGTCTCAGCAGAGGGAGAGAGCAGCAGACTGAGGGTGAGTCTCAGCAGAGGGAGAGAGCAGCAGACTGAGGGTCAGTCTCAGCGGAGGGAGAGAGCAGCAGACTGAGTGTCAGTCTCAGCAGAGGGAGAGAGCACCAGACTGAGGGTCCGTCTCAGCAGAGGGAGAGAGCAGAAGAATGAGGGTCCGTCTCAGCTGAGGGAGAGAGCAGCAGACTGAGGGTCAGTCTCAGCAGAGGGAGAGAGCAGCAGACTGAGGGTCAGTCTCAGCATAGGGAGTGAGCAGCAGACTGAGGGTCAGTCTCAGCAGAGGGAGAGAGCAGCAGGCTGAGGGTAAGTCTCAGCAGAGGGTCCGTCTCAGCAGAGGGAGAGAGCAGCAGACTGAGGGTCCGTCTCAGCAGAGGGAGAGAGCAGCAGACTGAGGGTCCGTCTCAGCAGAGGGAGAGAGCAGCAGACTGAGGGTCCGTCTCAGCAGAGGGAGAGAGCAGCAGACTGAGGGTAAGTCTCAGCAGAGGGTCAGTCTCAGCAGAGGGAGAGAGCAGAAGACTGAGGGTGAGTCTCAGCAGAGGGAGAGAGCAGAAGACTGAGGGTCCGTCTCAGCAGAGGGAGAGAGCAGCAGACTGAGGGTCAGTCTCAGCAGAGGGAGAGAGCAGAAGACTGAGGGTTAGTCTCAGCAGAGGGAGAGAGCAGCAGACTGAGGGTCAGTCTCAGCAGAGGGAGAGCGCAGCAGACTGAGGGTCAGTCTCAGCAGAGGGAGAGAGCAGCAGACTGAGGGTCAGTCTCAGCAGAGGGAGAGAGCAGCAGACTGAGGGTCAGTCTCAGCATAGGGAGTGAGCAGCAGACTGAGGGTTAGTCTCAGTAGAGGGAGAGAGCAGCAGACTGAGGGTCAGTCTCAGCAGAGGGAGAGCGCAGCAGACTGAGGGTCAGTCTCAGCAGAGGGAGAGAGCAGCAGACTGAGGGTCAGTCTCAGCATAGGGAGTGAGCAGCAGACTGAGGGTCAGTCTCAGCAGAGGGAGAGAGCAGCAGACTGAGGGTAAGTCTCAGCAGAGGGTCCGTCTCAGCAGAGGGAGAGAGCAGCAGACTGAGGGTCCATCTCAGCAGAGGGAGAGAGCAGCAGACTGAGGGTGAGTCTCAGCAGAGGGAGAGAGCAGCAGACTGAGGGTCAGTCTCAGCGGAGGGAGAGAGCAGCAGACTGAGGGTGAGTCTCAGCGGAGGAAGAGAGCAGCAGACTGAGGGTCAGTCTCAGCAGAGGGAGTGAGCAGCAGACTGAGGGTCCGTCTCAGCAGAGGGAGAGAGCAGCAGACTGAGGGTCCGTCTCAGCAGAGGGAGAGAGCAGCAGACTGAGGGTGAGTCTGAGTGGAGGGAGAGAGCAGCAGACTGATGGTGAGTCTCAGCGGAGGGAGAGAGCAGCAGAGTGAGGGTCAGTCTCAGCAGAGGGAGAGAGCAGCAGACTGAGGGTCCGTCTCAGCGGAGGGAGAGAGCAGCAGACTGATGGTGAGTCTCAGCGGAGGGAGAGAGCAGAAGACTGAGGGTCAGTCTCAGCAGAGGGAGAGAGCAGCAGACTGAGTGTCAGTCTCAGCAGAGGGAGAGAGCAGCAGACTGAGGGTCCGTCTCAGCAGAGGGAGAGAGCAGAAGAATGAGGGTCCGTCTCAGCTGAGGGAGAGAGCAGCAGACTGAGGGTCAGTCTCAGCAGAGGGAGAGAGCAGCAGACTGAGGGTCAGTCTCAGCATAGGGAGTGAGCAGCAGACTGAGGGTCAGTCTCAGCAGAGGGAGAGAGCAGCAGACTGAGGGTAAGTCTCAGCAGAGGGTCCGTCTCAGCAGAGGGAGAGAGCAGCAGACTGAGGGTCCGTCTCAGCAGAGGGAGAGAGCAGCAGACTGAGGGTCCGTCTCAGCAGAGGGAGAGAGCAGCAGACTGAGGGTCCGTCTCAGCAGAGGGAGAGAGCAGCAGACTGAGGGTAAGTCTCAGCAGAGGGTCCGTCTCAGCAGAGGGAGAGAGCAGCAGACTGAGGGTCCGTCTCAGCAGAGGGAGAGAGCAGCAGACTGAGGGTCCGTCTCAGCAGAGGGAGAGAGCAGCAGACTGAGGGTCCGTCTCAGCAGAGGGAGAGAGCAGCAGACTGAGGGTGAGTCTGAGTGGAGGGAGAGAGCAGCAGACTGATGGTGAGTCTCAGCGGAGGGAGAGAGCAGCAGACTGAGGGTCCGTCTCAGCAGAGGGAGAGAGCAGCAGACTGAGGGTCCGTCTCAGCAGAGGGAGAGAGCAGCAGACTGAGGGTCCGTCTCAGCAGAGGGAGAGAGCAGCAGACTGAGGGTCCGTCTCAGCAGAGGGAGAGAGCAGCAGACTGAGGGTCAGTCTCAGCGGAGGGAGAGAGCAGCAGACTGAAGTTCCGTCTCAGCAGAGGGAGAGAGCAGCAGACTGAGGGTCCGTCTCAGCAGAGGGAGAGAGCAGCAGACTGAGGGTCAGTCTCAGCAGAGGGAGAGAGCAGCAGACTGAGGGTGAGTCTCAGCAGAGGGAGAGAGCAGCAGACTGAGGGTCCGTCTCAGCAGAGGGAGAGAGCAGCAGACTGAGGGTGAGTCTCAGCAGAGGGAGAGAGTAGCAGACTGAGGGTGAGTCTGAGCGGAGGGAGAGAGCAGCAGACTGATGGTGAGTCTCAGCAGAGGGAGAGAGCAGCAGATTGAGGGTCAGTCTCAGCAGAGGGAGAGAGCAGCAGACTGAGGGTGAGTCTCAGCAGAGGGAGAGAGCAGCAGACTGAGGGTCCGTCTCAGTAGAGGGAGAGAGCAGCAGACTGAGGTTGAGTCTGAGCGGAGGGAGAGAGCAGCAGTCTGATGGTGAGTCTCAGCAGAGGGAGAGAGCAGCAGACTGAGGGTCGGTCTCAGCAGAGGGAGAGAGCAGAAGACTGAGGGTGAGTCTCAGCAGAGGGAGAGAGCAGAAGACTGAGGGTCCGTCTCAGCAGAGGGAGAGAGCAGCAGACTGAGGGTCAGTCTCAGCAGAGGGAGAGAGCAGAAGACTGAGGGTTAGTCTCAGCAGAGGGAGAGAGCAGCAGACTGAGGGTCAGTCTCAGCAGAGGGAGAGCGCAGCAGACTGAGGGTCAGTCTCAGCAGAGGGAGAGAGCAGCAGACTGAGGGTCAGTCTCAGCAGAGGGAGAGAGCAGCAGACTGAGGGTCAGTCTCAGCATAGGGAGTGAGCAGCAGACTGAGGGTTAGTCTCAGTAGAGGGAGAGAGCAGCAGACTGAGGGTCAGTCTCAGCAGAGGGAGAGCGCAGCAGACTGAGGGTCAGTCTCAGCAGAGGGAGAGAGCAGCAGACTGAGGGTCAGTCTCAGCATAGGGAGTGAGCAGCAGACTGAGGGTCAGTCTCAGCAGAGGGAGAGAGCAGCAGACTGAGGGTAAGTCTCAGCAGAGGGTCCGTCTCAGCAGAGGGAGAGAGCAGCAGACTGAGGGTCCATCTCAGCAGAGGGAGAGAGCAGCAGACTGAGGGTGAGTCTCAGCAGAGGGAGAGAGCAGCAGACTGAGGGTGAGTCTGAGTGGAGGGAGAGAGCAGCAGACTGATGGTGAGTCTCAGCGGAGGGAGAGAGCAGCAGACTGAGGGTCAGTCTCAGCAGAGGGAGAGAGCAGCAGACTGAGGGTCCGTCTCAGCGGAGGGAGAGAGCAGCAGACTGATTGTGAGTCTCAGCGGAGGGAGAGAGCAGAAGACTGAGGGTCAGTCTCAGCAGAGGGAGAGAGCAGCAGACTGAGTGTCAGTCTCAGCAGAGGGAGAGAGCAGCAGACTGAGGGTCCGTCTCAGCAGAGGGAGAGAGCAGAAGAATGAGGGTCCGTCTCAGCTGAGGGAGAGAGCAGCAGACTGAGGGTCAGTCTCAGCAGAGGGAGAGAGCAGCAGACTGAGGGTCAGTCTCAGCATAGGGAGTGAGCAGCAGACTGAGGGTCAGTCTCAGCAGAGGGAGAGCGCAGCAGACTGAGGGTCAGTCTCAGCAGAGGGAGAGAGCAGCAGACTGAGGGTCAGTCTCAGCAGAGGGAGAGAGCAGCAGACTGAGGGTCAGTCTCAGCATAGGGAGTGAGCAGAAGACTGAGGGTCAGTCTCAGCAGAGGGAGAGAGCAGCAGACTGAGGGTCAGTCTCAGCATAGGGAGTGAGCAGCAGACTGAGGGTCAGTCTCAGCAGAGGGAGAGAGCAGCAGACTGAGGGTAAGTCTCAGCAGAGGGTCCGTCTCAGCAGAGGGAGAGAGCAGCAGACTGAGGGTGAGTCTCAGCAGAGGGAGAGAGCAGCAGACTGAGGGTGAGTCTCAGCAGAGGGAGAGAGCAGAAGACTGAGGGTCCGTCTCAGCAGAGGGAGAGAGCAGCAGACTGAGGGTCAGTCTCAGCAGAGGGTCAGTCTCAGCAGAGGGAGAGAGCAGAAGACTGAGGGTGAGTCTCAGCAGAGGGAGAGAGCAGAAGACTGAGGGTCCGTCTCAGCAGAGGGAGAGAGCAGCAGACTGAGGGTCAGTCTCAGCAGAGGGAGAGAGCAGAAGACTGAGGGTTAGTCTCAGCAGAGGGAGAGAGCAGCAGACTGAGGGTCAGTCTCAGCAGAGGGAGAGCGCAGCAGACTGAGGGTCAGTCTCAGCAGAGGGAGAGAGCAGCAGACTGAGGGTCAGTCTCAGCAGAGGGAGAGAGCAGCAGACTGAGGGTCAGTCTCAGCATAGGGAGTGAGCAGCAGACTGAGGGTTAGTCTCAGTAGAGGGAGAGAGCAGCAGACTGAGGGTCAGTCTCAGCAGAGGGAGAGCGCAGCAGACTGAGGGTCAGTCTCAGCAGAGGGAGAGAGCAGCAGACTGAGGGTCAGTCTCAGCATAGGGAGTGAGCAGCAGACTGAGGGTCAGTCTCAGCAGAGGGAGAGAGCAGCAGACTGAGGGTAAGTCTCAGCAGAGGGTCCGTCTCAGCAGAGGGAGAGAGCAGCAGACTGAGGGTCCGTCTCAGCAGAGGGAGAGAGCAGCAGACTGAGGGTGAGTCTCAGCAGAGGGAGAGAGCAGCAGACTGAGGGTCAGTCTCAGCGGAGGGAGAGAGCAGCAGACTGAGTGTCAGTCTCAGCAGAGGGAGAGAGCACCAGACTGAGGGTCCGTCTCAGCAGAGGGAGAGAGCAGAAGAATGAGGGTCCGTCTCAGCTGAGGGAGAGAGCAGCAGACTGAGGGTCAGTCTCAGCAGAGGGGGAGAGCAGCAGACTGAGGGTCAGTCTCAGCATAGGGAGTGAGCAGCAGACTGAGGGTCAGTCTCAGCAGAGGGAGAGAGCAGCAGGCTGAGGGTAAGTCTCAGCAGAGGGTCCGTCTCAGCAGAGGGAGAGAGCAGCAGACTGAGGGTCCGTCTCAGCAGAGGGAGAGAGCAGCAGACTGAGGGTCCGTCTCAGCAGAGGGAGAGAGCAGCAGACTGAGGGTCCGTCTCAGCAGAGGGAGAGAGCAGCAGACTGAGGGTAAGTCTCAGCAGAGGGTCAGTCTCAGCAGAGGGAGAGAGCAGAAGACTGAGGGTGAGTCTCAGCAGAGGGAGAGAGCAGAAGACTGAGGGTCCGTCTCAGCAGAGGGAGAGAGCAGCAGACTGAGGGTCAGTCTCAGCAGAGGGAGAGAGCAGAAGACTGAGGGTTAGTCTCAGCAGAGGGAGAGAGCAGCAGACTGAGGGTCAGTCTCAGCAGAGGGAGAGCGCAGCAGACTGAGGGTCAGTCTCAGCAGAGGGAGAGAGCAGCAGACTGAGGGTCAGTCTCAGCAGAGGGAGAGAGCAGCAGACTGAGGGTCAGTCTCAGCATAGGGAGTGAGCAGCAGACTGAGGGTTAGTCTCAGTAGAGGGAGAGAGCAGCAGACTGAGGGTCAGTCTCAGCAGAGGGAGAGCGCAGCAGACTGAGGGTCAGTCTCAGCAGAGGGAGAGAGCAGCAGACTGAGGGTCAGTCTCAGCATAGGGAGTGAGCAGCAGACTGAGGGTCAGTCTCAGCAGAGGGAGAGAGCAGCAGACTGAGGGTAAGTCTCAGCAGAGGGTCCGTCTCAGCAGAGGGAGAGAGCAGCAGACTGAGGGTCCATCTCAGCAGAGGGAGAGAGCAGCAGACTGAGGGTGAGTCTCAGCAGAGGGAGAGAGCAGCAGACTGAGGGTCAGTCTCAGCGGAGGGAGAGAGCAGCAGACTGAGGGTGAGTCTCAGCGGAGGAAGAGAGCAGCAGACTGAGGGTCAGTCTCAGCAGAGGGAGTGAGCAGCAGACTGAGGGTCCGTCTCAGCAGAGGGAGAGAGCAGCAGACTGAGGGTCCGTCTCAGCAGAGGGAGAGAGCAGCAGACTGAGGGTTAGTCTCAGTAGAGGGAGAGAGCAGCAGACTGAGGGTCAGTCTCAGCAGAGGGAGAGCGCAGCAGACTGAGGGTCAGTCTCAGCAGAGGGAGAGAGCAGCAGACTGAGGGTCAGTCTCAGCATAGGGAGTGAGCAGCAGACTGAGGGTCAGTCTCAGCAGAGGGAGAGAGCAGCAGACTGAGGGTAAGTCTCAGCAGAGGGTCCGTCTCAGCAGAGGGAGAGAGCAGCAGACTGAGGGTCCATCTCAGCAGAGGGAGAGAGCAGCAGACTGAGGGTGAGTCTCAGCAGAGGGAGAGAGCAGCAGACTGAGGGTCAGTCTCAGCATAGGGAGTGAGCAGCAGACTGAGGGTCAGTCTCAGCAGAGGGAGAGAGCAGCAGACTGAGGGTAAGTCTCAGCAGAGGGTCCGTCTCAGCAGAGGGAGAGAGCAGCAGACTGAGGGTCCATCTCAGCAGAGGGAGAGAGCAGCAGACTGAGGGTGAGTCTCAGCAGAGGGAGAGAGCAGCAGACTGAGGGTCAGTCTCAGCGGAGGGAGAGAGCAGCAGACTGAGGGTGAGTCTCAGCGGAGGAAGAGAGCAGCAGACTGAGGGTCAGTCTCAGCAGAGGGAGTGAGCAGCAGACTGAGGGTCCGTCTCAGCAGAGGGAGAGAGCAGCAGACTGAGGGTCCGTCTCAGCAGAGGGAGAGAGCAGCAGACTGAGGGTCCGTCTCAGCAGAGGGAGAGAGCAGCAGACTGAGGGTGAGTCTGAGTGGAGGGAGAGAGCAGCAGACTGATGGTGAGTCTCAGCGGAGGGAGAGAGCAGCAGAGTGAGGGTCAGTCTCAGCAGAGGGAGAGAGCAGCAGACTGAGGGTCCGTCTCAGCGGAGGGAGAGAGCAGCAGACTGATGGTGAGTCTCAGCGGAGGGAGAGAGCAGAAGACTGAGGGTCAGTCTCAGCAGAGGGAGAGAGCAGCAGACTGAGTGTCAGTCTCAGCAGAGGGAGACAGCAGCAGACTGAGGGTCCGTCTCAGCAGAGGGAGAGAGCAGAAGAATGAGGGTCCGTCTCAGCTGAGGGAGAGAGCAGCAGACTGAGGGTCAGTCTCAGCAGAGGGAGAGAGCAGCAGACTGAGGGTCAGTCTCAGCATAGGGAGTGAGCAGCAGACTGAGGGTCAGTCTCAGCAGAGGGAGAGAGCAGCAGACTGAGGGTAAGTCTCAGCAGAGGGTCCGTCTCAGCAGAGGGAGAGAGCAGCAGACTGAGGGTCCGTCTCAGCAGAGGGAGAGAGCAGCAGACTGAGGGTCCGTCTCAGCAGAGGGAGAGAGCAGCAGACTGAGGGTCCGTCTCAGCAGAGGGAGAGAGCAGCAGACTGAGGGTAAGTCTCAGCAGAGGGTCCGTCTCAGCAGAGGGAGAGAGCAGCAGACTGAGGGTCCGTCTCAGCAGAGGGAGAGAGCAGCAGACTGAGGGTCCGTCTCAGCAGAGGGAGAGAGCAGCAGACTGAGGGTCCGTCTCAGCAGAGGGAGAGAGCAGCAGACTGAGGGTGAGTCTGAGTGGAGGGAGAGAGCAGCAGACTGATGGTGAGTCTCAGCGGAGGGAGAGAGCAGCAGACTGAGGGTCAGTCTCAGCAGAGGGAGAGAGCAGCAGACTGAGGGTGAGTCTCAGCAGAGGGAGAGAGCAGAAGACTGAGGGTCCGTCTCAGCAGAGGGAGAGAGCAGCAGACTGAGGGTCAGTCTCAGCAGAGGGAGAGAGCAGAAGACTGAGGGTTAGTCTCAGCAGAGGGAGAGAGCAGCAGACTGAGGGTCAGTCTCAGCAGAGGGAGAGCGCAGCAGACTGAGGGTCAGTCTCAGCAGAGGGAGAGAGCAGCAGACTGAGGGTCAGTCTCAGCAGAGGGAGAGAGCAGCAGACTGAGGGTCAGTCTCAGCATAGGGAGTGAGCAGCAGACTGAGGGTTAGTCTCAGTAGAGGGAGAGAGCAGCAGACTGAGGGTCAGTCTCAGCAGAGGGAGAGCGCAGCAGACTGAGGGTCAGTCTCAGCAGAGGGAGAGAGCAGCAGACTGAGGGTCAGTCTCAGCATAGGGAGTGAGCAGCAGACTGAGGGTCAGTCTCAGCAGAGGGAGAGAGCAGCAGACTGAGGGTAAGTCTCAGCAGAGGGTCCGTCTCAGCAGAGGGAGAGAGCAGCAGACTGAGGGTCCATCTCAGCAGAGGGAGAGAGCAGCAGACTGAGGGTGAGTCTCAGCAGAGGGAGAGAGCAGCAGACTGAGGGTCAGTCTCAGCGGAGGGAGAGAGCAGCAGACTGAGGGTGAGTCTCAGCGGAGGAAGAGAGCAGCAGACTGAGGGTCAGTCTCAGCAGAGGGAGTGAGCAGCAGACTGAGGGTCCGTCTCAGCAGAGGGAGAGAGCAGCAGACTGAGGGTCCGTCTCAGCAGAGGGAGAGAGCAGCAGACTGAGGGTCCGTCTCAGCAGAGGGAGAGAGCAGCAGACTGAGGGTGAGTCTGAGTGGAGGGAGAGAGCAGCAGACTGATGGTGAGTCTCAGCGGAGGGAGAGAGCAGCAGACTGAGGGTCAGTCTCAGCAGAGGGAGAGAGCAGCAGACTGAGGGTCCGTCTCAGCGGAGGGAGAGAGCAGCAGACTGATGGTGAGTCTCAGCGGAGGGAGAGAGCAGAAGACTGAGGGTCAGTCTCAGCAGAGGGAGAGAGCAGCAGACTGAGTGTCAGTCTCAGCAGAGGGAGAGAGCAGCAGACTGAGGGTCCGTCTCAGCAGAGGGAGAGAGCAGAAGAATGAGGGTCCGTCTCAGCTGAGGGAGAGAGCAGCAGACTGAGGGTCAGTCTCAGCAGAGGGAGAGAGCAGCAGACTGAGGGTCAGTCTCAGCATAGGGAGTGAGCAGCAGACTGAGGGTCAGTCTCAGCAGAGGGAGAGAGCAGCAGACTGAGGGTAAGTCTCAGCAGAGGGTCCGTCTCAGCAGAGGGAGAGAGCAGCAGACTGAGGGTCCGTCTCAGCAGAGGGAGAGAGCAGCAGACTGAGGGTCCGTCTCAGCAGAGGGAGAGAGCAGCAGACTGAGGGTAAGTCTCAGCAGAGGGTCCGTCTCAGCAGAGGGAGAGAGCAGCAGACTGAGGGTCCGTCTCAGCAGAGGGAGAGAGCAGCAGACTGAGGGTCCGTCTCAGCAGAGGGAGAGAGCAGCAGACTGAGGGTCCGTCTCAGCAGAGGGAGAGAGCAGCAGACTGAGGGTGAGTCTGAGTGGAGGGAGAGAGCAGCAGACTGATGGTGAGTCTCAGCGGAGGGAGAGAGCAGCAGACTGAGGGTCAGTCTCAGCAGAGGGAGAGAGCAGCAGACTGAGGGTCCGTCTCAGCGGAGGGAGAGAGCAGCAGACTGATGGTGAGTCTCAGCGGAGGGAGAGAGCAGAAGACTGAGGGTCAGTCTCAGCAGAGGGAGAGAGCAGCAGACTGAGTGTCAGTCTCAGCAGAGGGAGAGAGCAGCAGACTGAGGGTGAGTCTGAGCGGAGGGAGAGAGCAGCAGACTGATGGTGAGTCTCAGCAGAGGGAGAGAGCAGCAGATTGAGGGTCAGTCTCAGCAGAGGGAGAGAGCAGCAGACTGAGGGTGAGTCTCAGCAGAGGGAGAGAGCAGCAGACTGAGGGTCCGTCTCAGCAGAGGGAGAGAGCAGCAGACTGAGGGTGAGTCTGAGCGGAGGGAGAGAGCAGCAGTCTGATGGTGAGTCTCAGCAGAGGGAGAGAGCAGCAGACTGAGGGTCGGTCTCAGCAGAGGGAGAGAGCAGCAGACTGAGGGTGAGTCTCAGCAGAGGGAGAGAGCAGCAGACTGAGGGTCAGTCTCAGCAGAGGGAGAAAGCAGCAGACTGAGGGTCAGTCTCAGCAGAGGGAGAGAGCAGAAGACTGAGGGTGAGTCTCAGCAGAGGGAGAGAGAAGAAGACTGAGGGTCCGTCTCAGCAGAGGGAGAGAGCAGCAGACTGAGGGTCAGTCGCAGCAGAGGGAGAGAGCAGCAGACTGAGGGTCAGTCTCAGCATAGGGAGAGAGCAGCAGACTGAGGGTCAGTCTCAGCAGAGGGAGAGAGCAGCAGACTGAGGGTCCGTCTCAGCAGAGGGAGAGAGCAGCAGACTGAGGGTGAGTCTGAGCGGAGGGAGAGAGCAGCAGACTGATGGTGAGTCTCAGCAGAGGGAGAGAGCAGCAGACTGAGGGTCAGTCTCAGCAGAGGGAGAGAGCAGCAGACTGAGGGTGAGTCTCAGCAGAGGGAGAGAGCAGCAGACTGAGGGTCCGACTCAGCAGAGGGAGAGAGCAGCAGACTGAGGGTGAGTCTGAGCGGAGGGAGAGAGCAGCAGTCTGATGGTGAGTCTCAGCAGAGGGAGAGAGCAGCAGACTGAGGGTCGGTCTCAGCAGAGGGAGAGAGCAGCAGACTGAGGGTGAGTCTCAGCAGAGGGAGAGAGCAGCAGACTGAGGGTCAGTCTCAGCAGAGGGAGTGAGTAGCAGACTGATGGTGAGTCTCAGCAGAGGGAGAGAGCAGCAGACTGAGGGTCTGTCTCAGTGAAGGGAGAGAGCAGCAGACTGAGGGTCAGTCTCAGCAGAGGGAGAGAGCAGCAGACTGAGGGTCCGTCTCAGCAGAGGGAGAAAACAGCAGACTGAGGGTCAGTCTCAGCAGAAGGAGAGAGCAGCAGACTGAGGGTCAGTCTCAGCAGAGGGAGAGAGCAGCAGGCTGAGGGTTAGTCTCAGCGGAGGGAGAGAGCAGCAGACTGAGGGTGAGTCTGAGCGGAGGGAGAGAGCAGCAGACTGAGGGTGAGTCTGAGCGGAGGGAGAGAGCAGAAGACTGAGGGTGAGTCTGAGCGGAGCGAGAGAGCAGCAGACTGAGGGTGAGTCTCAGCGGAGGGAGAGAGCAGCAGACTGAGGGTCCGTCTCAGCAGAGGGAGAGAGCAGCAGACTGAGGGTCCGTCTCAGCAGAGGGAGAGAGCAGCAGACTGAGGGTCCGTCTCAGCAGAGGGAGAGAGCAGCAGACTGAGGGTCCGTCTCAGCAGAGGGAGAGAGCAGCAGACTGAGGGTCAGTCTCAGCGGAGGGAGAGAGCAGCAGACTGAAGTTCCGTCTCAGCAGAGGGAGAGAGCAGCAGACTGAGGGTCCGTCTCAGCAGAGGGAGAGAGCAGCAGACTGAGGGTCAGTCTCAGCAGAGGGAGAGAGCAGCAGACTGAGGGTGAGTCTCAGCAGAGGGAGAGAGCAGCAGACTGAGGGTCCGTCTCAGCAGAGGGAGAGAGCAGCAGACTGAGGGTGAGTCTCAGCAGAGGGAGAGAGTAGCAGACTGAGGGTGAGTCTGAGCGGAGGGAGAGAGCAGCAGACTGATGGTGAGTCTCAGCAGAGGGAGAGAGCAGCAGATTGAGGGTCAGTCTCAGCAGAGGGAGAGAGCAGCAGACTGAGGGTGAGTCTCAGCAGAGGGAGAGAGCAGCAGACTGAGGGTCCGTCTCAGCAGAGGGAGAGAGCAGCAGACTGAGGGTGAGTCTGAGCGGAGGGAGAGAGCAGCAGTCTGATGGTGAGTCTCAGCAGAGGGAGAGAGCAGCAGACTGAGGGTCGGTCTCAGCAGAGGGAGAGAGCAGCAGACTGAGTGTCAGTCTCAGCAGAGGGAGAGAGCAGCAGACTGAGGGTGAGTCTGAGCGGAGGGAGAGAGCAGCAGACTGATGGTGAGTCTCAGCAGAGGGAGAGAGCAGCAGATTGAGGGTCAGTCTCAGCAGAGGGAGAGAGCAGCAGACTGAGGGTGAGTCTCAGCAGAGGGAGAGAGCAGCAGACTGAGGGTCCGTCTCAGCAGAGGGAGAGAGCAGCAGACTGAGGGTGAGTCTGAGCGGAGGGAGAGAGCAGCAGTCTGATGGTGAGTCTCAGCAGAGGGAGAGAGCAGCAGACTGAGGGTCGGTCTCAGCAGAGGGAGAGAGCAGCAGACTGAGGGTGAGTCTCAGCAGAGGGAGAGAGCAGCAGACTGAGGGTCAGTCTCAGCAGAGGGAGAAAGCAGCAGACTGAGGGTCAGTCTCAGCAGAGGGAGAGAGCAGAAGACTGAGGGTGAGTCTCAGCAGAGGGAGAGAGAAGAAGACTGAGGGTCCGTCTCAGCAGAGGGAGAGAGCAGCAGACTGAGGGTCAGTCGCAGCAGAGGGAGAGAGCAGCAGACTGAGGGTCAGTCTCAGCATAGGGAGAGAGCAGCAGACTGAGGGTCAGTCTCAGCAGAGGGAGAGAGCAGCAGACTGAGGGTCCGTCTCAGCAGAGGGAGAGAGCAGCAGACTGAGGGTGAGTCTGAGCGGAGGGAGAGAGCAGCAGACTGATGGTGAGTCTCAGCAGAGGGAGAGAGCAGCAGACTGAGGGTCAGTCTCAGCAGAGGGAGAGAGCAGCAGACTGAGGGTGAGTCTCAGCAGAGGGAGAGAGCAGCAGACTGAGGGTCCGACTCAGCAGAGGGAGAGAGCAGCAGACTGAGGGTGAGTCTGAGCGGAGGGAGAGAGCAGCAGTCTGATGGTGAGTCTCAGCAGAGGGAGAGAGCAGCAGACTGAGGGTCGGTCTCAGCAGAGGGAGAGAGCAGCAGACTGAGGGTGAGTCTCAGCAGAGGGAGAGAGCAGCAGACTGAGGGTCAGTCTCAGCAGAGGGAGTGAGTAGCAGACTGATGGTGAGTCTCAGCAGAGGGAGAGACCAGCAGACTGAGGGTCTGTCTCAGTGAAGGGAGAGAGCAGCAGACTGAGGGTCAGTCTCAGCAGAGGGAGAGAGCAGCAGACTGAGGGTCCGTCTCAGCAGAGGGAGAAAACAGCAGACTGAGGGTCAGTCTCAGCAGAAGGAGAGAGCAGCAGACTGAGGGTCAGTCTCAGCAGAGGGAGAGAGCAGCAGGCTGAGGGTTAGTCTCAGCGGAGGGAGAGAGCAGCAGACTGAGGGTGAGTCTGAGCGGAGGGAGAGAGCAGCAGACTGAGGGTGAGTCTGAGCGGAGGGAGAGAGCAGAAGACTGAGGGTGAGTCTGAGCGGAGCGAGAGAGCAGCAGACTGAGGGTGAGTCTCAGCGGAGGGAGAGAGCAGCAGACTGAGGGTCCGTCTCAGCAGAGGGAGAGAGCAGCAGACTGAGGGTCCGTCTCAGCAGAGGGAGAGAGCAGCAGACTGAGGGTCCGTCTCAGCAGAGGGAGAGAGCAGCAGACTGAGGGTCCGTCTCAGCAGAGGGAGAGAGCAGCAGACTGAGGGTCAGTCTCAGCGGAGGGAGAGAGCAGCAGACTGAAGTTCCGTCTCAGCAGAGGGAGAGAGCAGCAGACTGAGGGTCCGTCTCAGCAGAGGGAGAGAGCAGCAGACTGAGGGTCAGTCTCAGCAGAGGGAGAGAGCAGCAGACTGAGGGTGAGTCTCAGCAGAGGGAGAGAGCAGCAGACTGAGGGTCCGTCTCAGCAGAGGGAGAGAGCAGCAGACTGAGGGTGAGTCTCAGCAGAGGGAGAGAGTAGCAGACTGAGGGTGAGTCTGAGCGGAGGGAGAGAGCAGCAGACTGATGGTGAGTCTCAGCAGAGGGAGAGAGCAGCAGATTGAGGGTCAGTCTCAGCAGAGGGAGAGAGCAGCAGACTGAGGGTGAGTCTCAGCAGAGGGAGAGAGCAGCAGACTGAGGGTCCGTCTCAGCAGAGGGAGAGAGCAGCAGACTGAGGGTGAGTCTGAGCGGAGGGAGAGAGCAGCAGTCTGATGGTGAGTCTCAGCAGAGGGAGAGAGCAGCAGACTGAGGGTCGGTCTCAGCAGAGGGAGAGAGCAGAAGACTGAGGGTGAGTCTCAGCAGAGGGAGAGAGCAGAAGACTCAGGGTCCGTCTCAGCAGAGGGAGAGAGCAGCAGACTGAGGGTCAGTCTCAGCAGAGGGAGAGAGCAGAAGACTGAGGGTTAGTCTCAGCAGAGGGAGAGAGCAGCAGACTGAGGGTCAGTCTCAGCAGAGGGAGAGCGCAGCAGACTGAGGGTCAGTCTCAGCAGAGGGAGAGAGCAGCAGACTGAGGGTCAGTCTCAGCAGAGGGAGAGAGCAGCAGACTGAGGGTCAGTCTCAGCATAGGGAGTGAGCAGCAGACTGAGGGTTAGTCTCAGTAGAGGGAGAGAGCAGCAGACTGAGGGTCAGTCTCAGCAGAGGGAGAGCGCAGCAGACTGAGGGTCAGTCTCAGCAGAGGGAGAGAGCAGCAGACTGAGGGTCAGTCTCAGCATAGGGAGTGAGCAGCAGACTGAGGGTCAGTCTCAGCAGAGGGAGAGAGCAGCAGACTGAGGGTAAGTCTCAGCAGAGGGTCCGTCTCAGCAGAGGGAGAGAGCAGCAGACTGAGGGTTCATCTCAGCAGAGGGAGAGAGCAGCAGACTGAGGGGTCATCTCAGCAGAGGGAGAGAGCAGCAGACTGAGGGTGAGTCTCAGCAGAGGGAGAGAGCAGCAGACTGAGGGTGAGTCTGAGTGGAGGGAGAGAGCAGCAGACTGATGGTGAGTCTCAGCGGAGGGAGAGAGCAGCAGACTGAGGGTCAGTCTCAGCAGAGGGAGAGAGCAGCAGACTGAGGGTCCGTCTCAGCGGAGGGAGAGAGCAGCAGACTGATGGTGAGTCTCAGCGGAGGGAGAGAGCAGAAGACTGAGGGTCAGTCTCAGCAGAGGGAGAGAGCAGCAGACTGAGTGTCAGTCTCAGCAGAGGGAGAGAGCAGCAGACTGAGGGTCCGTCTCAGCAGAGGGAGAGAGCAGAAGAATGAGGGTCCGTCTCAGCTGAGGGAGAGAGCAGCAGACTGAGGGTCAGTCTCAGCAGAGGGAGAGAGCAGCAGACTGAGGGTCAGTCTCAGCATAGGGAGTGAGCAGCAGACTGAGGGTCAGTCTCAGCAGAGGGAGAGAGCAGCAGACTGAGGGTAAGTCTCAGCAGAGGGTCTGTCTAAGCAGAGGGAGAGAGCAGCAGACTGAGGGTCCGTCTCAGCAGAGGGAGAGAGCAGCAGACTGAGGGTCCGTCTCAGCAGAGGGAGAGAGCAGCAGACTGAGGGTCCGTCTCAGCAGAGGGAGAGAGCAGCAGACTGAGGGTAAGTCTCAGCAGAGGGTCCGTCTCAGCAGAGGGAGAGAGCAGCAGACTGAGGGTCCGTCTCAGCAGAGGGAGAGAGCAGCAGACTGAGGGTCCGTCTCAGCAGAGGGAGAGAGCAGCAGACTGAGGGTCCGTCTCAGCAGAGGGAGAGAGCAGCAGACTGAGGGTGATTCTGAGTGGAGGGAGAGAGCAGCAGACTGATGGTGAGTCTCAGCGGAGGGAGAGAGCAGCAGACTGAGGGTCAGTCTCAGCAGAGGGAGAGAGCAGCAGACTGAGGGTCCGTCTCAGCGGAGGGAGAGAGCAGCAGACTGATGGTGAGTCTCAGCGGAGGGAGAGAGCAGAAGACTGAGGGTCAGTCTCAGCAGAGGGAGAGAGCAGCAGACTGAGTGTCAGTCTCAGCAGAGGGAGAGAGCAGCAGACTGAGGGTGAGTCTGAGCGGAGGGAGAGAGCAGCAGACTGATGGTGAGTCTCAGCAGAGGGAGAGAGCAGCAGATTGAGGGTCAGTCTCAGCAGAGGGAGAGAGCAGCAGACTGAGGGTGAGTCTCAGCAGAGGGAGAGAGCAGCAGACTGAGGGTCCGTCTCAGCAGAGGGAGAGAGCAGCAGACTGAGGGTGAGTCTGAGCGGAGGGAGAGAGCAGCAGTCTGATGGTGAGTCTCAGCAGAGGGAGAGAGCAGCAGACTGAGGGTCGGTCTCAGCAGAGGGAGAGAGCAGCAGACTGAGGGTGAGTCTCAGCAGAGGGAGATAGCAGCAGACTGAGGGTCAGTCTCAGCAGAGGGAGAAAGCAGCAGACTGAGGGTCAGTCTCAGCAGAGGGAGAGAGCAGAAGACTGAGGGTGAGTCTCAGCAGAGGGAGAGAGAAGAAGACTGAGGGTCCGTCTCAGCAGAGGGAGAGAGCAGCAGACTGAGGGTCAGTCGCAGCAGAGGGAGAGAGCAGCAGACTGAGGGTCAGTCTCAGCATAGGGAGAGAGCAGCAGACTGAGGGTCAGTCTCAGCAGAGGGAGAGAGCAGCAGACTGAGGGTCCGTCTCAGCAGAGGGAGAGAGCAGCAGACTGAGGGTGAGTCTGAGCGGAGGGAGAGAGCAGCAGACTGATGGTGAGTCTCAGCAGAGGGAGAGAGCAGCAGACTGAGGGTCAGTCTCAGCAGAGGGAGAGAGCAGCAGACTGAGGGTGAGTCTCAGCAGAGGGAGAGAGCAGCAGACTGAGGGTCCGACTCAGCAGAGGGAGAGAGCAGCAGACTGAGGGTGAGTCTGAGCGGAGGGAGAGAGCAGCAGTCTGATGGTGAGTCTCAGCAGAGGGAGAGAGCAGCAGACTGAGGGTCGGTCTCAGCAGAGGGAGAGAGCAGCAGACTGAGGGTGAGTCTCAGCAGAGGGAGAGAGCAGCAGACTGAGGGTCAGTCTCAGCAGAGGGAGTGAGTAGCAGACTGATGGTGAGTCTCAGCAGAGGGAGAGAGCAGCAGACTGAGGGTCTGTCTCAGTGAAGGGAGAGAGCAGCAGACTGAGGGTCAGTCTCAGCAGAGGGAGAGAGCAGCAGACTGAGGGTTAGTCTCAGCGGAGGGAGAGAGCAGCAGACTGAGGGTGAGTCTGAGCGGAGGGAGAGAGCAGCAGACTGAGGGTGAGTCTGAGCGGAGGGAGAGAGCAGAAGACTGAGGGTGAGTCTGAGCGGAGCGAGAGAGCAGCAGACTGAGGGTGAGTCTCAGCGGAGGGAGAGAGCAGCAGACTGAGGGTCCGTCTCAGCAGAGGGAGAGAGCAGCAGACTGAGGGTCCGTCTCAGCAGAGGGAGAGAGCAGCAGACTGAGGGTCCGTCTCAGCAGAGGGAGAGAGCAGCAGACTGAGGGTCCGTCTCAGCAGAGTGAGAGAGCAGCAGACTGAGGGTCAGTCTCAGCGGAGGGAGAGAGCAGCAGACTGAAGTTCCGTCTCAGCAGAGGGAGAGAGCAGCAGACTGAGGGTCCGTCTCAGCAGAGGGAGAGAGCAGCAGACTGAGGGTCAGTCTCAGCAGAGGGAGAGAGCAGCAGACTGAGGGTGAGTCTCAGCAGAGGGAGAGAGCAGCAGACTGAGGGTCCGTCTCAGCAGAGGGAGAGAGCAGCAGACTGAGGGTGAGTCTGAGCGGAGGGAGAGAGCAGCAGTCTGATGGTGAGTCTCAGCAGAGGGAGAGAGCAGCAGACTGAGGGTCGGTCTCAGCAGAGGGAGAGAGCAGCAGACTGAGGGTGAGTCTCAGCAGAGGGAGAGAGCAGCAGACTGAGGGTCAGTCTCAGCAGAGGGAGAGAGTAGCAGACTGATGGTGAGTCTCAGCAGAGGGAGAGAGCAGCAGACTGAGGGTCTGTCTCAGTGAAGGGAGAGAGCAGCAGACTGAGGGTCCGTCTCAGCAGAGGGAGAGAGCAGCAGACTGAGGGTGAGTCTGAGCGGAGGGAGAGAGCAGCAGACTGATGGTGAGTCTCAGCAGAGGGAGAGAGCAGCAGACTGAGGGTCAGTCTCAGCAGAGGGAGAGAGCAGCAGACTGAGGGTGAGTCTCAGCAGAGGGAGAGAGCAGCCTGAGGGTCAGTCTCAGCAGAGGGAGAGAGTAGCAGACTGATGGTGAGTCTCAGCAGAGGGAGAGAGCAGCAGACTGAGGGTCTGTCTCAGTGAAGGTAGAGAGCAGCAGACTGAGGGTCAGTCTCAGCAGAGGGAGAGAGCAGCAGACTGAGGGTCCGTCTCAGCAGAGGGAGAAAACAGCAGACTGAGGGTCAGTCTCAGCAGAAGGAGAGAGCAGCAGACTGAGGGTCAGTCTCAGCAGAGGGAGAGAGCAGCAGGCTGAGGGTTAGTCTCAGCGGAGCAGGCTGAGGGTTAGTCTCCGCCTCTCAACATCCCTCCACTCTCTCTGTCCTCCACACTGACCAAAAAGGGACACTGACCAAAAAGGGTCACCGTCTTCCAGCTGATGGCGAAACTCGAGTCGCACCTCATTTGTTCTGCCTCATGCTCAAGTTCATGTTGTTACTCTAATGAACAGAGAAAGTGAAATATTAACCTACATGAAAAAAGACCCAAGCCACTAATAATAACAACAACACAAGCCTATAGATACACTTTCCTACTCATTCATTACTGCTGCAGTGCTTGTTGTAGCGCTGAGTAGAAATAGGAAGAATGCGCATTTTATGATTCATAAAATTGTTGAATACAAAGTGTTGACAGTGCTGAGTAAGACCTTAAACATGAACTCACTCGTAAAAAAAACAGCAGCTCTTTACTGTATTCGTTGACAGTCTCTCTCTAGTCATGGTTTTAAACGTTTTCAATTCTCCCAGTATCAACTTTGTCGTAGCTTTCTTTTTTTTTATGCCTGCTACGTTACTGCATACTCGGTCATCTGAGCAATCTGATTGGCCAGCGGTAGCATAGAGCACTTGATTTTCTCTCCAGGCCCACCGGGAAGGCAGAGCTTGTACCTTCAAACACATGAAATGGCAACAGTTTGCCTACCCGGGGCGCAGGGCAGCTGAATTGGCTGCACCTACCACCAACAGCCCGAGACTAATACAAATAAATAGGACCACAAGGTTTTATCACTGGGTTTTTTACAAAAATGTTTGGCGATCGACTAGATATCGTTGGGGATCAACGAGATCGACCGGTTGGTGACCACTGCTATAGATGGAAGGAAAGTAGTGTAGAAAACTACCAGAAAACTATTAGGCAACAACAAATTCAATCC